>NC_141875.1:87368928-87678750 GCF_056163025.1 Triticum urartu
TCGGTAGCGGATGCGGGGGCCTCGGCGCCCTTGAAAAGCACCTTCCAGGCATCTTCGTACGTCGTGTCGAAGAGCCTGCTCAGAGTTCGGTGCTATGCCAGGTCGAACTCCCACAGGTTGAAAGCCCGTTGTTGACACGGGAGGATCCGGCGGATGAGCATAACCTGGACTACGTTGACAAGTTTGAGCTTCTTGTCCACCAGGGTTTGGACGCATGTTTGGAGTCCGGTCAGCTCTCCTTTTTTACCCCACGACAGGCCCGTCTCTTTCTAGGAGGTGAGCCGCATAGGGGGTCCGGATCGGAACTCGGGGGTTGCGACCCATTCAGGGTCACGCGGCTCGGTGATGTAAAACCACCCAGATTTCCACCCCTTTAGGGTCTCCACGAAGGAGCCCTCGAGCCACAGGACGTTGGGCATCTTGCCCACCATGGCGCCTCTGCACTCCGCCTGGGTGCCTCGCACCACCTTCGGCTTGACATTGAAAGTCTTGAGCCATAGGCCGAAATGGGGGTGGATGCAGAGGAAAGCCTCGCACACGACGATAAATGCTGAGATGTTGAGGACAAAGTTCGGGGCCAGATCGTGGAAATCTAGGCCATAGTACAACATGAGCCCCCAGACAAATGGGTGGAGAGGGAAGCCCAGTCCGCGGAGGAAATGGGGGAGGAACACCACCCTCTCATGGGGCCTAGGGGTGGGGATGAGCTGCCCCTCTTCGGGAAGCCGGTGCGTAATGTCGTTAGACAAGTATCCGTCCTTCCTCAGTTTTTTGATGTGTCCCTCCGTGATGGAGGAGACCATCCACTTGCCTCCCGCTCCGGACATGGCTGGAGAAGGTTGAGGTGGGGTGTGCGGACTTGGGCGCTGGAGCTCGAGTGCGCGGAAATGGATCGGCAAAGGAGGAAGAAGGCATGGATGAAAAGGTGGATCCTTGTCCCCTTATATGGGTGGACGCGACTATGCGTCCCCACCAGCCTGGTAAAACTCGCTTATCTCCCAAGCACCATAATCAATGGCGCGGTTGGGTTACCCACGCCCGTATTGATGAGAATCCCAGAATAAGGGGACACGATCTCTGCTTTGACAAGACGTGCCAAGGAAACCGTCTCGCTAAACGCGCTGAGGTGGGACAGTAAAACGATTCGAATAAAGACTTGGCCGTGGTGTGATGTCACGCTACGGAATACGTCAGCAGATTAGATTTGTGTAAATATTATTCTCTCTATGGCAATATGTGGAAACTTATTTTGCAGAGCCGGACACTACCTTTGTGTTCAAAATCTTCTATGAAGTACTTGGAGGAGGAACCCGCCTTGCAATGCCGAAGACAATCTGCGCGCCGGACTCATCGTCATTGAAGCCTGGTTCAGGGGCTACTGAGGGAGTCCTGGATTAGGGGTGTCCGGATAGCCGGACTATACCTTCGGCCGGACTCCTGGACTACGAAGATACAAGATTGAAGACTTCGTCCCGTGTCCGGAAGGGACTTTCCTTGGTGTGGAAGGCAAGCTTGGCGATACGGATATGTAGATCTCCTACCATTGTAACCGACTCTGTGTAACCCTAGCCCTCTCCGTGTCTATATAAACCGGAGGGTTTTAGTCCGTAGTACGAACAACAATCATACCATAGGCTAGCTTCTAGGGTTTAGCCTCCTTGATCTTGTGGTAGATCTACTCTTGTACTGCCCATATCATCAATATTAATCAAGCAGGAGTAGGGTTTTACCTCCATCGAGAGGGCCCGAACCTGGGTAAAAACATCATGTCCCTTGTCTCCTGTTACCATCCGCCTAGACACACAGTTCGGGACCCCCTACCCGAGATCCGCCGGTTTTAACACCGACAGAAGCCATCTAGCTACTAACTACGGACCCGAAGGTCTACAAAGAACTATTCATGCATCATCGGAGAGGCACCAATGGACATGATGAACCCCTCCGAGATGGTGTCTAGATTGGATCAGGTGGTTTTGGAACTTGCGGCGGCTGGAAATGATTTTCGTCGACTCCCCTAGGGTTCCTGGAATATTGGGGGTATTTATAGAGTAAACAAGCAGTCCGGGGGCACCCGAGGTGGGCACAACCCACCAGGGCATGCCTGGGCCTCCAAGCACGCCTTGGTGGGTTGTGCTCCCCTCGGAGCACCCCCTAGGCACTTCTCCGGCCCATTAGATGTCTTCTGGTCCAAAAAATATCCACAAATAGTTTCGCTGCATTTGGACTCCGTTTGATATTGATTACCTGTGATTTAAAAAACATGCAAAAAAACAGCAACTGACACTTGGCACTATGTCAATAGGTTAGTACCCAAAAATGATATAAAATGATTATAAAACATCCAAGAATGATAATATAACAGCATGGAACAATCAAAAATTATAGATGCATTGGAGACGTATCAAGGTGCCACATCGAAGTTGCATTTGGTATTTGAACATCAAACCACCCTTTTCATACATAAATTTGGTCCACATGCAAGCGTGTTCGTGTTCTGACCCTCTCCTGCGTCATTTTTCGTCAAATTTATGAACATTAGACAAGTCGAATGGTGCAACAGACACGGTTCACTCAAACTAACAGTGTGCCACGCCGGTGCCCCTGTCACGCACACATCCGCACAGTACATTTGGCTCCACGAGGCTTCCCCTCTCAAAAACATCTACCCGCCTGTAGATTTTTTTCTGTTTGATAACACATAGTTATTGTGTTTCGACTGTGTGTGATGTTTCTTGTTCCCAATCCCGCCTGCATCCCTTGAAAATATCTGCCCGCCTCAAGGGTTTTTCTGTTTCATAACACGCTGTTGTTATCTCCGGACCGTGTGCGATACACCATCATCAAAATTTTCAATAGCCCCAGCATTTCACTCCCGCGTCTAACTCTCGTGTAGTAAAATTTTCAATACCCGTGTCATTTCCTCAAACACACCCCCCGCCCACCCCCTCCACACACACACACACCAAAACCTCCTCGGGCGCACGCACACACACACCGTCCCTCACTCAAAACCCTGGCAAGGTCCCCGCCGCCACCACTGCAAGGCCTCCATTGTCAACATGTGCTGGTTTGCCCGTGCAGCTTACCCACCAATCTCCATACCCAGGCCGCCCTGAGTTTCTTAGATGACTACTGCCAAACGCCCCCTTTCCCATAGGTCCCCATCCTATCCCCCACTCCAGAGCGTCGCAGCCTAAGCCCGGCTACGCTTCCCATGGAGCTCGAGGAGCGACATGCCCAAAAGAGGTGTATTGCGGTCTCTTCGCCCGATGTCGCCGAGGAAGCTGACGACCATTACTGGCTGCAGGCACTCAATCAGCGGGCTAGAGTATGCGGGTATGTCACGGACGCCGGCTACGACATCGAGGTCATCGACAGTGATAACCTGAGGTGGGCTATGTCACAGGTTAAGTGGCCCACCCCAACACCTCGGGTTCAACAGCCGTCGATCTCATCCATGGCCCCTCCGCTGATCTCCTCTGGCTCGCTATCAACAATTTTCCATCCTACATCGCCATCGAGCCCCTTTTGTCATTTCTGAAGGACACGTTCTGCGACGCTGGCTTGGGATCCACAACTTCCAAGTCAGACCTCATTGACGGCAACCACGAGGAGGCCACCCTCTTTGGATCTTCCAAGGGGAAAGGGCCCATATGCTCTTCCAAGGGGAAAGAGCCCGTCTGCAACATCAGGGAGGGCACCCTACAACCGTGCTCTTTCAAGGGTAAGGAGCCCATCTGCGACAACATGGAGCACATCCAGGGTCCGTGCTCTTCCCACGGGAATGAGCCCATCTGTGACAAGTGAGGAAACCCATGATTTGTTTTGTCGGGCCTCTTTACAGGGGGAAACCCATGATTTGTTTTGTCGAGTCCCTTTTGTAGTGTAGTAAGAATATGTCCAGTTTTAATTGCTATATTTGGTTGTTTGCAGTATGCCTTGTTTATTTCAGTTGTTCACAATGTGATGCTCTGTATGTTGAATTATTTACTGTGTAGTACATTTCATCATTCAAGTTTTAAACATACCGATAGGAATGCATATATTTGCTTGTTGTTAAGCCTGTTATAGCTAGCATATGCCTCTTTTACAGTTTTTTTATTGTTCGGTTGTTTGTAGTTAGCATATGTCCAGTTTCAAATGCTATCTTTGGTTGTCCGTAGTATGCCTTGTTTATTCCAGTTATTCACAACGTGATGTTCTATATGTGCAAGTATGAAATGTGCAGTTCAATTTCATCAGTACCAGTTTCAACAATACCACTATGAATGACTACATTTGGTTGCTGCATCTTGTAGTTAACACGCCTTTCCATTTTTATTTAACAATAACTAGTGTACTTAGACCGACACAATACCAGTTTGAATGACTATGTTTGCTTGTTGTTAAATGTTAGGCCTGTTGCACTTAACGCACCTTTCCACTTGTTTTGCTTTACTAGCGTGCTTAAACCTGCACACTGAAGCTATCTTTTGGAGATTATTTTGTCTTCCATGGATAATTTTGGTTGATGTTTAGCCTGTTGTGCTTAACATGCCACTCGATGTACCTACACAGGACAATTTTGGGAACGACTGTTGTTTTCCATGGAGGTTAGTTTCATTCCATGGCTTATATATACTCACTGTTCAGGATATTGGTAGCTGGTACCACATAGGCCGGGGGCTGATAAGGGACTAATCGGTGAATTGGACTTTTAACTGAATATATCTATAACTCATTTATCGTTAGGTTAACTAGGTCCATATGTAATATATCTGAGGATACATAGCAACATGCATTGTACTTAATGTCTAAATATGCAATCCTAGGCTACATAGCAACTAGGAAGAGTGTTACCTTAATGTTCTGATGATGTCTAGATATATATAGAAGAGCAGCAGCAACAACAACAACACAGCCCTGTTTGGATACTCAACTTAGCTAGAGGTTAGAGTTAGTTTCTAGCTCATGACTAACCCTGAACTAACTCCATCCAAAGAGGTGTTTGGATGACAGGGTTAGATTGACAATAAATGCACTAGGAGAACTAGCTCCAGTTAGCACCTCTTCGGTTGGATAGTTTTTTTGGGTGGGTTAGATGCAATTAGCTCAAACTAGCCCTCATGTTTGGATGTACTTTAGGGCTATTTGAGCCCGAACTAGCTCAATCTAACTCTAACCCATGGATACATCAGCAGTTAATCAGCCAATAATTTGTAACAATGCAATAAAATCCTTCCGACCCATAATATAATATGTTAATGTAGGATCGAAAGTATGTCTAGAGGGGGGGTCATTAGACTACTTGACCAAATAAAAATCTAGCCTTTTCCCAATTTTAAGTCCTGGCAAATTTTAACAACTTAGCACAAGTCAAGCAATCAACCTACACATGCACTCTAAGAGTATAGCAGCAGAATGTAAAACATTGCACATGAAGGTAAAGGGAGGAGTTTGGAGGGAGCGAACGCAATGTAGACACAGAGATTTTTGGCGTGGTTCCGATAGGTGGTGCTATCGTACATCCACGTTGATGGAGACTTCAACCCACGAAGGGTAACAGTTGCGTGAGTCCACGGAGGGCTCCACCCACGAAGGGTCCACAAAGAAGCAACCTTGTCTATCCCACCATGCCCATCGCCCACGAAGGACTTGCCTCACTAGGGTAGATCTTCATGAAGTAGGCGATCTCCTTGCCCGTACAAACTCCTTGGTTCAACTCCACAATCTTGACGGAGGCTCCCAAGTGACACCTAACCAATCTAGGAGACACCACTCTCCAAAAGGTAATAAATGGTGTTATGATGATGAACTCCTTGCTCTTGTGCTTCAAATGATAGTCTCCCCAACACTCAACTCTCTCTCACTGATTTGGATTTGGTGGAAAGATGATTTGAGTGGAAAGCAACTTGGGGAAGGTTCGAGATCAAGATTCATATGGTTGGAATGGAATATCTTGGTCTCAACACATGAGTAGGTGGTTCTCTCTCAAAAAATGAAGGTTGGAAGTGTAGGCATGTTCTGATGGCTCTCTCCTCGAGTGAAGAGTGGGTGGAGGGGTATTTATAACCTCCGCACAAAATCTAGCCGTTACACACAATTCACCAAACTCGGTAGGACCAAATCAGAAAACTCGATGGGACCGATTCAGTTCAAAATGAGAACGTTAGGCTTTTCAGTGGGACCGACATGTCAACTCGGTGGGATCGATTTGATTAGGGTTACGGCATAACGTAATCTCGGTGAGACCGATTACACAAATTCGGTGGGACCGATTTTGGTAATAAGCTAACTAGGGAGTTGGTCACGCAAACTCGATGGGACCGAATCGCTCATTTCGGTGAGACCGAAACGTTACGAAAGGGAAACAGAGAGTTTGCATTGCGAACTTGGTGGGACCGATCGCTCATCTCGGTTAGACCGAAACGTTACGAAGGGAAACAGAGAGTTTGTAATCCCATCTCGGTGAGACCGGGATCCCTATCGGTACGACCGATATGACTAGGGTTTCTAGCAGTGGCTATGTCAAGTGAACTCGGTGGCACCGGATAGAACATTTCGGTGGGGCCGAGTTTGACTTGTGGTTTGGGACATATGTGGATATGAGAAAGTGGTTGAGGGTTTTGGGAGCATATCACTAAGCATTTTGAGCAAGTAGGCCATTAAGCAACACCTCATACCCTTTTAATAGTATTGGCTTTTCCTATGGACTCAATGTGATATTGGATCACTAAAATGAAAAAGGTAGAGTCTTGAGCTTGAGCCAATATGTATCCTTAGCATTTTGAGGGGTCCACATTCTTAATCCATGCCATGCCAATCATTGAACTTTCTGAAATGATCATCTTGAAATAGTATTAGTTCAATGAGCTATATGTTGTTAATAATTACCAAAACCACCCAGGGATAGTTGCACTTTCAATCTCCCCCTTCTTTGTAATTGATGACAACATATAGATCAAAGCTTTGACAAATGATAATAAGATTGAAATACATCGTCGCTTTGAGAAGTATGTGATAAGCAAGAGCTCCCCCTAAATTTGTGCACTATTTAAGATTTGCTTTTGAATGTGAATGCACAATCAATTAGGATCATGGGTCACTCTTCCATGTCACATACATCTTGGTGGAGCTCTCAAAATGATATGAATTAAAACATGCACTCATCACCAAGCAAAGTGAATGATCATATAAGGATATAAAAGATAATGGCATCCAAGCAAGCATTAAGGTAGCATATGATCAAACACATGATCATACAAGTATCTCACACAAGGACATAGAGTATCAACCAAGCACACAATAAAGTTCAACCAAAAACAAGAGAGATAAAGAAGCAAAACACTCTCTCTCGAAGCCTATGATCTATACGTTTCTCCCCCTTTGGCAACAAGTTACCAAAATGACAAAAATGCATAGTGCTATGTGTCTCTCAGGCTTGGTCTTCGGGAGGTGGTGTAGAGAGAACTCCAAGGACGAAGGCATCAGTGGATGATGTTGGAGCTGGTGGAGCAGGTGCTGGAGGTGGTACTAAAGCTGTTGCTCGTGCAGATGAAGTAGCTCTTTTATCAGATACCGGCACTATAGCTGACCTCTACTCCTTGGCACACGCTGAAAATCATCCGTAGTTGCCCTTCCTCTCCTCTCCTCAGCTTCCTCCTGGAGCTGCTCAACTGAAGTCTATATCTCGGTCACCTTGAGGTCAAGATCATACAACTTGGTCTCTATGATCCTCTCCAAGCTCTCCTGATTTTGAGTTAGGGTGGCTGAGTGAGTCCTGGATTAGGGGGTCTCCGGACAGCCGGACTGTTGGACTATGAAGATACGAGATTGAAGACTTCGTCCCGTGTCTGGATGGGACTCTACTTGGCGTGGAAGGCAAGCTGGGCAATACGGATATGCATATCTCCTCCTTTGTAACCGACCTTGTGTAACCCTAGCCTCCTCCGGTGTCTATATAAACCGGAGGGTTTTAGTCCGTAGGACAACAGACAATCATACCATAGGCTAGCTTCTAGGGTTTAGCCTCTCCGATCTCGTGGTAGATCAACTCTTGTACTACTCATATTATCAAGAATAATCAAGCAGGACATAGGGTTTTACCTCCATCAAGAGGGCCCGAACCTGGGTAAAACATCGTGTCCCCTGCCTCATGTTACCATCCGCCTTAGACGCACAGTTCGGGACCCCCTACCCGAGATCCGCCGGTTTTGACACCGACATTGGTGCTTTCATTGAGAGTTCCTCTGTGTCATCATCATTAGTCTTGATGGCTCCTTCAATCATCGATAGCGATGCAGTCCAGGGTGAGACTTTTCTCCCCGGACAGATCTTTGTATTCGGCGGCTTCGCACTGCGGGCCAACTCGCTTGGCCATCGGGAGCAGATCGAGAGTTATGCCCCTGGCCACCAGGTCAAGTTTGGAAGCTTAAACTACACGGCCGATATCCACGGAGACTTGATCTTCGATGGATTCGAGCCCCTGCCGAGTGCGCCGCACGGTCACGATGAGCATAATTTAGCTCTACCATCGGATGGTGTTCAGGAGACCGCACTGGCAACCGCTCCGACCCTCAATTCGGAGCCAATTGCGCCATCCATGGACGGGTGGATAGACCCCGCCACGAAGGCCATATTCTCAGCGGTGATCGAGCCGAGTATTGACCTTACCCTTCACGAGAGCCGTGATGCCAAACTACCGGATTCTTCCCCGGCCACGGACTCCGAACCGCCTGCGCCCGTGCCTATCGAATCCAACTGGGTGTCGATCATGGAGTTTACCTCCGCGGATATCTTTCAGCACTTGCCCTTCAGCGACATACTGAACTCACTAAGGTCTCTCTCCTTGTCAGGAGAGTCCTGGCCGAACTATGTCCGGCAGGATTGGGATGCGGATGACGAAGAAATTCGCCGCCCACCCACCACCCACTTAGTAGCCACTGTCGACGATTTGACCGACATGCTCGACTTCGACTCCGAAGACATCGATGGTATGGACGATGATTTAGGAGACGAACAGGAACCACTGCCCACAGGGCACTGGACGCCCACTTCATCATATGGCGTATACATGGTGGACACACCCAAAGAAAACGACGATGAGGAACGGAAGGACGCAGTGAAGGGTTGTTCCCTCGAAAAGCAGTCAAAGCGGCGGCGTAAGCGCCGCTCCAAATCCCGCCTCGGCAGAAACAACGATCATATAGACCCAGCGATAGAGCAGGGTGAACCATCGCCCGACCACGGCAACACGGAGAATCAAACCGAACAACCCGACTCCGTCAAAGATAACAGTCCGGACGACATCACACCGAACAGGCACCCGAAGCAATAGAATTCCCATCAAAGGCTTGTTTCCACTGCGAGGAGTCTGAAAAAGCAGAAGCAAAGGCTCGGGGTTGCACAAGACACACTCAGAATCAGATGGAGTGAAGTACTCAACACTGCAGCGAAGTACGGCGGTAATCGCCACACCAAGAGCTACCCGAAGCGAAAGTTGCTACCTGAATTCGATGAGGAGGCCTTAGATCCCCCGCAATTAAAAAACAAAACGGCCATCCGGTCGGATAGACGACCTCGTGGCCAACATAGAGCGGCAAACGACGCCGCACATAAGCCAGTACGCGATCCACGCGAGGGCTCGCATCAAAAGGACGGCGCAACCAGATCCATATACGGGCCACGCAAGCGCGCTCCAGCATGCCATGAAGCACAACAAACATCTGAACACCATGGTACACCCAAATACAGGGGTGCCGCACACCCTCTATGTTTCACCTTGAGGTCAAGATCATAGAACTTGGTCTTTATGATCCTCTCTAAGCTCTCCTGATTTTGAGTTAGGGTGGCTGAGTGAGTCCTGGATTAGGGGGTCTCCGGACAGCCGGACTGTTGGACTATGAAGATACGAGATTGAAGACTTCGTCCCATGTCTGGATGGGACTCTACTTGGCGTGGAAGGCAAGCTGGGCAATACGGATATGCATATCTCCTCCTTTGTAACCGACCTTGTGTAACCCTAGCCTCCTCCGGTGTCTATATAAACCGGAGGGTTTTAGTCCGTAGGACAACAGACAATCATACCATAGGCTAGCTTCTAGGGTTTAGCCTCTCCGATCTCGTGGTAGATCAACTCTTGTACTACTCATATTATCAAGAATAATCAAGCAGGACATAGGGTTTTACCTCCATCAAGAGGGCCCGAACCTGGGTAAAACATCGTGTCCCCTGCCTCCTGTTACCATCCGCCTTAGACGCACAGTTCGGGACCCCCTACCCGAGATCCGCCGGTTTTGACACCGACATTGGTGCTTTCATTGAGAGTTCCTCTGTGTCATCATCATTAGTCTTGATGGCTCCTTCAATCATCGATAGCGATGCAGTCCAGGGTGAGACTTTTCTCCCCGGACAGATCTTTGTATTCGGCGGCTTCGCACTGCGGGCCAACTCGCTTGGCCATCGGGAGCAGATCGAGAGTTATGCCCCTGGCCACCAGGTCAGGTTTGGAAGCTTAAACTACACGGCCGATATCCACGGAGACTTGATCTTCGACGGATTCGAGCCCCTACCGAGTGCGCCGCACGGTCACGATGAGCATAATTTAGCTCTACCATCGGAGGGTGTTCAGGAGACCGCACTGGCAACCGCTCCGACCCTCAATTCGGAGCCAATTGCGCCATCCATGGACGGGTGGATAGACCCCACCACGAAGGCCATATTCTCAGCGGTGATCGAGCCGAGTATTGACCTTACCCTTCACGAGAGCCGTGATGCCAAACTACCGGATTCTTCCCCGGCCACGGACTCCGAACCGCCTGCGCCCGTGCCTATCGAATCCAACTGGGTGCCGATCATGGAGTTTACCTCCGCGGATATCTTTCAGCACTTGCCCTTCGGCGACATACTGAACTCACTAAGGTCTCTCTCCTTGTCAGGAGAGTCCTGGCCGAACTATGTCCGGCAGGATTGGGATGCGGATGACGAAGAAATTCGCCGCCCACCCACCACCCACTTAGTAGCCACTGTCGATGATTTGACCGACATGCTCGACTTCGACTCCGAAGACATCGACGGTATGGACGATGATGTAGGAGACGAACAGGAACCACTGCCCACAGGGCACTGGACGCCCACTTCATCATATGGCGTATACATGGTGGACACACCCAAAGAAAACGGCGATGAGGAACGCAAGGACGCAGCGAAGGGTTGTTCCCTCGAAAAGCAGTCAAAGCGGCGGCGTAAGCGCCGCTCCAAATCCCGCCTCGGCAGAAACAACGATCATATAGACCCAGCGATAGAGCAGGGTGAACCATCGCCCGACCACGGCAACACAGAGAATCAAACCGAACAACCCGACTCCGTCAAAGATAACAGTCCGGACGACATCACACCAGACAGGCACCCGAAGCAATAGAATGCCCATCAAAGGCTTGTTTCCACTGCGAGGAGTCTGAAAAAGCATAAGCAAAGGCTCGGGGTTGCACAAGACACACTCAGAATCAGATGGAGTGAAGTACTCAACACTGCAGCGAAGTACGGCGGTAATCGCCACACCAAGAGCTACCCAAAGCGAAAGTTGCAACCTGAATTCGATGAGGAGGCCTTAGATCCCCCGCAATTAAAAAACAAAACGGCCATCCGGTCGGATAGACGACCTCGTGGCCAACATAGAGCGGCAAACGACGCCGCACATAAGCCAGTACGCGATCCACGCGAGGGCTCGCATCAAAAGGACGGCGCAACCAGATCCATATACGGGCCACGCAAGCGCGCTCCAGCATGCCATGAAGCACAACAAACATCCGAACACCATGGTACACCCAAATACAGGGGTGCCGCACACCCTCTATGTTTCACTGATGAGGTTCTGGACCATGAATTTCCAGAGGGATTCACACCCGTAAACATAGAGGCGTACGACGGAACGACGGACCCTGGGGTCTGGATTGAGGACTACATCCTCCATATCCACATGGCTCGAGGAGACGATCTCCACGCCATCAAGTACTTACCCCTCAAGCTCAAAGGGCCAGCTCGTCACTGGCTTAAAAGCCTCCTAGAAAACTCCATTGGAAGCTGGGAAGAGCTTGAAGATGCTTTTCGGGCAAATTTTCAAGGGACCTATGTCCGACCACCGGATGCAGACGATTTAAGTCATATAACTAAACAGCCCAGAGAGTCAGCCCGAAAGCTTTGGAACAGGTTCCTCACTAAAAAGAATCAAATAGTCGACTGTTCAGACGCCGAAGCCGTAGCAGCTTTCAAGCACAGCGTTCGAGACGAATGGCTTGCCAGACACCTCGGCCAAGAAAAGCCGAGAATAATGGCAGCATTAACAAGCCTCATGACCCGCTTTTGCGCGGGCGAGGACAGCTGGTTAGCCCGATGCAGCACCAGCAACCCAAGTACATCAGAAGTCAGGGACGGAAACGGTAAATCACGACGCAGCAAAAATAAGCGCCGGAATAAAGAAGACAGCCCGAAGAGTACGGCGGTAAACGCCGGATTCAGAAGCTCTCGGCCAGGTCAGCAAAAGCTGCCCTCCAAAGGCAACAGAGACGAACTGTCCAGCCTAAACAAGATTCTGGACCAAATATGTCAGATCCATAGCACCCCCGATAAACCTGCAAATCATACCCATAGAGAATGTCGGGTCTTCAAGCAGTCCGGCAAGCTCAACGCCGAACATAAGGGGCAGGATACACCAATCGAAGACGAGGACGAGCCTCGCAAGCAAAGCACTGGGGAACAGAAGAAATTCCCACCAGAAGTCAAAACAGTAAACGTGTTACATGTGACAAAGGGGAGAAACAAAGCGGCACTCCTAGAGACACATGCCCAGGGCCTATCACAGCGGAGTTCTGCCACTGGTCATCCCAACCGATCACCTTCGACCATCGGGATTACTCGGCAAGTATCTGGTGTGCAGGATGGGCTGCCTTGGTATTAGATCCAATAATTGACAGATACCACTTCACACGAGTCCTGATGGACGGCGGCAGCAGTTTAAACATGATATATCAGGACACAGTCCGCAAAATGGGGATAGACCCAACAAAAATTAGCCACAGCAATACTACCTTTAAAGGAGTAACGCCAAGCCCAGAGGCCCATTGCACGAGCTCCCTGCTACTAGAGGTTATATTCGGCTTTCCTGATAACTTCCGCAGCGAAAATTTAACATTCCACATCGCTCCGTTCCAAAGTGGTTATCAAGCACTACTCGGACGCGAAGCTTTCGCTCGCTTTAACGCAATACCGCATTACGCTTCTCTCATGCTTAAGATGCCCGGTCCATGTGGCATCATTACAGTAAATGGAAATATCGAGCGCTCCTTGCGCGCGGAAGACCGTGCGGCTACCTTGGTAGCCGCACACTAAACGGCCTCACCAACTAATGCATCTGCCAGGTCGTTAAGACCACGGACGTAGTTAGACGAGTCCAGCGCAGCTATATGTACTTGATACAGGTTTTGATGGCTATACCCCTATTACAATACAAGGGGCTCAACGCGCGCAAACAAGTAGCAATTAGGCTCAACTTTACTCATCTTGAATTGTATATAGTTTATTTAGTATAACCTACCTTTTTGCACGACAACTTTTCAACTAAGTTCCTCTCTTTTATAGATGACCATCGTGCTACCGTCTAGGACACGGCACAATGGAGACACAGGCGCAGACGTGCAGCAGGGACCCATTCCAAGGATTCTCTTTAGATTAAGACCCTGCGTAAACCTTTTTTACTGTCTCTTCTTGATACACATCCATCGGATTCTCGGTACAATTGAGAAGGATGCTGACGTATTGGCATGTGACCACGTCAGGATATTGCATGTACCTGGACACCAGGGGCTTATTACAAAGCGCACTGTTTAGGCCCGGTTTACATCTTAAAGACCGAATACCTTAGGGAGTGTTCGGCGTCGTGAGTTTGGCCTTATATGCATCAGCTCCGAATCATGTCTTTGGTCAAATGTTGGGTTTGCCTGGCTCATGTGCTTTGCTGCCTTACATTTCGCTCTATCGGCTAAGGCGGCACCAGGAGAACTACTGCGATTGTGCCCTGGTTCATCTGGACGAGCACCTCAGTAGAGAAAGCCGAAAACTGACTGTCATGATATAGCGTGAGACTGGTCAACCACTCGATGACCTAGCGAAATCTTCGGGGTTCCTCCGCCTTAACGAAGGGCCGTTTCCCGGCTAGGCATGTACGCGCCCCGAATCCGGATGAGCGCGGAGCCACCAGGGGCTATATAGTAGCCCCACTGTCAAACTCATCTGGCTAAGTGAAAGTGTTAAAGCATTATAGTCTGGTTGCCTAGTTCGCTGCGCCATCACCTCCTTAATGGACCAAGACGTTGGATCAAGTGTGAACATGCGTCTTCTGCGAACACCCCCGCATTATATGCGTGGGGGTTGAAGCCGACGACTGCCATCTTTCAGGTTATATACATATATACATAAACGTCCACACAGGAGGCATCATAGTACTTTAGGGAAAAAGTATAAATACAGCCTTGATAAATTCAATAAAACATTGTTTCTACAATGGGAATACATGTCACTCAAACATAATATTCTTCAAGTACTGAGCCTCTATCGAACGAGCGCCTTCAAGAACTTCTTCAAAGTAGTGCTCGGCAGCCACTCGGCCTATAGCCGAACCCTGTGCCGCAACAGTGGTGGCATCCATCTCCGCCCAGTATGTTTTGACACGGGCAAGGGCCATCCGAGCACCTTCTATGCACGCTGATCTCTTTATAGCATCGATGTGTGGCACAGCGCCAAGGAATTGTTGCACTAAGCTAAAGTAGCTATTCGGCCTTGGCCCTCCTGGCCACAAATGATCCACAACAGACCTCATGGTAGTCCGGATAATCTATGGAGCTCGGCCCAATCGGTCAATCGCTCATTTAGCATCAGCGGACGGACTGGAGTGTGAAACTATGACCAGAACAGCTTCTCCACTTCAGGGCCTTCTTGATCCTTGAAGTACTTGGTCGCATCCGCAGTACTTGCAGCCAAATCCTTGTACGCGTCCGCAGAACTCCATAGCCAGTCTAGAGGAGCATACTTCGGATCTCCGAACTTAGTCCGCAACAAGAAGGGCTTCCCAGACACGATATCTGCAGCTTGATTCAGCTCCTCCTTCATTGCTCTAATTTTGGAGCGGGCTTCCTTAGCAGCCACCCGGGCCTTCTCCAGGTCCGTCGCCTTCGCCCGGTTCTCCTCTTCAAGAAGCCGGTAACGGTCAGCAGCATCTTTTAACTCCATGGCCATCTTGGCAGTTTTTTCTTTGCTCCCGCAATGTGCGGCCTGTACGGCCCTTGTAGCGACCAGACCTCAAACAGTCTGATCTCTGTGCTCCGGTGTCATCCCTGGATCAGTAATGCTGACACCACACAGTACTCGGAGGATTTATAGCAGAGTAGCAATCACACACTTATTACATCGAGTGTCTCAAAAGAGAACTTATTACAATAAATATGGCTTAAGGCCATCTAGTGACGATAACAGCGGAAGGCTTGGAAGATAAGTGAGTCCATCAACTCCAACGGCATCACTGAGTATAGAACCACGACCTAAAGACTCCTTAATCGTCGTCTGAAAAGTCTGCAACATTAACGTTGCAGCCCGAAACGGGTCAGCACATGGAATATGCTGGCAAGGTAACACATAGAGAATAATGGAATGCAACAACTATACTATATGCATATTTGGCTGGTGGAAAGCTCTATGGTTACAGTTTTTGCGTAAAGCCAATTTTTCCCTAGTTCAAAGGAATAAAATTAATTACTATCATGATGGTTGTGAAACATTGAGAATGGTTGACAGCATTCTCAATCCCAATTAAATAACATCATTAAAACCCATCAAAATTAATTTTAGAGTAACATGTTGAGATTCACATGAAAATCCAAGTACTAGATACTCAAGATTGTCCATAACCGGGGACACGGCTAACCATGATTAGTTTATTACACTCTGCAGAGGTTTGCGCACTTTTCCCCACAAGACTCGATCGCCTCCGTTTGGTTTCTCGCACTACATGGTGTTTGAGAAACGGATGACCGAGACACAGACTTTCAGAAGCGCTAGCACCTTACGACGGGTAGACCGGTACACCTACTTTCCCCTACATCTGCTAGTCTACCACTGTAAGAGTTCGCACAACTTAGTCAACTATGCCAGAGCCCATATTGGCTTGTGGCTGCACACGGAAGTTTCTAGTATGAATAATCTCATGATCCCTTTGGGCCTGGGTGGCGGTCCAAAAGAAAACAGGCAAGTCCTGGTAACCCCAGGTGCCTCAATCCACCCAGATGTGTGTTAGGTTGCCACCTTAGATAAACCCTTAATTATCAATCTCACATCTGTCATTGATATCACTCACCCAATCCACGTCTACTAGCATAGCATGGCATAATAAGCAAACGTAGAAGTAACTCCCAAAGGTTTGATAATAAACAGGTAATAGGTACTACCTCATCTACTTCCCATCCCACAGTTTAATTAGATCCTAATCATGCAGTGTGTGAGGATTGATCTAATGCAATAAAACTGGGTTGTAGAAAAGGTATGATCAAAGTGTTACTTGCCTTGCTGATGATCCGCGTAACCTAGAGATTCGAAGTAACAAGCGGCGCACTCCGGGTATTCTATCGCAGACAAACAACAAGCATACAATAAGTACTCATCTAATGCACAGGTAAAACTCAAATAGAAGATCTAACCAGAAAGTTCAACTTAAGAACCCTGGTTGGCAAAAAGAATCAAATCGAACGAAGCAAAAGAAATCAAACGGCGAAAGAAAACAACTTCGTTCTAGCAATCTGGATCTAGGGCAAATTTTACAGTAGCAAAAACTTGTTTAAGTTGATTATTCGGAAAGAGGGTTTCGAGATGAAACTCCACGCGCTTGAATCGCCTAATTCTGATAAACGAGCGAAAAGTTATACTAAAACAAAAATCGAATCAGAAATCGCGATCAGAAAATAACCGCGGAAAAATCCGACGAAAAAGACAAACGACAAACAGAAAAATTTTTAAAAAAAAAAAGAAAATTGCATGGAAAACGAGGCGGTGGCGAACCTCGAAAGTCGCGCGGATCCGGCGGCGAGCGGCGGCGGCGGCGGGCGGCGGCGGCGGCGGGGCTGGGGCTAGGGTTAGGGTTTAGGCGGCGGCGGCGGCTGGGCTCTCCTCGGGCCGGGGCGGTCGCTATTTAAAGGCCCGGTCGGCAGATTCCTGGCCGGGTACGGCCCGGAGTCGGTTCCGTTTTTTTTATATGTATATAAATCCGCTCGGAAGAAAAATAAAAAGAAATACTAAACGGACTCCAAAAATCACGAAATAAATTTTGCCGGGTTCCTAAAATCAAGCCCGATAAAGTGAACATTTATTTGGGCCCAAACTACAACTTTGAAAAATGCGCATTTTTTCTAAATTCAAATAAAAATACCGAAAAACTCCGAAATAAATCTTATTTGATTTTTTTTATTAAATCTTCAATATTTCTATATTTTGGGAAAGTCATTTTATTCCCTCTCTCATATTTTTGTAATAGAAATAATTGATGATAAAATAAATAAAATCAAATGATCCTGTTTACATAATTTGAGAAAACTCAAATATGTAAATAACGAAATCCCCAACTCTCTCCGTGGGTCCTTGAGTTGCTTAGGATTTTCTAGGATCAAAACCAAAAGCAAAATAAAATATGATATGCATGATGACCTAATGTATAACATTCCAAATTGAAAATTTGGGATGTTACAAACCTACCCCCCTTAAGATGAATCTCGCCCTCGAGATTCGGGTTGGCTAGAAAATAGGTGAGGGTGGTCTTTGAGCAAATCTTCCTCTCGCTCCCAGGTGGCTTCATCCTCCGTGTGGTGGCTCCACTGAACTTTACAAAACTTGATAACCTTGCTGCGAGTAACTCGGCTGGCAAACTCGAGGATCTTGACTGGTTTCTCCTCATAGGTCAAATTGTTATCCAACTGAATTGCTTCTAATGGTACTGTGTCTCTCAAAGGTATGTCAGCCATCTCCGCGTGACACTTCTTCAACTGAGAAACGTGGAACACATCATGCACTCCGGCCAATCCTTCTGGCAATTCCAACTTGTAGGTCACTTCTCCCATACGCTCCAAAACTCGATATGGTCCTACAAATCGTGGCGCTAACTTCCCCTTAACTCCAAAGCGCTTAATCCCTCGAAGTGGGGATACTCGAAGATAAGCTCTATCTCCAACTTTGTAAACTGTCTCCTTGTGTTTAGAATCTGCGTAGCTCTTCTGCCTGGACTGGGCTACCTTGAGCCTATCGCGAATCAACTTCACTTTCTGTTCAGACTCTTTGATCAGATCTGGTCCAAACAACTGGCGGTCTCCAACTTCGTCCCAAGACAACGGTGTCCTGCACCTCCTTCCGTACAAAGCCTCGAAAGGGGCCATCTTCAAACTGGTCTGATAGCTGTTATTGTAAGAAAACTCTGCATATGGCAAATTATCGTCCCAACTAGATCCATAATCTAGCGCACAAGCTCTCAACATATCTTCCAAAATCTGATTGACTCTCTCAGTCTGTCCATCTGTCTGCGGGTGAAAAGTTGTACTAAATTCTAACCTGGTGCCCAAAGTCTCATGCAACTGCTTCCAGATCTTTGAGGTAAACTGGGTTCCTCTATCCGATACGATGCTCCTCGGAACTCCATGCAAACATACGATCCTGGTCATGTATATCTTTGCCAACTTAGCACTTGTGTAAGTGGTCTTTACTGGGATGAAATGTGCTACCTTCGTCAATCGATCGACTACAACCCAAATCGAGTCATAGCCTGAACGAGTCCTTGGTAATCCCGTGATAAAATCCATACCTAGCTTATCCCACTTCCATTCAGGTACCGGCAATGGTTGCAACATTCCTGCTGGCTTCTGATGTTCTGCCTTTACTCTCTGACATACATCACAAACTGCTACATACTCCGCAATATCCTTCTTCATTCCGGTCCACCAGAAAATATCCTTCAAATCCAAATACATCTTGGTATTTCCTGGGTGAATCGAATACGGTGAGTCATGTGCCTCTTGCAGAATCAACTTTCTGATCTCCGGGTCATTGGGCACGTAAACACGGTCTTCAAACCATAGGGTGTCGTGCTCATCCTCACGAAACCCTTTAGCTTTTCCTTTGCTCAGTTTCTCCTTTATAGCGGCAATCTCTTTGTCAATATTCTGAGCTTCTCTGATTCTATCCATCAAAGTTGACTGAATCTCTAGTGCTGCTACATAGCCTCTCGGAACTATTTCCACACATAGTTCACGAAGATTTTCTGCTAACTCCTTGGGTATTACTCCTGTCATTAGTGTATTGACATGGCTCTTGCGGCTTAATGCATCAGCTACTACATTAGCCTTCCCGGGATGATAATGCAATTTCATATCATAATCCTTGATAAGCTCCAACCATCTTCTTTGTCTGAGGTTCAACTCCTTCTGCGTGAAAATGTACTTCAAACTCTTGTGATCCGTGTACACCTCACAATGATTTCCAATAAGGAAATGTCTCCATGTCTTCAATGCATGCACTACGGCTGCTAACTCCAAATCATGCATAGCGTAATTCAATTTGTGGGGCTTCAGTTGTCGTGAAGCATACGAAACAACTCTCCCTTCCTGCATAAGCACTGCTCCAAGTCCTCGACGTGAAGCGTCGCAATACACCTCATAGTCCTTGGTTTGATCTGGCAAAATCAACACTGGTGAGGTAACCAAACGTTTCTTCAATTCCTGGAAACTTGCCTCACAATCATCAGTCCATTTGAACTTAGTATCCTTCTTCAACAACTCCATCATAGGCTTTGCAATCTTTGAGAAATTCTCAATAAATCTTCGGTAGTATCCTGCGAGTCCAAGAAAACTCCGGATCTCTCCAACTGTTGTTGGTGCTTCCCACTTGGTCACGGTTTCAACTTTAGCGGGATCTACTGCTATACCTTCTCCGGATATAACGTGTCCGAGGAATCCTACTTCCTTCAACCAAAACTCACATTTGCTGAATTTGGCATATAACTGATGTTCTCTGAGCTTTCCAAGTACCAAACGCAAATGTTCCTTATGTTCCTCTTCATTCTTCGAATATACCATGATATCATCAATGAACACTACGACGAACTTATCCAAAAACTCCATAAACACTTTGTTCATCATGTTCATAAAATAGGCAGGCGTGTTAGTCAGTCCAAATGACATAACGGTATACTCATATAGTCCATATCTTATGGTAAAAGCTATCTTAGGTATATCCTGTTCTCGAATCTTCAACTGGTGGTATCCTGATCGCAAATCGATCTTGGAAAACACTTTAGCTCCTTGCAACCGATCAAACAGATCGTTGATCATTGGTAGTGGGTACTTGTTCTTGATCGTTACCTCATTCAATCCTCGATAATCAACAACCATCCGTAACGATCCATCCTTCTTCTCCACTAGAAGTACTGGCGATCCCCAAGGCGAAGAACTTGGGTGAATATATCCCTTATCCAGTAACTCCTTAATCTACTTCTTAATTTCCACCAAATCTTTTGCTGGCATCCTATATGGTCTCTTAGATATTGGCCCAGTGCCTGGCAAAAGCTCAATCAAAAACTCAATGTCTCTATCCGGTGGCATGCCTGGCAACTCTTCGGGAAATACATCAGGAAAATCCTTTACCACTGGTACTTCCTCCTGCACAACTCCTGATAAGGAATTTACTTGTGTCCTTTTTGGCGCATGTCGGGATACATACTTGATCCTTCTTCCTTCTGGCGTTGTGAGCAAAATTGTCTTACTGGCGCAATTGATGTTTCCTCCATACATCGACAGCCAATCCATACCAAGAATCACATCCAGACCTTGGGATTCCAAAATAATTAAATCCGTTGGGAAAACATGCCTTCCTATACTTAATGGCACTTGAAAACATCCTTGTCTGGCCATGTACTCCGCTCCTGGTGAGCTTACTAGCATAGGTGTTTTAAGAATCCTAGTGGGCAGGCTATACTTTTCCACAAATCCCCTTGATATGTATGAATGCGATGCACCGGTATCAAAAAGAACGAGTGCAGTAAATGACTTAACCAAAAACTTACCTATTACTGCATCGGGCTGAGCTTCAACCTCCTCCACAGTAACGTGGTTCACCTGTCCCCTATTGAAAGGGTTCGGCTTCTTTCCAGAACTTCCATTTCTGTTTTGTCCCTCAGGACAGTCATTTGCATAATGTCCTGACTTCGAACACTTATAGCAAGTGACGTGGCTCAAATCCTTCTTGGCTGGGGTTGATGGGGTGCTGCGGTTCTGTCCATTACTTCCTCCATTCCCATTACCACTCTTGGTGCCATTGTGATTGTGCAAGCTACCTACTCCATGGGTATGCTGAAAATGTCCTCCTAGTCTAGGGGTAAAACGAGGTTTCTGCTGAGCTCCTGAATTATACTTTCCTTGTCCATACTTCCTCTTGCGGTTCTCAATTTGCTGCTGCTTCCCTTCAATCATAAGAGCACTATCTACCAACTCCTGGTAGTTGTTGAAGGTGGCTACCATCAACTGCATACTCAACTCATCATTCAGTCCTTCCAGGAATTTCTCCTGCTTAGCTGCATCTGTAGCAACGTCATCTGGGGCATAACGTGCTAGCTTACTAAACTCCTCCACATACTAGCCAACTGTCCGTCCTCCTTGGCGCAAGTTACGAAACTCATGCTTCTTCATGGCCATTGCTCCTGCTGAAACATGGGCAGTACGAAAAGCCTGCTGAAACTGGTCCCATGTGACAGTGTCGACTGGGAAGGTGGCTGTGAAATTCTCCCACCAAGATGCTGCGGGTCCTTCTAACTGATGTGCGGCAAACTTCACCTTCTCCGCATCTGTGCATCCTGATGTGGTCAACTCCCTAGATATCTTGCGGAGCCAATCATCTGCTATTATCGGCTCGGTGCTACTGGAAAACACCGGCGGATTCAGCCTAAGAAAACGGGCTAAGTGGTCAACAGGTGGTGGTGGTGGTGGTGGGTTGTTGTTGTTGTTCCCCTGATTCTGATTCTGATTCTGAACTAGCAACTGCATCAAGGTGTTCTGCTGCTGGATCAACTGGGTGAGCTCTGGCGGAAAGGCAAATCCGGGGTCACGTCTCGGAGGCATCTGAGGGTTTAGAAAAGATGAGATATAAGAATAGAGGGGGTGTAAAGGGAAAACACTACCCATATGCACATGAGGCAAAAGCACACATTTCACTTCAATCAATCAAACAAAGACATACAATCGATCTAGCTATCGCAAAAGTGCTCGGACTACTATATTTACATGGTGGACTACTACTAATGATGAGGTGGTCTACTAGAAATATTCTACGGTTGTAGACTCCATGATATCTGCTCCTGCTTCATCAACATAGTCATCATCGCTACTTCCTTGCTCCGAGTCGGTGGCGTCAATGATGATGTAGTCTTCCGGGCTAATCTCCTTGGGTTCTTTGTCTTCATCTACTGGTGTCGGGCCTCCCATAAATATTCCAATCTTCTTGATCAGGTCGTCATTCTTCTCCACCAATACTTCAATTTCTTCTTCATAATCTTCGTGTGTAGCCTTGAGTTCTTCCTCTAGTTCCTTAATTCTAGTCCTAGCCTTCTTCAGATCTATCATGTCGGCGCACATCTGATTCTCCTGTCGTCGAATGTGCTGGTTTAACTCCTGAATAAAAGCTGCAATTGATCTATCCTTCCTGGTGCTGATCATCTCCCAATGTTCATCTCGGCGCCCACAAATCTGGTAGATAGTATCCTTGAGATCCTTGCGGTAGACTTCTCCAATGCGTCCCATGGCGATGTGAGCTGCCATACTCTTTCCTAGACTCCAAGTTGGTGCATCAAAAGAAAACTCTATGGGCTCAGCGACTGGCATGAACGTCCTTCCTGGAACTTGAACTTGAATCATCCAACGCTCTTCTTCAGGTAAAGTGGCGTTGTAGGTTCCCGTGAAGCTTGGTATTCCTATGTTCAGGTGTCTAGTGACTTCCTTCAGGTGGCGTCCAAAGGGTGTGTCTTCATCTGGTTGTGTGAACTTGTTCCTTGCATCCGCCATCCTAAAGAGTAGAAAAGATGAGAAGTCAGAAGAGAAGAGAGTGATCTAGGTCTTTAGCTTAGTGGTCGTGTCCTACAGTCAGCGTGTGCTCTGATACCATCTCTGTAGCGACCAGACCTCAAACAGTCTGATCTCTGTGCTCCGGTGTCATCCCTGGATCAGTAATGCTGACACCACACAGTACTCGGAGGATTTATAGCAGAGTAGCAATCACACACTTATTACATCGAGTGTCTCAAAAGAGAACTTATTACAATAAATATGGCTTAAGGCCATCTAGTGACGATAACAGCGGAAGGCTTGGAAGATAAGTGAGTCCATCAACTCCAACGGCATCACTGAGTATAGAACCACGACCTAAAGACTCCTTAATCGTCGTCTAAAAAGTCTGCAACATTAACGTTGCAGCCCGAAACGGGTCAGCACATGGAATATGCTGGCAAGGTAACACATAGAGAATAATGGAATGCAACAACTATACTATATGCATATTTGGCTGGTGGAAAGCTCTATGGTTACAGTTTTTGCATAAAGCCAATTTTTCCCTACTTCAAAGGAATAAAATTAATTACTATCATGGTGGTTGTGAAACATTGAGAATGGTTGACAGCATTCTCAATCCCAATTAAATAACATCATTAAAACCCATCAAAATTAATTTTAGAGTAACATGTTGAGATTCACATGAAAATCCAAGTACTAGATACTCAAGATTGTCCATAACCGGGGACACGGCTAACCATGATTAGTTTATTACACTCTGCAGAGGTTTGCGCACTTTTCCCCACAAGACTCGATCGCCTCCGTTTGGTTTCTCGCACTACATGGTGTTTGAGAAACGGATGACCGAGACACAGTCTTTCAGAAGCGCTAGCACCTTACGACGGGTAGACCGGTACACCTACTTTCCCCTACATCTGCTAGTCTACCACTGTAAGAGTTCGCACAACTTAGTCAACTATGCCAGAGCCCATATTGGCTTGTGGCTGCACACGGAAGTTTCTAGTATGAATAATCTCATGATCCCTTTGGGCCTGGGTGGCGGTCCAAAAGAAAACAGGCAAGTCCTGGTAACCCCAGGTGCCTCAATCCACCCAGATGTGTGTTAGGTTGCCACCTTAGATAAACCCTTAATTATCAATCTCACATCTGTCATTGATATCACTCACCCAATCCACGTCTACTAGCATAGCATGGCATAATAAGCAAACGTAGAAGTAACTCCCAAAGGTTTGATAATAAACAGGTAATAGGTACTACCTCATCTACTTCCCATCCCACAGTTTAATTAGATCCTAATCATGCAATGTGTGAGGATTGATCTAATGCAATAAAACTGGGTTGTAGAAAAGGTATGATCAAAGTGTTACTTGCCTTGCTGATGATCCGCGTAACCTAGAGATTCGAAGTAACAAGCGGCGCACTCCGGGTATTCTATCGCAGACAAACAACAAGCATACAATAAGTACTCATCTAATGCACAGGTAAAACTCAAATAGAAGATCTAACCAGAAAGTTCAACTTAAGAACCCTGGTTGGCAAAAAGAATCAAATCGAACGAAGCAAAAGAAATCAAACGGCGAAAGAAAACAACTTCGTTCTAGCAATCTGGATCTAGGGCAAATTTTACAGTAGCAAAAACTTGTTTAAGTTGATTATTCGGAAAGAGGGTTTCGAGACGAAACTCCACGCGCTTGAATCGCCTAATTCTGATAAACGAGCGAAAAGTTATACTAAAACAAAAATCGAATCAGAAATCGCGATCAGAAAATAACCGCGGAAAAATCCGACGAAAAAGACAAACGACGAACAGAAAATTTTTTAAAAAAAAAAAAGAAAATTGCATGGAAAACGAGGCGGTGGCGAACCTCGAAAGTCGCGCGGATCCGGCGGCGGCGGCGGCGGGCGGCGGCGGCGGCGGGGCTGGGGCTAGGGTTAGGGTTTAGGCGGCGGCGGCGGCTGGGCTCTCCTCGGGCCGGGGCGGTCGCTATTTAAAGGCCCGGTCGGCAGATTCCTGGCCGGGTACGGCCCGGAGTCGGTTCCCTTTTTTTATATATATATATAAATCCGCTCGGAAGAAAAATAAAAAGAAATACTAAACGGACTCCAAAAATCACGAAATAAATTTTGCCGGGTTCCTAAAATCAAGCCCGATAAAGTGAACATTTATTTGGGCCCAAACTACAACTTTGAAAAATGCGCATTTTTTCTAAATTCAAATAAAAATACCGAAAAACTCCGAAATAAATCTTATTTGATTTTTTTTATTAAATCTTCAATATTTCTATATTTTGGGAAAGTCATTTTATTCCCTCTCTCATATTTTTGTAATAGAAATAATTGATGATAAAATAAATAAAATCAAATGATCCTGTTTACATAATTTGAGAAAACTCAAATATGTAAATAACGAAATCCCCAACTCTCTCCGTGGGTCCTTGAGTTGCTTAGGATTTTCTAGGATCAAAACCAAAAGCAAAATAAAATATGATATGCATGATGACCTAATGTATAACATTCCAAATTGAAAATTTGGGATGTTACAGCCCTTAACTCTTTGGTCGCCTTTAAAGCGACCGCATTGCTACTCCTTGCTTTCTCCTTGGCTCGGGCAAGCTCCGCCCGAAGGGTCTCCATGGTGGCAGCTCCATCTCCAGTCACAACATATTAAAGATACTGGCATCATGCTGCTCTTATTATGTGACGATCACCAGGAAAAATCACTCACCCTGTGCCTCATCAAGCCGCTTGTTGACAAGCACGATGTCGGCATCTGCCGCATCTAGCTGCCGCTTTAGTTCGGCAAACCCATCAGTCCGGCTAGCCACCGGAGCTTCAACCACCTGCGCATACAGGCGGTCGGGTTATTACCTGGGACTATGATCCTCTGTTTGCTGCCGTTCTCGACGACAACCAGAGTCTCAGGGGCTACTATCTGCATGGGCATACCTAACGTATGCGGTACTATTAAAGGTATACATTATTTTACGTACCTCAAAGCCTTTCAGCAGACTCATAAAAGCTTCGTGCAAACCGCTTTCGGCGGATGAAATCTTTTCAATTACCGTACCCATTAGTGTACGATGCGCTTCTGAGACGACAGCTTTCCCCAGAAGATCCTTCAGCGCGTCCGACCGCACACAGTACGGACCCTTGTTGTCGCTCTCCTCAGGAGCCGGATACTGGGGATGCCGGACAGCCAAAGGGTTATCCTTTGGCGATATTGGATCCGGAGATACCCTTCGCAACGACACTTCAAGGTCGCCCGCTTCTTGAGCTGGGGAGTCCGGGGGAGGCGTTTCGCTCTCCATCATCTCCGGAAGAAGATCCCCCGAAGATGAACTCTGTCGAGAAGGGCTGCGATCCGGGCTACAACTTACAAGCATCAGTTATTGTCTTCGGAAGTAAGGTAGGATACCTTCACTATTAAGTACTTTTTGATTACTTACAGCTCGGTAGAGGGCTGATCCCCACGCGGACATTGTGCGGCAAGAATACCCTCCGAGGCAGGACCCTCTAGCAGAGATTTCTTCTCCCGTTTGGAAGCCTTAGTTTCCGGATCTTTAGAGGTAGTCCTCTTCTTTCCCCGAGGAGAGAGAATGCCAGATTCTTCCCCTTGGTTATCCTCCCTCGCGGAGGCGCTCATTTCCTCGATTGGAATAGGGCGATGGAGGCCCACTTTCGTCCTCTTTATCCCCCCCCTTCATCTTCCTTTGAGGGCACCAGACAAGGTGCTGTCTCAAGCATCTTTTCCAGCACCGGATTGTCCAAGCCTTCAGGAAGGGGGGCCGAACACCAGATCATCTTTGCCTTTGTTGTCCAGTCCTGGTCAAATAGCGATTCTTCAGGATGATGTCATGATAAATAAAAGGACAGTGTGTTCGGCCATGGGATTACTTACTTGGGCAGCGGGGCGGTTACAGCTCAGGCCCATGTCCTCGGTAGTGTCCGGACACTCTATTTGGGGTCCGAAGAATGATTTGTACATCTCCTTGTGCGTCATGCCGAGGAAATTCTGAATAGTGCGCGGTCCTTCCGGGTTGAATTCCCACATGCGGAGGGGCCGGCGTTTGCAAGGCTGGACTCGACGAACCAGCATAACTTGCATTACCATAACCAGAATGAAATCTCCCTCGAAGAGATCTCGGATATGGCTCTGAAGTATTGGCACGTCCTTGGCTGGACCCCAGCTCAACCCCCTGCTGATCCATGACATCAGTTGTGGTGGAGGGCCCGAGCGAAAGGTGGGGGCAGCTACCCACTTGGCACTTCGAGGAGCTGTGACGTAAAACCACTCATGTTGCCACAGTCCGGACACCTTTGGAAAGGAACCCTTTGGCCATGGAGCGTCAGCAATTTTTCTTATTAGAGCACCTCCGCACGCTGCGTACTGCCCCTCGACCATCTTCGGCTTCACATCGAAGGTCTTGAGCCACAGGCCGAAGTGAGGGTAATGCGGAGGAAGGCCTCACAAATGACAATAAATTACGAGATGTGAAGAAGGGAATCCGGGGCCAGATCGTGAAAATCCAACCCGTAATAGAACATAAGACCCCTAACAAAGGGATCTAGAGCGAGGCCTAGTCCTCGAAGGAGGTGGGAGACGAACACGACGCTCTCGTTGGGTTCAGGAGTAGGGACAACCTGCCCTCGGGTGGGCAGCCTATGCAAAATTTCGGCGGTCAGGTATCTGGCTTCCCTCAACTTCTTGATGTCCTCCTCCGTGACGGAGGAAGGCATCCACTGGCCTTCAAGGCTGGATCCGGACATGATTGAAGGTCCGAAGCACCTGACCTGGGCTTTGGGTGTTATAACTCGAGGCGGGGGAAGGGTTCGATTGAGCACGGGAGGGAAAAAAGAAAAAGCCTTGTCCCTTTATAAAGGGGATGGATATCGGGCGTCCTCCTCGTGGCCGTTCGAGACTTACCTAAGATCTAGGAGTCATACCAACAGGCACGGTTGGGTTACCCACGTTTGTATTGATGAGAATCCCGTAATAAGGGGAACACGATCTATGCTTTGACAAGACGTGTCAAGAGACTGTTGGAAATATGCCCTAGAGGCAATAATAAAAGAATTATTATTATATTTCTTTGTTCATGATAATTGTCTTTATTCATGCTATAACTGTATTATCCGGAAATCGTAATACACGTGTGAATACATAGACCATAATATGTCCCTAGTAAGCCTCTAGTTGACTAGCTCGTTGATCAACAGATAGTCATGATTTCCTGGCTATGGACATTGGATGTCATTGATAACGGGATCACATCATTAGGAGAATGATGTGATGGACAAGACCCAATCCTAAGCATAGCACAAAGATCGTGTAGTTCGTTTGCTAGAGCTTTTCCAATGTCAAGTATCTTTTCCTTTGACCATGAGATCGTGTAACTTCCGGATACCGTAGGAGTGCTTTGGGTGTATCAAACGTCACAACGTAACTGGGTGACTATAAAGGTGCATTACAGGTATCTCCGAAAGTGTCTGTTAGGTTGACACGGATCGAGACTGGGATTTGTCACTCCATATAACGGAGAGGTATCACTGGGCCCACTCGGTAATGCATCATCATTATGAGCTCAAGGTGACCAAGTGGTTGATCACGGGATCATGCATTACGGTACGAGTAAAGTGACTTGCCGGTAACGAGATTGAACAAGGTATTGGGATACCGACGATCGAGTCTCGGGCAAGTAACATACCGATTGACAAAGGGAATTGTATACGGGGTTGATTAATCCTCGACATCGTGGTTCATCCGATGAGATCATCATGGAGCATGTGGGAGCCATCATGGGTATCCAGATCCCGCTGTTGGTTATTGACTGGAGAGTCATCTCGGTCATGTCTGCTTGTCTCCCGAACCCGTAGGGTCTACACACTTAAGGTTCGGTGACGCTAGGGTTGTGAAGATATGTATATGCAGTAACCCGAATGTTGTTCGGAGTCCCGGATGAGATCCCGGACGTCACGAGGAGTTCCGGAATGGTCCGGAGGTAAAGAATTATATATAGGAAGTGCTGTTTCGGCCATCGGGACAAGTTTCGGGGTTATCGGTATTGTACCGGGACCATCGGAGGGGTCCCGGGGGCCCACCGGGTGGGGCCACCTGTCCCGGGGGGCCACATGGGCTGTAGGGGGTGCGCCTTGGCCTATATGGGCCAAGGGCACCAGACCTACTAGGCCCATGCACCTAGGGTTTCCACCACGGAGGAGTCCAAGTGGTGGAAGGCACCCCGAGGTGCCTTGGGGGGGAGGGAAACCCTCCCCTGGCCGCCGCACCTAGGAGATCAGATCTCCTAGGCTGCGCACCACCCCCCTTGGCCCTCCTATATATAGTGGGGGAGAGGAGGGATTTCATACCTCAGCCTTTGGTGCTTCCTCTCTCCCCGCTACGTCTCTCTCTCATAGTATAGGCGAAGCCCTGCTACTGTGACGCCCTGCATCCACCACCACGCCGTCGTGCTGCTGGATCTTCATAAACCTCTCTTCCCCCCTTGCTGGATCAAGAAAGGAGGAGACGTCATCCGTTCCGTACGTGTGTTGAACGCGGAGGCATCGTCCGTTCGGTGCTAAGATCATCGGTGATTTGGATCACGTCGTGTTCGACTACATCATCCCCGTTCTTTGAACGCTTCCGCTCGCGATCTACAAGGT
Organism: Triticum urartu; assembly: GCF_056163025.1. Classification (NCBI taxonomy): domain Eukaryota; kingdom Viridiplantae; phylum Streptophyta; class Magnoliopsida; order Poales; family Poaceae; genus Triticum; species Triticum urartu. The sequence continues at coordinate 87,398,703 of NC_141875.1, forward strand.
ACGTAGATGCATCTAATCACTCGTTGCTAGATGAACTCCTAGATGGATCTTGGTGAAACCATAGGAAAATTTTTGTTTTCTGCAACGTTCCCCAACAGTGGTATCAGAGCTAGGTCTATGCGTAGTTCTCTTGCACGAGTAGAACACAAAGTAGTTGTGGGTGTTGATTTTGTTCAATATGCTTGCCGTTACTAGTCTTATCTTGATTCGGCGGCATCGTGGGATGAAGCGGCCCGGACCGACCTTACACGTACTCTTACGTGAGACAGGTTCCACCGACTGACATGCACTAGTTGCATAAGGTGGCTAGCGGGTGTCTGTCTCTCCTACTTTAGTCGAATCGGATTCGATGAAAAGGGTCCTTATGAAGGGTAAATAGCAATTGGCATATCACGTTGTGGTCTTTGCGTAGGTAAGAAACGTTCTTGCTAGAAACCCATAGCAGCCACGTAAAACATGCAAACAACAATTAGAGAACGTCTAACTTGTTTTTGCAGGGTATGCTATGTGATGTGATATGGCCAAAGTTGTGATGAATGATGAATGATCTATATGTGATGTATGAGATGTTCATGCTATTGTAATAGGAATCACAACTTACATGTCGATGAGTATGACGGTGACAGGATGATCATGGAGCCCCAAGATGGAGATCAAAGGAGCTATGTGATATTGGCCATATCATGTCACTATTATTATTTGATTGCATGTGATGTTTATCATGTTTTGCATCTTGTTTGCTTAGAACGACGGTAGTAAATAAGATGATCCCTCATAATAATTTCAAGAAAGTGTTCCCCCTAACTGTGCACCGTTGCTACAGTTCGTCGTTTCGAAGCACCACGTGATGATCGGGTGTGATAGATCCTTACGTTCACATACAACGGGTGTAAGACAGATTTACACACGCAATACACTTAGGTTGACTTGACGAGCCTAGCATGTGCATAGACATGGCCTCGGAACACAGAAGACCGAAAGGTCGAGCATGAGTCGTATAGAAGATACGATCAACATGAAGATGTTCACCGACGTTGACTAGTCCGTGTCACGTGATGATCGGACACGGCCTAGCCAACTCGGATCATGTTATACTTAGATGACTAGAAGAGGGATGTCTATCTAAGTGGGAGTTCATTAATAATTTGATTAGATGAACTTAATTATCATGAACTTAGTCTAAAATCTTTACAATATGTCTTGTAGATCAAATGGCCAACGTTGTATTCAATTTCAACGCATTCCTAGAGAAAACCAAGATGAAAGACGATGGCAGCAACTATACGGACTAGGTCCGGAACCTGAGGATCATCCTCATAGCTGCCAAGAAAGATTATGTCCTACAAGCACCGCTAGGTGATCCACCCGTCCCACAGAACCAAGATGTTATGAACGCTTGGCAGACACGTGCCGATGACTACTCCCTCGTTCAGTGCGGCATGCTTTACAGCCTAGAGCCGGGGCTCCAAAAGCGTTTTGAGAGACATGGAGCATATGAGATGTTCGAAGAGCTGAAAATGGTTTTCCAAGCTCATGCCCGGGTCGAGAGATATGAAGTCTCCGACAAATTCTTCAGCTGTAAGATGGAGGAAAATAGTTCTGTCAGTGAGCACATACTCACTATGTCTGGGTTACATAACCGCTTGACTCAGCTGGGAGTTAATCTCCCGGATGATGCGGTCATTGACAGAATCCTCCAGTCGCTTCCACCAAGCTACAAGAGCTTTGTGATGAACTTCAATATGCAGGGGATGGAAAAGACCATTCCTGAAGTATTTGCAATGCTGAAATCAGCAGAGGTAGAAGTCAAGAAGGAACATCAAGTGTTGATGGTCAATAAAACCACTAAGTTCAAGAAGGGCAAGGGTAAAAAGAACTTTGAGAAGGACGGCAAGGAAGTTGCCGCGCCCGGCAAGCAAGCTGCTGGGAAGAAGAAGTCAAAGTATGGACCCAAGCCTGAGACGGAGTGCTTTTATTGCAAAGGGAAAGGTCACTGGAAGCGGAACTGCCCCAAATACTTAGCGGACAAGAAGGCCGGCAAAACAAAAGGTATATGTGATATACATGTAATTGATGTGTACCTTACCAGTACTCGAAGTAACTCCTGGGTATTTGATACCGGTGCCGTTGCTCATATTTGTAACTCACAGCAGGAGCTGCAGAATAAACAGAGACTGGTAAAGGACGAGGTGACGATGCGCGTCGGGAATGGTTCCAAGGTCGATGTGATCGCCGTCGGCACGCTACCTCTACATTTACCTACGGGATTAGTTATAAACCTCAATAATTGTTATTTCGTGCCAAGTTTGAGCATGAACATTGTATTGGGATCTCGTTTAATGCGAGATGGCTACTCATTTAAATCTGAGAATAATGGTTGTTCTATTTATATGAGAGATATGTTTTACGGTCATGCTCCGATGGTCAATGGTTTATTCTTAATGAATCTCGAACGTAATATTACACATATTCATAGTGTGAATACCAAAAGATGTAAAGTTGATAACGATAGTCCCACATACTTGTGGCACTGCCGCCTTGGTCACATAGGTGTCAAACGCATGAAGAAGCTCCATGCAGATGGACTTTTAGAGTCTCTTGATTATGAATCATTTGACACGTGCGAACCATGCCTCATGGGTAAAATGACCAAGACTCCGTTCTCAGGAACAATGGAGCGAGCAACCAACTTATTGGAAATCATACATACTGATGTGTGCGGTCCAATGAGTGTTGAGGCTCGCGGTGGCTATCATTATGTTCTCACCGTCACTGATGACTTAAGTACATATGGGTATGTCTACTTAATGAAACACAAGTCTGAAACCTTTGAAAAGTTCAAGGAATTTCAGAGTGAAGTTGAGAATCAACGTGACAGGAAAATCAAGTTTCTACGATCAGATCGTGGAGGAGAATACTTGAGTCACGAATTTGGCACACACACTTAAGAAAATGTGGAATAGTTTCACAACTCACGCCGCCTGGAACACCTCAGCGTAATGGTGTGTCCGAACGTCGTAATCGCACTCTATTAGATATGGTGCGACCTATGATGTCTCTTACCGATTTACCGCTATCTTTTTGGGGCTATGCTTTAGAGACTGCCGCATTCACTTTAAATAGGGCTCCGTCAAAATCCGTTGAGACGACACCGTTTGAATTATGGTTTGGGAAGAAACCTAAGCTGTCGTTTCTAAAAGTTTGGGGATGCGATGCTTATGTCAGGAAACTTCAACCTGAAAAGCTCGAACCCAAATCGGAAAAATGCGTCTTCATAGGATACCCTAAAGAAACCATTGGGTATATCTTCTACCTCAGATCCGAAGGCAAGATCTTTGTTGCCAAGAATGGATCCTTTCTGGAGAAAGAGTTTCTCTCGAAAGAAGTAAGTGGGAGGAAAGTAGAACTTGATGAAGTATTACCTCTTGAACCGGAAAATGGTGCAACTCAAGTAAATGTTCCTGAGGCGCCTGCACCGACTAGAGAGGAAGTTATTGATGATGATCAAGATACTTCTGATCAAGCTCCTACTGAAATTCGAAGGTCCACAAGGACACGTTCCGCACCAGAGTGGTACGGCAACCCTGTCTTGGAAATCATGTTGTTAGACAACAGTGAACCTTCGAACTATGAAGAAGCGATGGCAGGCCCGGATTCCGACAAATGGCTAGAAGCCATGAAATCCGAGATAGGATCCATGTATGAAAACAAAGTATGGACTTTGACTGACTTGCCCGTTGAACGGCGAGCCATAGAAAATAAATGGATCTTCAAGAAGAAGACAGACGCGGATGGTAATGTGACCATCTATAAAGCTCGGCTTGTCGCTAAGGGTTATCGACAAGTTCAAGGAATTGACTACGATGAGACTTTCTCACCGGTAGCGAAGCTAAAGTCCGTCCGAATCATGTTAGCAATTGCCGCATTCTACGATTATGAGATATGGCAAATGGACGTCAAAACGGCATTCCTTAATGGTTTCCTTAAGGAAGAGTTGTATATGATGCAGCCAGAAGGTTTTGTCGATCCTAAGAATGCTGACAAGGTGTGCAAGCTCCAACGCTCGATTTATGGGCTGGTGCAAGCATCTCGGAGTTGGAACATTCGCTTTGATGAGATGATCAAAGCGTTTGGGTTTACGCAGACTTATGGAGAAGCCTGCGTTTACAAGAAAGTGAGTGGGAGCTCTGTAGCATTTCTCATACTATATGTAGATGACATACTTTTGATGGGAAATGATATAGAACTCTTGGACAGCATCAAGGCCTACTTGAATAAGAGTTTTTCAATGAAGGACCTTGGAGAAGCTGCTTATATATTAGGCATCAAGATCTATAGAGATAGATCGAGACACCTCATAGGTCTTTCACAAAGCACATACCTTGATAAGATTTTGAAGAAGTTCAAAGTGGATCAGTCCAAGAAAGGGTTCTTGCCTGTTTTGCAAGGTGTGAGATTGAGCTCGGCTCAATGCCCGACCACGGCAGAAGATATAGAAGAGATGAGTGTCATCCCCTATGCCTCAGCCATAGGTTCTATTATGTATGCCATGCTGTGTACCAGACCTGATGTAAACCTTGCCGTAAGTTTGGTAGGAAGGTACCAAAGTAATCCCGGCAAGGAACACTGGACAGCGGTCAAGAATATCCTAAAGTACCTAAAAAGGACTAAGGAAATGTTTCTCGTTTATGGAGGTGACGAAGAGCTCGTCGTAAAGGGTTACATCGACGCTAGCTTCGACACAGATCTGGATGACTCTAAGTCACAAACTGGATACGTGTATATGTTGAATGGTGGAGCAGTGAGCTGGTGCAGCTGCAAACAGAGCGTCGTGGCGGGATCTACATGTGAAGCGGAGTACATGGCAGCCTCGGAGGCAGCACATGAAGCAATATGGGTGAAGGAGTTCATCACCGACCTAGGAGTCATACCCAATGCGTCGGGGCCAATCAAACTCTTTTGTGACAACACTGGAGCTATTGCACTTGCCAAGGAGCCCAGGTTTCACAAGAAGACAAGGCACATCAAGCGTCGCTTCAACTCCATTCGTGAAAATGTTCAAGATGGAGACATAGAGATTTGTAAAGTACATACGGACCTGAATATAGCAGATCCGTTGACTAAACCTCTCCCTAGGGCAAAACATGATCAACACCAGAATTCCATGGGTGTTCGATTCATCACAACGTAACTAGATTATTGACTCTAGTGCAAGTGGGAGACTGTTGGAAATATGCCCTAGAGGCAATAATAAAAGAATTATTATTATATTTCTTTGTTCATGATAATTGTCTTTATTCATGCTATAACTGTATTATCCGGAAATCGTAATACACGTGTGAATACATAGACCATAATATGTCCCTAGTAAGCCTCTAGTTGACTAGCTCGTTGATCAACAGATAGTCATGATTTCCTGGCTATGGACATTGGATGTCATTGATAACGGGATCACATCATTAGGAGAATGATGTGATGGACAAGACCCAATCCTAAGCATAGCACAAAGATGGTGTAGTTCGTTTGCTAGAGCTTTTCCAATGTCAAGTATCTTTTCCTTTGACCATGAGATCGTGTAACTCCCGGATACCGTAGGAGTGCTTTGGGTGTATCAAACGTCACAACGTAACTGGGTGACTATAAAGGTGCATTACAGGTATCTCCGAAAGTGTCTGTTAGGTTGACACGGATCGAGACTGGGATTTGTCACTCCATATAACGGAGAGGTATCACTGGGCCCACTCGGTAATGCATCATCATTATGAGCTCAAGGTGACCAAGTGGTTGATCACGGGATCATGCATTACGGTACGAGTAAAGTGACTTGCCGGTAACGAGATTGAACAAGGTATTGGGATACCGACGATCGAGTCTCGGGCAAGTAACATACCGATTGACAAAGGGAATTGTATACAGGGTTGATTAATCCTCGACATCGTGGTTCATCCGATGAGATCATCGTGGAGCATGTGGGAGCCATCATGGGTATCCAGATCCCGCTGCTGGTTATTGACTGGAGAGTCATCTCGGTCATGTCTGCTTGTCTCCCGAACCCGTAGGGTCTACACACTTAAGGTTCGGTGGCGCTAGGGTTGTGAAGATATGTATATGCAGTAACCCGAATGTTGTTCGGAGTCCCGGATGAGATCCCGGACGTCACGAGGAGTTCCGGAATGGTCCGGAGGTAAAGAATTATATATAGGAAGTGTTGTTTCGGCCATCGGGACAAGTTTCGGGGTTATCGGTATTGTACCGGCACCACCGGAGGGGTCCCGGGGGCCCACCGGGTGGGGCCACCTGTCCCGGGGGGCCACATGGGCTGTAGGGGGTGCGCCTTGGCCTATATGGTCCAAGGGCACCAGCCCTACTAGGCCCATGCGCCTAGGGTTTCCACCACGGAGGAGTCCAAGTGGTGGAAGGCACCCCGAGGTGCCTTGGGGGGGAGGGAAACCCTCCCCTGGCCGCCGCACCTAGGAGATCAGATCTCCTAGGCTGCGCACCACCCCCCCTTGGCCCTCCTATATATAGTGGGGGAGAGGAGGGATTTCATACCTCAGCCTTTGGTGCTTCCTCTCTCCCCGTTACGTCTCTCTCTCGTAGTATAGGCGAAGCCCTGCTACTGTGACGCCCTGCATCCACCACCACGCCGTCGTGCTGCTGGATCTTCATCAACCTCTCTTCCCCCCTTGCTGGATCAAGAAAGGAGGAGACGTCATCCGTTCCGTACGTGTGTTGAACGCGGAGGCATCGTCCGTTCGGTGCTAAGATCATCGGTGATTTGGATCACGTCGTGTTCGACTACATCATCCCCGTTCTTTGAACGCTTCCGCTCGCGATCTACAAGGTACGTAGATGCATCTAATCACTCGTTGCTAGATGAACTCCTAGATGGATCTTGGTGAAACCGTAGGAAAATTTTTGTTTTCTGCAATGTTCCCCAACAGAGACCGCCTCGCGTTATGTGCAGGGCTGGTTATAGAAAAACGGTTCGAATAATTACCAGGCCATGGCGTGATGTCATGCTGCCAAAACGTGTCAGCAGATTAGATTTGTGGAAATATTATTCTCTCTACGGTGGTATGTGGAACTTATTTTGCAGGGTCGGACACTATCCTTGTATTCAAAATCTTCCATGGTGTATTCAGAGGAGGAACCCGCCTTGCAATGCCGAAAACAACACTGCGCGCCGGACTCATCGTCATTGAAGCCTGGTTCAGGGGCTACTGAGGGAGTCCTGGATTCGGGGGTCTCCGGACAGCCGGAGTATATCCTTTGGCCGGACTGTTGGACTATATGAAGATACGAGATTGAAGACTTCGTCCTGTGTCTGGATGGGACTCTACTTGGCGTGGAAGGCAAGCTGGGCAATACGGATATGCATATCTCCTCCTTTGTAACCGACCTTGTGTAACCCTAGCCTCCTCCAGTGTCTATATAAATTGGAGGGTTTTAGTCCGTAGGACAATAGACAATCATACCATAGGCTAGCTTCTAGGGTTTAGCCTCTCCGATCTCGTGGTAGATCAACTCTTGTACTACTCATATTATCAAGAATAATCAAGCAGGACGTAGGGTTTTACCTCCATCAAGAGGGCCCGAACCTGGGTAAAACATCGTGTCCCCTGCCTCCTGTTACCATCCGCCTTAGACGCACAGTTCGGGACCCCCTACCTGAGATCCGCCGGTTTTGACACCGACAGTGGCCAAGCCCTTCTCAATCCTCAATGTAGCTTTAATTAGATAACCCAATTGATCTTTTTTGCTCTTCAGGAACACCTGAGATGCTTCCTCGGCAGTTGGCATCTTTGCAGCCTTTTCTGCCTTTGCCTTGGCTCTCTTCTCCTGTACTTGTGTTGATGAAGGTTCATTCTCATTTATTACAACTTCATTATGGGTATAAGGCTAAATGCTCCTTATCCAACAAGTAAGTACTTGTGCCCATCTTTGAGTGGATGAGCACCTGAATGTGTGGAGCATACTCACAAGATCTTTTCTGGTCAGCAGCTGTCCTCTTGATTGTCTCCACAATCCGTGACCTTGAATTTTTGTGGTACATCAAAGATTTGCAGCAAGTTGATGGAATGTCCCCTTATCATCTTGTGATCTCCAGATTTGGGTAACAGAGTATGCCTTAAGATGGTGTTGATAGTAGGCAGACCAGACAACAAATAGTGCACCGATCCTAGCTTGTGTGTCTCCAAAGCTTTATCGGGGATCTCCTTGTACATATTTGCCATTGAGTTGTAGTCCTTTTTCTTCTTGGCATACACATCCAAATCATCCTCTTGCTCTTCTGGGGTATTGATCAACTTGTCCCATTCTTCTACAGTTGATTGGTACCTTGTACCTTCAGACATCCACACTATCCTCCCATCTGGATAGAAATGAGCAGTGGAGTAAAATTGCATGATTAGCTCATCATTTCATTTTGTGAGCTTCTGTTCAACAAACTTGTCAACTCCACAAGCTTTGAAGCTTTCATGTACATCTGGTAAGTGATCCTCATTCTCATCAATAAATTCCCAGTCGACCCATCTCATATCACTGACAATTGGCTTCTTGTCAACCAGAATGGTCTCATATAAGTCTTGTTGTTCTTTGGTGTGGAACCTATAGTCCACTGCAGTTCTCCTCCTTATAGAATATGGATCAGACAGCCTCCAAAGTCTCAATCTTGCATCCTTTCTAATGTTCATGTCCTCAGCCACTGGATGAGCATCATTGTGATCTGGAATCTTGGGTTTCAGTTTTCTCAGCACTTGGGCTTCATCATCTTCTTCTTCAACTTCAGGCACTCGGGACTTGTTCTTCTCTTCAGCGGGAATGTTTCTGGTGCTTCTCTTGGGCTTAGAAGGCTTCTGAGCTTGAGCTGTTGCTTTGGGAGCAGCTTTGGGCTTTGATGTGGCAGCCCCTGACTTGATAGCATTTCCCAAGAGCTTCTGGGACTTGGGAGCTGGAGCAGCATCCTCTTCCTCTTCATCTTCTTCTGGCTCTCTCATGATGGAGGATCTACCAAGCACTCTGGCAGTGGTCTTCTTGACCATCTCCTTCCTCTTCTTGCCATCTCTAGCCTCTTTGGGTTCAAGAGTGAACTCCATAGTTTCTTGAGTGGAGGCTCTGGCCTTAGACATAGGATTCCTTTTTGCAGGTGCCTTCTTATGTAACCCTGGCTTGGTTGTTGCAGCAGTACCATACTCTTTCTTTAGCACCTTCTTCTTGGAGCTGACTTCCTCCTCAATGGCCACATAGTCCTCATCTTCAGAATCTGAGGTATTCTTCTTCCTTGACCTGGTGGCTGCCTTTTGCTACCTCTTGAGCACTGCGTTGGTTTTCCCTTGAAGAGGAAAGGGTGATGCAGCAGACCAGCGTAAGTATTTCCCTTAGTTTTTTGAGAACCAAGGTATCAATCCAGTAGGAGGACACGCATGAGTCCCTCACACCTACACAAACAAATAAACTCCTCGCAACCAACGCGATAAAGGGGTTGTCAATCCCTTCACGGACACCTACGAGAGTGAGATCTGATAGATATGATAAGATAGTTTTGGTATTTTTATGATAAAGAGAAATAAAGATGCAAGTAAAATAAATGGCAAAGGAAATAACTTAGTATTGGAAGATTGGTATGATGGAAAATAAACCCGGGGGCCATAGGTTTCACTAGAGGCTTCTCTCGAGAGCATAAGTATTACGGTGGGTGAACAAATTACTGTTGAGCAATTGACAGAATTGAGCATAGTTATGAGAATATCTAGGTATGATCATGTATATAGGCATCACGTCCGAGACAAGTAGACCGACTCCTGCCTGCATCTACTACTATTACTCCACACATCGACCGCTATCCAGCATGCATCTAGAGTATTAAGTTCAAGAGAACAGAGTAACGCTTTAAGCAAGATGACATGATGTAGAGGGATAAACACATGCAATATGATATAAACCCCATCTTGTTATCCTCGATGGCAACAATACAATACGTGCCTTGCTGCCCCTACTATCACTGGGAAAGGACACCGCAAGATTGAACCCAAAGCTAAGCACTTCTCCCATTGCAAGAAAGATCAATCTAGTAGGCCAAACCAAACTGATAATTCAAAGAGACTTGCAAAGATAACCAATCATACATAAAATAATTCAGAGAAGATTCAAAAATTGTTCATAGATAAACTTGATCATAAACCCACAATTCATCGGTCTCAACAAACACACCACAAAAGAAGATTACATCGAATAGATCTCCACAAGAGAGGGGGAGAACTTTGTATTGAGATCCAAAAAGAGAGAAGAAGCCATCTAGCTAATAACTATGGACCCGTAGGTCTGAAGTAAACTACTCACACTTCATCAGAGAGGCTATGGTGTTGATGTAGAAGCTCTTCGTGATCGATACCCCCTCCGGGGGAGCTCTGAAAAAGGCCCCAAGATGGGATCTCGTGGATACAGAAAGTTACGGCGGTGGAATTAGGATTTTGGCTCCGTATCTGGTAGTTTGAGGGTACGTAGGTATATATAGGAGGAAGGAGTACGTCGGTGGAGCAACATGGGCCCCACAAGGGTGGAGGGCGCGCCTGGGGGGTAGGTGCGCCCCTACCTCATGCCTTCCTGGTTGATTGCTTGACGTAGGGTCCAAGTCCTCTGGATCATGTTCGTTCCGAAAATCACGTTCCCGAAGGTGTCATTCCGTTTGGACTCTGTTTGATATTCTTTTTCTGCAAAACTCTGAAATAGGCAAAAAAACAGCAATTCTGGGCTGGGCCTCCAGTTAATAGGTTAGTCCCAAAAATAATATAAAAGTGTATAATAAAGCCCAATAATGTCCAAAACAGGATATAATATAGCATGGAACAATCAAAAATTATAGATACGTTGGAGACGTATCACCTTTGGCAAATTACTGGGAGTGCTCATGCTGCCATCATCTGAGGTACTTGAGGGACTAGTGCCCTCACTCAATTGCACTGGCTCTTCATATCTTTTTTGGCTGTCACTTTGGTCAGACATCTTGGCAAGCAAACTGACAGCAAACCCTATGAATAGATATAGATGAGGTAGAATAGATGAGCATCACAAAGTGCAGAGGTTTTGCAAAACAAATGAGTCAAAAACTTAGTTTTAGTTCTCCACAAAAATCATTTCGGAGCTACCGATTTGATAAACTCGATGATACCGAAGCAACTTTTGGAACCTAAACTAGTGAACTCGGTCAGACCGAGTCACAGTTTGGTGGCACCGAGATTGCTAGGGTTTCACAAAGAGTAGAACTCGGTCGCACCGATTTGCAATTTTCGGTTAGACCGAAAAAGCATGTGCAATGGCCTAAGCCAAATCGATGAGACCTATTTCTACAACTTGGTCAGTCTGAGATGAGTTCGGCGGAAGCCTAACCCTAAATTTTTGAATCAAACCTAACCTAAAGGATGTTTTCTCTGGATAGATTGTTTTCATACGTGGTAATGATCATGGCAAAGCAATGTGTTATGAATCAGAGTAAGGAAATAGCACAAAGTATCAAACCCATACCCTAGTTTAGCGGGAGTTCGCTACAGCAACAACGGCGGAGCAGAATTCTGTTGACGGCGACAGAAACCAGCGGCGGGAGGTTGCTGGCGGCGAGGAGATGATCCGGAGACCCGAGGAGGCAAAGCAGGATATGTGCGGGCTGAGGAAGTTTGAAGAAATTTCTAAATTCTCACCCGTGGGTATATATATCCCTACCCTGTCGGTGTGACCGAGTGGAACAACTCGGTGGCACCGAGATGCAGAATCGCAAGCGGTTACTACAACTCGGTGTGATCGAAAAGTTCAAATCGGTTGCACCGAGATGGAAAACCTAGATCAACTTGGTAAACTCGGTGTGACCGAAGTGGATGACTCGGTCATACCAAAATGCACAACGAGGTTTTGGAAGTTTAAGCCTATGACGAATCGGGGACTCCGAGTGCTCCTCACACAGAGTGGTTCGAATCTGACTTGATCAAACTTTGTGATGTAGCATGAATAGAGTTTGAGACAAGAAAAGCATAGATAGCTAGAGGAGGTTCTTAGGCATTATTGTCCATCCACTTGGCAAAAGAGAAAATGCCAAACAATCAAAACAACAAGTGGATGTCCTCGAATGAGTAAAATATGCAATCAACATGCTCACACAATAAAATGGCAAATGAAATATGTGGCAAAGCATGCACAAACACTCTAGCATCTATCAAGCAATTGGCGATGACTAGGTCATCTATATATGAGTATATTGACTGAGGAGTCAAATGAGAACATTTGATCGTAGGTCATACTCATCGTTTAAGCACAAGTGGGGTTACCACTTTTACATAAGGCGTTGTTATGCTCACACCTTTAGAGTTGTTTTAGCTCAATTGATTAGAGTAAAGCTCCCCTAGATGTGATATCCCCCCTAAGAGGGATGAACTAACCTTGGGTTTTGTCGATGATGACTTCATGTAGGTGTTGAAGATGTGGATGCTCGATGTTGATGTAGATCATTTGGAGCAATCCATTGGAGTGAGTTGCACTTTCAATACCTATACGGGTTAGTCCCACAAGGAACAAACAAGGATATCCATAGACATAGAGTGATGTACACACAAGATGATGTCCATGAAAGCATTAGTTTACCTTGTCCCTTGTCTTACCAATAAGAGGGTTTGTGACTCCTTGAACTAGTGCAAGATGTGGAGGTTGTTTGCACTTGTCCTTGCCAAAAAGATATGACTGAAGTATGTTGGCAGAGTCACCCTCAAGAACTCTCTAGTTCTTCTTCTTCGGGATCCACATCATCTTGATGGGAATTCTTGGAGTTGTAGTCATACTTGATGAAGTAGAACTTGATGTAGTCTTGGGAACCCACTTGACCAAGGCCTTAGGAGCTTATTCAAATGCATCAATCTCCTCTTGAAGCTTGTCCTTCCCTTTTTGCTTTTGGTCTTGTGGTGTAATATCATCTTGAGCTTGTGTCCCTTGGAAAGAATTAGGATCATACTTCTATTGTTGAGGAAAAAACTTCTTCTTGGGGTATTGATCTTCTTCCCAGTCAACTCCATTGGCATTGAACTTTCGTTCAAAACCAGTACCTTGATTCTTCCGGTGCCTTCCTTCCTTGTGTACAATTTCCTCAAATTGCTTACTTCTGGCAAGACTCTTGTAGACACCTTTCTCTATAATTCCCTTCAATAAGCTATTTTCTTGCTCAAGTGTAACTTGGCTAAGGGAATCATTAGTGGAATCAAGAGAACTACTAGAAGCAACAATATTGGATTTAACATGATTGTTGTTACTATTAGAAGAAGAATCTTTCTTACTCTTATTGCTAGATTTAACTTGTGGCATGTAAGTAGGCAAGAGTAAACGCTTGGCAATGTAAGAAGAACTTTTCTTGCGAAGATCATCATTGATTGCCTTTAAGAATCCATGCTCTTTCTCAAGGTTGAGCTTTTCAAAGCGTAACTTCTCATGAGTCTTTAAAAGTTCTCGATGATCTTCCAAGGTAGTTTCATGAGCTAACTTAAGAGTGTTTAGTTCTTTAGTTAGACGCTCAATCTCCTTATTATCATCATCATTCATTTTATCTTGATTATCATAATTAATAGAAAGTTCATCATAGTTTTCATCACTAGAGTTGTCAACAAGTAAATCATCATCACCTAGCAAATCATCTTCATCACTATTGAAATCAACATACTCAGGGTGTGATACCTTTGGTCCTTTAGCCATGAAGCATCTTCCAATTCCTTCATTTGGTGAGTCAAATATGTCATAGGAGTTGGTTGTCACAAGTGCTAGACCGGCAACACCTTCGTCTTGAGTATATTCGGAGTCGGAGTGAGAACTTCTCTTGGAGTGATTGTTAGAGTCGGAGCCGGATACCCATTCACCAACATGAGCTTGATGTCTTTGTTTTGTGTAGCTCCTTGATTTGTCCTTCCTTTCTAAATCATTGCTTCTCCGTGATGTTCTTCGTTCATAACGGTCATCTCTACTCCTTCTCTCTCTTGGTGGTGATTCTTCTCTTCTACTTTTCCTTTTGGGTGAATCTTCTCTTCTTTTGTAGGGAGCCGTACCCTCATTGGAGTAGTGTCAGGGTCTTCCACAATTGTAGCAATTGCGTTCACGACTCGAAGATCTTTTGTCATTGTAGGACCTTGACTTGGAACTCCTTTCCTTGCTTCTACTCTTGTAGAGCTTGTTGAAGTTCTTCACCATTAGGTTCAATTCTTCATTGAAGGCTTGTTTCTCACTTGATGATGTAGGAGCATCACATGAGGCTTTCTAAGCACCACTTGAGTTGTTGTGAAGCTCTTCCTTATCCTTGAGTGACATCTCATAAGCAACAATTCTTCCAATGGCTTCCGTTGGCTTGAGATCTTTGTAATTGGGCATCATTTGAATCAATGTACACACGGTATCATATTTTCCATCCAAGGCTCTTAGGATATTCTTGATGATGAATGTATTAGTCATCTCTTCACTTCCTAATCCGGCAATCTCATTTGTGATGAGAGCAAGCCTAGAGTACATTTCAGCGACACCTTCACCATCCTTCATTTTGAACTTATCAAGTTGAATTTGAAGCACATCCAATTTGGATTCCTTGACGGAGTCGGTACCTTCATGCATATCAATCAAAGTATCCCAAATTTCCTTTGCATTCTCAAGACGTCTGATTTTGTTGAATTCTTCGGGGCAGAATCCTCAGAAGAGGATATCGCAAGCTTGAGCATTGTATTGCACCATCTTCAATTCTTCTGCGGTAGCTTCACGGTTTGGTTCTCTCCCATCAAAGAATTCACCTTGCAAGCCAATACACACAATAGCCCGAACGGCGGGGTTATATCCAAGAATATGCATTTTCATCTTATGCTACCAACTAGCAAAATTAGTACCCTCAAAGTAAGGACCTCTACGGTGGTAATTTCCCTCGCTAGACGCCATACTCTCCTAGGTTGTAAAACCAAGGCTATGATCACCAAACGCTATGGAAATCAAGGCAACGAAGACCAAAGCTCTGATACCACTTGTAGGATCGAAGTATGTCTAGAGGGAGGGTGATTAGACTACTTGACCAAATAAAAATCTAGCCTTTTCCTAATTTTAAGTCTTGGCAGATTTTAACAACTTAGCACAAGTCAAGCAATCAACCTACACATGCAAGTCTAAGAGTATAGCAGCGGAATGTAAAACATTGCACATGAAGGTAAAGGGAGGAGTTGAAGGAAATATGCCCTAGAGGCAATAATAAAGTTATTATTTATTTCCTTATATCATGATAAATGTTTATTATTCATGCTATAATTATATTAACCGGAAACATAATACATGTGTGAATACATAGACAAACTTAGTGTCACTAGTATGCCTCTACTTGACTAGCTCGTTAATCAAAGATGGTTATGTTTCCTAACCATGAACAAAGTGTTGTTATTTGATTAGCGAGGTCACATCATTAGTTGAATGATCTGATTGACATGACCCATTCCATTAGCTTAGCACCCGATCGTTTAGTATGTTGCTATTGCTTTCTTCATGACTTATACATGTTCCTATGACTATGAGATTATGCAACTCCCGTTTGCCGGAGGAACACTTTGTGTGCTACCAAACGTCACAACGTAACTGGGTGATTATAAAGGAGCTCTACAGGTGTCTCCAATGGTAGATGTTGGGTTGGCATATTTCAAGAATAGGATTTGTCATTCCGATTGTCGGAGAGGTATCTCTGGGCCCTCTCGGTAATGCACATCACATAAGCCTTGAAAGCATTGCAACTAATGAGTTAGTTGCGGGATGATGTATTACGGAACGAGTAAAGAGACTTGCCAGTAACGAGATTGAACTAGGTATTGGATACCGACGATCGAATCTCGGGCAAGTAACATACCGATGACAAAGGGAACAACGTATGTTGTTATGCGGTCTGACCGATAAAGATCTTCGTAGAATATGTAGGAGCCAATATGGGCATCCAGGTCCCGCTATTGGTTATTGACCGGAGACGTGTCTCGGTCATGTCTACATTGTTCTCGAACCATAGGGTCCGCACGCTTAACGTTACGATGACAGTTATTGTGAGTTTATGCATTTTGATGTACCGAAGATTGTTCGGAGTCCCGGATGTGATCATGGACATGACGAGAAGTCTCAAAATGGTCGAGACATAAAGATTGATATATTGGAAGCCTATGTTTGGATATCGGAAGTGTTCCGGGTGAAATCGGGATTTTACCGGAGTACCGGGAGGTTACCGGAACCCCCCGGGAGCTATATGGGCCTTAGTGGGCTTTAGTGCAAAGGAGAAAGGGGCAGCCCAAGGTGGGCCGCGCGCCTCCCCCATCCCCTAGTCCTATTAGGACAAGGAGAGGTGGCCGGCCCCCTCTCTCTCTTTCCCCCCTCGAGGAATCCTATTCCAACTAGGATTGGGGGGGAATCCTACTCCCAGAGGGAGTAGGACTCCCTTGGCGCGCCCTCCTTGGCCGGCCGCCCCCTCCCCCTTGGCTCCTTTATATACGGAGGCAGGGGGCACCCTAGGACACACAAGTTGATCCTTGAGATCGTTCCTTAGCCGTGTGCGGTGCCCCCTGCCACCATATTCCACCTCGATCATATTGTAGCGGTGCTTAGGCGAAGCCCTGCGACGGTAGAACATCAAGATCGTCACCACGCCGTCGTGCTGACGGAACTCCTCCCCGACGCTTTGCTGGATCGGAGCCCGGGGATCGTCATCGAGCTGTACGTGTGCTAAGAACTCGGAGGTGCCGGAGTAACGGTGCTTGGATCGGTCGGATCGGGAAGACGTACGACTACTTCCTCTACGTTGCGTCAACGCTTCCGCAGTCGGTCTGCGTGGGTACGTAGACAACACTCTCCCCTCTCGTTGCTATGCATCACCATGATCTTGCGTGTGCGTAGGAAAATTTTGAAATTACTATGTTCCCCAACAGTGGCATCCGAGCCAGGTTTTTATATGTTGATGTTATATGCACGAGTAGAACACAAGTGAGTTGTGGGCGATATAAGTCATACTGCCTACCAGCATGTCATACTTTGGTTCAGCGGTATTGTTGGACGAGACGACCCGGACCAACATTACGCGTACGCTTACGCGAGACCGGTTCCCCCGACGTGCTTTGCACATAGGTGGCTTGCGGGCGACTGTCTCTCCAACTTTAGTTGAACCGAGTATGGCTACGCCCGGTCCTTGCGAAGGTTAAAACAGAGTCAAATTGACAAACTATCGTTGTGGTTTTGATGCGTAGGTGAGATTGGTTCTTGCTTAAGCCCGTAGCAGCCACGTAAAACTTGCAACAACAAAGTAGAGGACGTCTAACTTGTTTTTGCAGGGCATGTTGTGATGTGATATGGTCAAGGCATGATGATGAATTTTATTGTATGAGATGATCATGTTTTGTAACCGAGTTATCGGCAACTGGCAGGAGCCATATGGTTGTCGCTTTATTGTATGCAATGCAATCGCGATGTAATGCTTTATTTTATCACTAAGCGGTAGCGATAGTCGTGGAAGCATAAGATTGGCGAGACAACAACGATGCTACGATAGAGATCAAGGTGTCGCACCGGTGACGATGGTGATCATGACGGTGCTTCAGAGATGGAGATCACAGGCACAAGATGATGATGGCCATATCATATCACTTATATTGATTGCATGTGATGTTTATCTTTTATGCATCTTATCTTGCTTTGTTTGACGGTAGCATTATAAGACGATCTCTCACTAAATTATCAAGAAGTGTTCTCCCTGAGTATGCACCGTTGCCAAAGTTCGTCGTGCCCGGACACCACGTGATGATCGGGTGTGATAAGCTCTACGTCCATCTACAACGGGTGCAAGCCAGTTTTTGCACACGCAGAATACTCAGGTTAAACTTGACGAGCCTAGCATATGCAGATATGGCCTCGGAACACGGAGACCGAAAGGTCGAGCGTGAATCATATAGTAGATATGATCAACATAACGATGTTCACCATTGAAAACTACTCCATCTCACGTGATGATCGGTTATGATTTAGTTGATTTGGATCACGTGATCACTTAGAGGATTAGAGGGATGTCTATCTAAGTGGGAGTTCTTAAGTAATTTGATTAATTGAACTTAAACTTATCATGAACTTAGTACCTGATAGTATCTTGCTTGTTTATGTTGATTGTAGATAGATGGCTCGTGCTGTTGTTCCGTTGAATTTTAATGCGTTCCTTGAGAAAGCAAAGTTGAAAGATGATGGTAGCAATTACACGGACTGGGTCCGTAACTTGAGGATTATCCTCATTGCTGCTTAGAAGAATTACGTCCTGGAAGCACCGCTAGGTGCCAGGCCTGCTACTGGAGCAACACCAGATGTTATGAACGTCTGGCAGAGCAAAGCTGATGACTACTCGATAGTTCAATGTGCCATGCTTTACGGCTTAGAATCGGGACTTCAACGACGTTTTGAACATCATGGAGCATATGAGATGTTCCAGGAGTTGAAGTTAATATTTCAAGCAAATGCCCGGATTGAGAGATATGAAGTCTCCAATAAGTTCTATAGCTGCAAGATGGAGGAGAACAGTTCTGTCAGTGAGCATATACTCAAAATGTCTGGGTATAATAATCACTTGATTCAGATGGGAGTTAATCTTCCAGATGATTGCGTCATTGACAGAATTCTCCAATCACTGCCACCGAGCTACAAGAGCTTCGTGATGAACTATAATATGCAAGGGATGAACAAGACTATTCCCGAGCTCTTCGCAATGCTGAAAGCTGCGGAGGTAGAAATCAAGAAGGAGCATCAAGTGTTGATGGTTAACAAGACCACTAGTTTCAAGAAAAAGGGCAAAGGGAAGAAGAAGGGGAACTTCAAGAAGAACGGCAAGCAAGTTGCTGCTCAGGAGAAGAAACCCAAGTCTGGACCTAAGCCTGAAACTGAGTGCTTCTACTGCAAGCAGACTGGTCACTGGAAGCGGAACTGCCCCAAGTATTTGGCGGATAAGAAGGATGGCAAGGTGAACAAAGGTATATGTGATATACATGTTATTGATGTGTACCTTACTAGAGCTCGCAGTAGCACCTGGGTATTTGATACTGGTTCTGTTGCTAATATTTGCAACTCGAAACATGGACTACGGATTAAGCGAACACTAGCAAAGGACGAGGTGACAATGCGTGTGGGAAATGGTTCCAAAGTCAATGTGATCGCGATCGGCACGCTACCTCTACATCTACCTTCGGGATTAGTATTAGACCTAAATAATTGTTATTTGGTGCCTGCGTTGAGCATGAACATTATATCTGGATCTTGTTTGATGCGAGATGGTCATTCATTTAAATCAGAGAATAATGGTTGTTCTATTTATATGAGTAATATCTTTTATGGTCATGCACCTTTGAAGAGTGGTCTATTTTTGATGAATCTCGATAGTAGTGATACACATATTCATAATGTTGAAGCCAAAAGATGCAGAGTTGATAATGATAGTGCAACTTATTTGTGGCACTGCCGTTTAGGTCATATCGGTGTAAAACGCATGAAGAAACTCCATACTGATGGGCTTTTGGAACCACTTGATTATGAATCACTTGGTACTTGCGAACCGTGCCTCATGGGCAAGATGACTAAAACACCGTTCTCCAGTACTATGGAGAGAGCAACAGATTTTTTGGAAATCATACATACAGATGTATGTGGTCCGATGAATATTGAGGCTCGTGGCGGATATCGTTATTTTCTCACCTTCATAGATGATTTAAGCAGATATGGGTATATCTACTTAATGAAACATAAGTCTGAAACATTTGAAAAGTTCAAAGAATTTTAGAGTGAAGTTGAAAATCATCGTAACAAGAAAATAAAGTTTCTACGATCTGATCGTGGAGGAGAATATTTGAGTTACGATTTTGGTGTACATTTGAAAAATTGTGGAATAGTTTCGCAACTCACGCCACCCGGAACACCACAGCGTAATGGTGTGTCCGAACGTCGTAATCGTACTTTATTAGATATGGTGCGATCTATGATGTCTCTTACAGATTTACCGCTATCATTTTGGGGTTATGCTCTAGAGACGGCCGCATTCACGTTAAATAGGGCACCATCAAAATCCATTGAGACGACACCTTATGAACTATGGTTTGGCAAGAAACCAAAGTTGTCGTTTCTTAAAGTTTGGGGCTACGATGCTTATGTGAAAAAGCTTCAACCTGATAAGCTTGAACCCAAATCGGAGAAATGTGTCTTCATAGGATACCCAAAGGAGACTGTTGGGTACACCTTCTATCACAGATCCGAAGGCAAGACATTCGTTGCTAAGAATGGATCCTTTCTAGAGAAAGAGTTTCTCTCAAAAGAAGTGAGTGGGAGGAAAGTAGAACTTGACGAGGTAACTGTACCTGCTCCCTTATTAGAAAGTAGTACATCACAGAAAACTGTTTCAGTGACACCTACACCAGTTAGTGAGGAAGCTAATGATGATGATCATGAAACTTTAGATCAAGATACTACTGAACCTCGTAGATCAACCAGAGTGAGATCCGCACCAGAGTGGTACGGTAATCCTGTTCTGGAAGTCATGCTACTAGATCATGATGAACCTACGAACTATGAAGAAGCGATGGTGAGCCCAGATTCCACAAAATGGCTTGAAGCCATGAAATCTGAGATGGGATCCATGTATGAAAACAAAGTATGGACTTTGGTTGACTTGCCCGATGATCGGCAAGCAATTGAGAATGAATGGATCTTCAAGAAGAAGACTGACGATGACGGTAATATTACTGTCTATAAAGCTCGACTTGTCGCAAAAGGTTTTCGACAAGTTCAAGGGATTGACTACGATGTGACCTTCTCACCCGTAGCGATGCTTAAGTCTGTCCGAATCATGTTAGCAATTGCCGCATTTTATGATTATGAAATTTGGCAGATGGATGTCAAAACTGCATTCCTGAATGGATTTCTGGAAGAAGAGTTGTATATGATGCAACCAGAAGGTTTTGTCGATCCAAAGGGAGCTAACAAAGTATGCAAGCTCCAGCGATCCATTTATGGACTGGTGCAAGCCTCTCGGAGTTGGAATAAATGTTTTGATAAGTGTGATCAAAGCATTTGGTTTTATACAGACTTTTGGAGAAACCTGTATTTACAAGAAAGTGAGTGGGAGCTCTGTAGCATTTCTGATATTATCTGTAGATGACATATTACTGATTGGAAATGATATAGAATTTCTGGATAGCATAAAGGGATACTTGAATAAGAGTTTTTCGATGAAAGACCTCGGTGAAGCTGCTTATATATTAGGCATTAAGATCTATAGAGATAGATCAAGACGCCTAATTGGACTTTCACAAAGCACATACCTTGACAAAGTTTTGAAAAAGTTCAAATTGGATCAAGCAAAGAAAGGGTTCTTGCCTGTGTTACAAGGTGTGAAATTGAGTAAGACTCAAAGCCCGACCACTGCAGAAGATAGAGAGAAAATGAAAGATGTTCCCTATGCTTCAGCCATAGGCTCTATCATGTATGCAATGCTGTGTACCAGACCTGATGTGTGCCTTGCTATAAGTTTAGCAGGGAGGTACCAAAGTAATCCAGGAATGGATCACTGGACAGCGGTCAAGAACATCCTGAAATACCTGAAAAGGACTAAGGATATGTTTCTCATATATGGAGGTGACAAAGAGCTCACCGTAAGAGGTTACGTTGATGCAAGCTTTGACACTGATCCGAACGATTCTAAATCGCAAACCGGATACGTGTTTACATTAAACGGTGGAGCTGTCAGTTGGTGCAGTTCTAAACAAAGCGTCGTAGCGGGATCTACATGTGAAGCGGAGTACATAGCTGCTTCGGAAGCAGCGAACGAAGGAGTCTGGATGAAGGAGTTCATATCCGATCTAGGTGTCATACCTAGTGCATCAGGTCCAATGAAAATCTTTTGTGACAATACTGGTGCAATTGCCTTGGCAAAGGAATCCAGATTTCACAAGAGGACCAAGCACATCAAGAGACGCTTCAATTCCATCCGGGATCTAGTCCAGGTGGGAGACATAGAGATTTGCAAGATACATGCGGATCTGAATGTTGCAGACCCGTTGACTAAGCCTCTTCCACAAGCAAAACATGATCAGCACCAAGGCTCCATGGGTGTTAGAATCATTACTGTGTAATCTAGATTATTGACTCTAGTGCAAGTGGGAGACTGAAGGAAATATGCCCTAGAGGCAATAATAAAGTTATTATTTATTTCCTTATATCATGATAAATGTTTATTATTCATGCTAGAATTGTATTAACCGGAAACATAATACATGTGTGAATACATAGACAAACTTAGTGTCACTAGTATGCCTCTACTTGACTAGCTCGTTAATCAAAGATGGTTATGTTTCCTAACCATGAACAAAGTGTTGTTATTTGATTAACGAGGTCACATCATTAGTTGAATGATCTGATTGACATGACCCATTCCATGAGCTTAGCACCCGATCGTTTAGTATGTTGCTATTGCTTTCTTCATGACTTATACATGTTCCTATGACTATGAGATTATGCAACTCCCGTTTGCCAGAGGAACACTTTGTGTGCTACCAAATGTCACAACGTAACTGGGTGATTATAAAGGAGCTCTACAGGTGTCTCCAATGGTAGATGTTGGATTGGCGTATTTCGAGAATAGGATTTGTCACTCCGATTGTCGGAGAGGTATCTCTGGGCCCTCTCGGTAATGCACATCACATAAGCCTTGCAAGCATTGCAACTAATGAGTTAGTTGCGGGATGATGTATTACGGAACGAGTAAAGAGACTTGCCAGTAACGAGATTGAACTAGGTATTGGATACCGACGATCGAATCTCGGGCAAGTAACATACCGATGACAAAGGGAACAACGTATGTTGTTATGCGGTCTGACCGATAAAGATCTTCGTAGAATATGTAGGAGCCAATATGGGCATCCAGGTCCCGCTATTGGTTATTGACCAGAGACGTGTCTCGGTCATGTCTACATTGTTCTCGAACCGTAGGGTCCGCACGCTTAATGTTACGATGACAGTTATTGTGAGTTTATGCATTTTGATGTACCAAAGATTGTTCGGAGTCCCGGATGTGATCATGGACATGACGAGAAGTCTCGAAATGGTCGAGACATAAAGATTGATATATTGGAAGCCTATGTTTGGATATCGGAAGTGTTCCGGGTGAAATCGGGATTTTACCGGAGTACCGGGAGGTTACCGGAACCCCCTGGGAGCTATATGGGCCTTAGTGGGCTTTAGTGGAAAGGAGAAAGGGGCAGCCCAAGGTGGGCCGCGCGCCTCCCCCCTCCCCTAGTCCTATTAGGACAAGGAGAGGTGGCCGGCCCCCTCTCTCTCTTTCCCCCCTCGAGGAATCCTATTCCAACTAGGATTGGGGGGGGGGGAATCCTACTCCTAGAGGGAGTAGGACTCCCTTGGCGCGCCCTCCTTGGCCGGCCGCCCCCTCCCCCTTGGCTCCTTTATATACGGAGGCAGGGGCACCCTAGGACACACAAGTTGATCCTTGAGATCGTTCCTTAGCCGTGTGCGGTGCCCCCTGCCACCATATTCCACCTCGATCATATTGTAGCGGTGCTTAGGCGAAGCCCTGCGACGGTAGAACATCAAGATCGTCACCACACCGTCGTGCTGACGGAACTCCTCCCCGACGCTTTGCTGGATCGGAGCCCGGGGATCGTCATCGAGCTGTACGTGTGCTAAGAACTCGGAGGTGCCAGAGTAATGGTGCTTGGATCGGTCGGATCGGGAAGACGTACGACTACTTCCTCTACGTTGCGTCAACGCTTCCGCAGTCGGTCTGCGTGGGTACGTAGACAACACTCTCCCCTCTCGTTGTTATGCATCACCATGATCTTGCGTGTGCGTAGGAAAATTTTGAAATTACTACGTTCCCCAACAGGAGTTTGGAGGGAGCAAACGTAATGTAGACACGGAGATTTTTGGTGTGGTTCCGATAGGTGGTGCTATCGTACATCCACGTTGATGGAGACTTCAACCCACGAAGGGTAACGATTGCGCGAGTCCACGGAGGGCTCCACCCATGAAGGGTCCACGAATAAGCAACCTTGTCTATCCCACCATGGCCATTGCCCACGAATGACTTGCCTCACTAGGGTAGATCTTCACGAAGTAGGCGATCTCCTTGCCCGTACAAACTCCTTGGTTCAACTCCACAATCTTGACGGAGGCTCCCAAGTGACACCTAACCAATCTAGGAGACACCACTCTCCAAAAGGTAATAAATGGTGTGTTGATGATGAACTCCTTGCTCTTGTGCTTCAAATGATAGTCTCCCCAACACTCAACTCTCTCTCGCTGATTTGGATTTGGTGGAATGATGATTTGAGTGGAAATCAACTTGGGGAAGGCTAGCGATCAAGATTCATATGGTTGGAATAGAATATCTTGGTCTCAACACATGAATAGGTGGTTCTCTCTCAGAAAATGAAGGTTGGAAGTGTAGGCATGTTCTGATGGCTCTCTCCTCGAGTGAAGAGTGGGTGGAGGGGTATTTATAGCCTCCACACAAAATCTAACCATTACACACAATTCACCAAACTCGGTAGGACCGAATCAGAAAACTCGGTGGGACCGATTCAGTTCAAAATGTGAACGTTAGGCTTTTCGATGGGACCGACATGTCAACTCAGTGGGACCGATTTGATTAGGGTTACGGCATAATGTAATCTCGGTGAGACCGATTATACAAACTCGGTGGGACTGATTTTGGTAATAAACTAACCAGAGAGTTGGTCAGGCAATCTCGGTGGGACCAAATCGCTCATTTTTGTGAGACCGAAACATTACGAAAAGGAAACTGAGAGTTTGCATTGCAAACTCGGTGGGACCGATAGCTCATCTCGGTTGGACCAAAACGTTACGAAGGGAAATAGAGAGTTTGCAATCCCATCTCGGTGAGACCGAGATCCCTATCGGTACGACCGATATGACTAGGGTTTCTGGCAGTGGCTATGTCAAGTGAACTCGGTGGCGCCGGATAGAACATTTCGGTGGGGCTGAGTTTGACTTTTGGTTTGGGAAATATGTGGATATGAGAAAGTGGTTGATGGTTTTTGGAGCATATCACTAAGCATTTTGAGCAAGTAAGCCATTAAGCAACACCTCATCCCCTTTTAATAGTATTGGCTTTTCCTATGGACTCAATGTGATCTCGGATCACTAAAATGAAAAAGGTAGAGTCTTGAGCTTGAGCCACTATGTGTCCTTAGCATTTTGAGGGGTCCACATTCTTAATCCATGCCATGCCAGTCATTGAACTTTCTGAAATGATCATCTTGAAATAGTATTAGTTCAATGAGCTATATGTTGTTAATAATTACCAAAACCACCCATGGATAGTTGCACTTTCAGTTAATTTATCTAATATGTGAGTATATTGGATGTTATAAGATATTATAAAATATTGTTGTACTATATCATTGTGCAATTGCTGTTTAGCTTCTAATATTAACTTGGTGCTTTTAGGTACATATGTCATTTGTAAAGATCTGCGCTTCGACCCTTTCTGCGTATGGGGCAATGAGGTATCGATGAACCAGCATCAAGTGAGGAAGCTGATAAAGATTGTTAGTAAATTTGGTCAAAAGATGGCAATTAAACTATTTGTTTACACTTTATCCAAGACAACAGCGAACTGCGGGATGGTAGTAAGAACTCTGCGGCCTTCTTTTTACTGCCCATAATGAGTTGTGTTAGATGACGATGCCTGAATCTTTTTCCTTTGCAGTGGTTGCCTAAGTAGTTTACTCAAGATTACCTCTCAAACTACATGATTGGTGGGCATGCAAAGGTTAAAGTATTTCTACCAGAACACGATGATTATCTGGATGTTTTCATGAAGACCGTGAAGAATGGGTGGTCGGCCATCACAAGGGGTTGGACTAGAGTCGTGCGTGACTTCTGCATGGACAAGGGCACAATATGGGCATTCCGCTTCACCTTGTTCAGCAACCAGAATGTATTTCCCCTTTTTCTTTACCTCCTTTAATAGTACAACTATACAACTGTGGTTCATCATTCTTTATTTGGTTCTTATGTAATTTTTGAACATATGTACCTATGAATCGAATAATGCATTGGTTTTTTGAACCTCATGGATATGAAGAAAGTTATAGCATACATTCAAATTCAAATTCAAATCTGGTACAATTTGAAATAGCAGCAATTAAATTACGATGAAATTACACTCTCCAGGTCGCTACGGCACACACGGTTGGTAAAACACAAACTATTGCGATATACACCAGTATCCGACATGGTTCATAGAGAGGAAATGTGTGCAAGCATGCACACAGTTGTCGTTTGCAAAGCATGTGCAATGTCAGACAATATCACAAACGGTGTGGGCAAACTAAACGTTTGTGATAGTTGCCTTATCGTACACGATTCGTAACCATGAACTGTTTCCTATGAAGTATGCATCGTAAACGTTGCACCACAGAATAGCGTGTGCGATAGTTGTCATGTACGACGATGTTACGATGGTCCGACGTTTCGTAATCCTGTCCGACACTCATACGCCGATTAGCTAATCTTGTTAATTAGTTATCGCATAAGGTTTGGGAAAAGCGAATGTGTGTCATTGTATGCTTATCATACACGTTCTATAATAGTGAACCGTTTGTGATGGGCCGCGCATCGTAAACGTAGCACTATAGAATACCGACTGCGATGGTAATGCGAGCACAAACGAGTAGGAGTACTGTATATGCATTTGGCTCCCTATCCCCAACGGTTTCTGGGTCGTGTGGGAAGGACCCCCCCCCCTTCGCCCACACCCACTTGGCGACGGTTCCAAATGTCGTGGCGGAAAGGGGTTAAAAACCATCTATATAGCACCAACGCGTACCAGTGGCCTCTCAAAATAATTATTTCTCTTCGTTTTAAACTTTGAGCTCTGGCACCTCTTCAAAGCCCTGCTTCCCTCTGCGAAGGGCCTATCTATTTTACTTTTACACAATTTTTATTTTTATTTGAGTCTCCATCTTCTCTTATAAAGCACCAACTGGAGTGCATTATTGTCATACTTGTGCATTGGGTGTAGCTAATATTGAGTGTGTTTCATGAATGGATCAATGACTGAGCATGATGGGCTAGGGACAACTTTCTTTAGCATTGATATTTTTAAAGACGTAGTTGCTTGTTGGTATACTTGAGTATTTATATTTTCATGTCAAACTATGGACTATTGCTTTGAATCACTCAAGTCCAAATATACATGCCACAAAAGAAAATATTATATGATGAATATGACAGGTAGCATTCCACATCAGAAATTCTGTTTTTATCATTTACCTACTCGAGGACGAGCAGGAATTAAGCTTGGGGATGCTTGATACTTCTCCAACGTATCTATAATTTTTTATTGTTCCATGCTATTATAGTATCAATCTTAATGTTTTATATGCAATTATATATCATATTTTGGGACTAATTTATTAACTTAGTGCCCAGTGCCAGTTGTTATATTTTGCCTGTTTTTGGCTTTTAAGGAAATCAATATCAAATAGAGTCCAAATGAAGAAAAAACATTGGATTATTTTTTTTCTGGACCAGAAGGGACCCCAGAAGGTTCGGGAGAAGACATGAAGAGCAACGAGGGAGCGACAAGCTCGGGAGGCGCGCCCTAGGGGGGACGCCCCCAGGCTTATGGGCACCTCGTGGCATCTCTTGACCTAATTCCGCCTCTATACATTCCCAAGTATTTCCCTGACATCAGAGAGCCACCCGGAATACTTTTTCCGCCGCCCCAAGTTTCTGCTCCCACGAGATCCCATCTGGAAGCCTTCTCTGGTACTTCGCCGTAGGGGGAATCAATCACGGAGGGGCTCTGCATCAACCTTGCTGCCCTTCCGATGATGCACGAGTAGTTTACCATGGACCTACGGGTCCATAGCTAGTGTTAGATGGCTTCTTCTCTCTCTTTGATCTTCAATACAACGTTCTCCTTGATGTTCTTGGAGATCTATTTGATGTAATGACTTTTTGCAGTGTGTTTGTTGGGATCCGATGAATTGTGAGTTTATGATCAGATCTATCCATGAATATTATTTGAGTTTTCTCTAAACTCTTTTATGCATGATTATTACAGCTTCGTATTTCCCTCTGATCTATTGATTTTGTTTGGCCAAGTAGATTGATTTTTCTTGCAATGGGACATGTGCTTTGTAATGGGTTCGATCTTGCGGTGCTCAATCCCAGTGACAGAAGGGGACATGACACGTATTGTATCGTTACTATTAAGGATAAAAAGATGGGGTTTATTCATGCATGATTTTACTTTGTCTACGTCATGTCATTTTGCTTAAAGCGTTACTCCGTTCTTTATGAACTTAATACTCTAGATGCATGTTGGATAGCAGTCAATGTGTGGAGTAATAGTAGTAGATGCAGAATTGTTTCGGTCTACTTGTCTCGGACGTGATGCCTATATACATGATCCTTGCCATGGATATCGTCATGATTATTCGCTTTTCTATCAATTGCCCAATAATAATTTGTTTACCCACCGTATGCTATTTTCAAGAGAGAATCATCTAATGAAAACTATGGCCCCTGGGTCTATATTTTATCATATACTAAAACCAAAAATACCTTGCTGCAATTTTTCCTTATTTATTTTATTTTGTATTTTTGTTTGATTTATCTATCTATCACCATACAATTTAATCTTGCAAGTAACTGCCAAGGGATTGACAACCCCTTGTTCATGTTGGGTGCAAGGATTTGTTATCTTGTGTGCAGGTACTGCTAATGAGGTATTGTGTGGTTCTTCTACTAGATTGATAACCTTGGTTCTTAACTGAGGGAAATACTTATCTCTACTGCACTGCATCATCCTCTCCTCTTCGAGGAAATCCCAACACAGCTCATAGGTAGTAGTCCACTTGGTGCTTGATGAGTCGGTGTGGTGTCCATGGGGATGGCTGAAGGATGTTCCGCGTCTAATTGGCTTATGGAAATCATCAAGGAATCACTACAAAAGTTGACAAAATTGTTTGATTGTTTGCTTGATTGAGAGAGCAAGTGCAGTAATTTAAATAGCAATTAAAGTAAATAAGTGCAATAAGTAGCCCAATCCTTATTTGTGTGAAGGAAATCGGTTGTGTTTCTTATATTGGTCAAATCGTTCTGGAGGACAGGAGAGTATTTTACCATGTTGTTTTCACCTAGTATCGTTAACTATAACTTTCGTTGCTTTGATAAGTGTGTGGTGGAGCCTACGCTTATGTACCACCCTACTTGGACTCATACATACTTATGATTATATACTTTAATAAGAATCAACAGATACCAAGGATAACTGAGATAACGTCTAACCATAGTGTTAGATTCTAGGGTCCCCATTAATTCGTCATGCAATAGTTTATAAAGTTAGGGCATGGTAATATTTGCCTTTCCTGCCACCCCTCCTAGATAAAATAATTATATAATGTTATCCTCTAGGCCCATATAGGTGAAGTGACATGCAATTGATGTTTGAATATCACGATTAGAGAATTACACCACAACATAACATCAAAATATCAAACTTGATGCAACTTCATATGGTTACGAACAACATGGTTTCTCTCAAGTCCTCAAGAACATAATAGATTACTCAAAAGACGTCATAATGAACATGAGAAATGGGGTAATTATATGGCTAACAATTTGAACATATAAATCTTTCACCAATAAATCAGAATGCACTGACTAACACCGGAAAGTGACCATATTAACCAATCTATAACAAGTACATACATTGAAAGGGAGATGCAGATGGGGTTGGTGTTGTAGATGGAGTTGGTGAAGGTGGTGTGTATGAAGATGGTCCCCACGATGCCTAGAGTGTTAGTGATGACGATGGCTTTTGAATTCCCCTGTCCGAAGGGGTTTGATCCCGGCAAAATCAGCCCCCTGGTTGAGGAAAAGTGCTCCCCGTTTTGCCTCAGTGACAAAAAAATTCCTAGATAGTAAGGTTAGTGTTTTTCCCTAATGTAAGAATAAGGGGACCGGAGTGGAGACCACCGGGTCCCTACAAGCCCCACACAACCAAGTGGCCGCCCTTGGGCCTCGACTCGTGGGGGTGTGGGCTCCAAATGCCAGTCCTAGGCCGGGGACTTTTCACATTGGCTCTTTTTCTTCATGCATATAGTCTTTATTTTTTCTGGAATTATTCTGGCTTGAGAAAAAAATATTTTCTTTACTTTGCCTTCGACTGGTCCTTTCTGATAGCTTCTCATTGTCCCCCCTGCTTGTTCTACAAATGCAAAATAAAAGGGGGGGAATGGTATAAGAATGATGACATAATATATAAAACATGATTATAAATGAGCAATTTATAATTAAAAAAATAGTGATGCAAAATGAACGTAACAATGTAAACAACCTCTGAGCAGAGTAGCAGACTACGGAAGTACTTTTATCTCGCCGCACAGTTTCAAGTCGAATTCAACCTACACATGAGGCAACAAAAAAGGATAAATTATGCCGCGAGAAATATCAACTTCCATGAACTGTATTTTAGGCATTATTTACAACGGAATTTACCCCTTTTCTGTCCTCCAGTATATGTAAAAAAACTGATATTCTAAAATGATACTATGACATCGGAAATGTTCACTGCATCATGGATTCAATTTGCCCTCTACGTGCATTCTTATGGCCTTTTGCAATTTGCACCATATACAAACCACGAACGCACCCACCCGATTCGTGCTCCTCCGCATCCACATGCACCAGAGAGCGCGCCCCGGTGGGAAAGTACGTGCCTGCACTACACCACGGAGGTCAAGGATCCGTCCACGTCGCCTTGCCAAATCCAGCCGTGCAAGGCGGTACGTAGACGTATCCAAAGCCAAATGACATTGACGAGTCGTAGCACATGATCATGATGCACACCATCTACTACTACATGCACAAGTGTGCACGTACGGTTATCGCCGTTGCGCCCAACTGGCGGCGAGCCCGAAAGGGGCCCGAGGCGGGACGCCCGTCCCCGAGCATGCTGCGCATGCACGGACATATATGGGGCGCCATGACGTGCGCCGGCGCGCGTGGTCCAAAAGTGCACGAAAGAGTGGTCGAGATCGGCGATATCCCTGCTATATATGTTTGCTGAGGCGATTATTCCTTGCAAGTGATTGCTTGCTTGCTCACCGGGCATACATGCATGCATGTGTGGATGGATCAATTCACGATCACAAGTGGCTTTGTGGTTCCTCAGCTGGCTGTAGGCGTATGGAGGGGTCAGTTGTCGAGTCGGACGGGTCAGCCAAAAAGCGGTAATCATGCAGCAGGATTTATCATACTCGCAAATAGTACACAGGCATTCTCTAGCTAGGCCAATGTTTATTTTGACAAAGGTATACGAGGAAGATTTTGCTCAGGCAGTCTTACAACTTGTGTCCGATGGTGGGATAACCCCGGGATCCGCACCTCGTGACGCAACAGTGCCCTCCAGCGCGGCCAGGCAATAGAAAAGGTTAAGAAAGACCCGATTTTGCATGTCTCTCCCAGTCCAGGCATTGTCCAGTTGCCCATCCATCCACTCGTCCACATGTAAGTTTTCGCAAGAGAAGCAAAAAAATCCGTCAACATGTAGACAAACGCAAGAAAAAATCTGCTCCAGTTGTGGCAGATACGGGGCCTGAGCCGAGCGACTGCAACTCCTCGCTCGTCGTTGCCGTCTCCGTGAAATTGTGGCGGTCAGACCTCGCCGGCGTGGGCCGCGGACGCAAAAATCCAAGTCGAGGCGCGCGGACCAGAGTCGCCGGGGTTAAGCTTGTGGTGGACTGGTGGGGTCAACTCGCTCCACATCTTTTTTGTGAAGGTGGCTCGTTTACTTCCGTACGTGTCCACACACCGTCGCTGTAGAAACGATGAGATGGCAAGCTATGAGGTGCCACGGCGCCGCAGCGGCAATGTGAGCCAGTGAACATCACGGGGTAGATCCAAAACGTACACAGCAACATAGATGGAGCTCGGAAGATTTTTAGGCCGTGCATATATGTGCCGTGGGTCCGGAGCCAAGCGTGTGTGTGTGGAGAGATCGAGCGAGGCGGAGGTGGTGCGTGTACGCGTGTGGCACGTACGAAATACTCCTTATACCGAGCCGAAAACAGAACAGAAAGAAAAAAAAACCGCACCGGGCGCGCGTACAGACGACAGAGGGACAACGAAACGCAGTAAAATATAGAGGCGCTGCCTCCTTTCCTGCGGCGGGAATAAAACGGAGCACCACCGCCACCTCCACCCCCACTCTCCAACCCGTCTCCCTCCTCCGCCGCTCGCCCGAATAAAACCCCCAGGCCGGCATTGACGCATCGCCAATCCGCTATTGCCAGCCACAGTTGAGCCAGAGGCGTACGTACACCTCGGGCAAGCAGGGCAGCTCAGCTTCTACCTCCCGGAAGACATTATCAAGGAGTCCTTCGTCTTCCTCCGTCCGGTCCCATCCAACGTGCATGTGAGTTCCTCCTCCTCCTCCCCCTCTCTGTCCGCTTCCTTGCTCCCACGATCATCATCCATGCACGAACACCATAAGCTCGCTAGCATCCTAGCTCCTGGCCGCGCCGAATCTCCTCTCCTTTTTCTCATACAACACACTAGAACCCTAACCAAATCAGTGCATAAACCACAAGGAGCGCCATCCCTTTCCCGCATATATTCGGGGCCAAATACCGTTTTCCCCGGATCGGTTCGGCTGTCGACCGGGGAGAGGCCGCAAACGAGCGCAGACCGAATAGTATAATACGCAACAGTGGCGGTTGGGTAGCAAGCAGCGCATTCGGTTCTGCCTTCCGTGGTCGGGAGCGCAAGCCACAGAGATGCGTTCCGTGCCCGCCAATCCCTCCCTCATCCCTCCGATTCCTTCTTCTTCCTACAGCAGCCGGGTTAGGTAACCCGAGGTAGAATCCGATTCTCTACCGCGACGTTCAGCTCCGGCCGGCCGTACGTGGATCTAATCAAGGTGCGTCGTCAACGGTGCTTTTCTCACCCTCTCTGATTAAGATTCCAAGCGCGGTCTCCAGCGGTAAGATTCCAATGCTTTTCCCATTTAGCGGCCGGGATAAATGAGAATCTCAAACTTCATTAGCAGATAGATGAGCAGTGGGAATCCCTGTGTTCATTAGCAGATAGATGAGCAGCATGGAAATATCTAGCGGCAAGCTTCGAAAAGGTTCTCCATATCATTCAGAGAATATGTGCAAGCAAAAAGGAAAGGATGGGATTATTGCTTGAAAAGAAGATCCTTCCTTTGCACAGAATTTACAAGTTAATTACTACCTAGTAACCTAGTTTGTACTTAACACAAAAAGGACTATGCATGGTTGCTTACCACCAGCGGCAACTTGGCCGCACGACAGAAAAGAGGAGGAGGACAGGACTAAGCAAAGAAAGCCCTAAGCAATCCTCCAAGCCAAACTACATATTTTGGGTATTGTTATTATTGTGCTGGTGTTCTCTGGGAGGGCATGGCAAAACAAATATTTTTTATAGCAATTTATTTGGTCGCCAGGATGGCAAATTCCTTCAGGAAGCACGGCCAAATCCTGGCCAAAACTAAACTGGGCGGGTTTGCCATCCTCGCTAAAGAAAACAGTCATCCGTGGACAACATAAAATTGCTGTGCAAATCGTTCGCAATTGCCATGCTTCCCAGCAAACGCTCGCTTGCTAAACCGGTCCGTGATTTTTAACATAGGTTATGTATTGCTCTAAGCGTAATTAATTAGCGGCAATATTTGTTCCTGATGGAGGAATTCAACCTCTCTCTCTTTCCTTTTCCCTTCATCCAATCTCTTTGCCATTTGTACGCTTTGCCTTTGCGGCTTTGCTCTTTTGTTTTTCCATTCCACAGACATACACATCGGCCGGCCGTCCAAAGCTCCACATGACAGGCACAGAGAGAAAGAGAGAGCCATGTGCGACTGTGCATCCTGCTCAATCCTATGACTACTCATGCATTGAGCTTTCTCTCTTTACTTACCTTACCTCCATCTGTAACCCTAATCTTCCTTTAAAGGCAAGCGTTGCTGCTACACATAAACGCATACATGTAGTAACATGCATCTTCTCTCTGGTCACTGTCACTCCACTCACGCCTTGCTTTCCCTTTTTAATCATCCAGATCAAATTTGATACCACTCTATGTAAGTATGCATGCAGCTTTGGCACAAAACCTTTGATGATTCAGCACAGCAGCAGTCGTTCAACACAACACACAATCCTAGCCGTTGAAAGGGAAACGAGTAAGCAGTCAAAATTAATTAGCAAGCCGTTTTGTTTGGCCACAAAATTACTCAGGTGGTAGTAGTTATTACTCCCTTTGTAAAGAAATATAAGAGTGTTTAGTTCACTACTTTAGTAATCTAAACGCTTTTATATTTCTTTACGAAGGGAGTAGTTTTTTTAACCGAGTAGCCGTAGTTTGCTTAGTCGTTAGTCATGTGGGGTCGATAAAAATATAGGTGGTCAACCGGGGTCAAACTCGGGAGTGATGGCAGGCACAAGTAAATCATATTTCTGTCCAAGCAGAGCGGCTTAGAACGGTCCTAATTCGGCCATAAAAAAGCATGCCCGGGACGTCACTCCGTTGAGAGGGAGTAAAAAAGTAGCACATCGTTTTCGCTCACGAGCTAAGCTCGCCGATCCGCGCGCCTATATTCATAGGCGAGCCACGGAAGCGTACGCCACGGACGATCTCGTGACCCTGCTCGTTCATGTCCGCAGGAAACCCGGCACAGCTACAGCAGCACTCGTCCGTTGGCGCTCCTTCTTGCCATCAAGCGGTCCACCGATGACGCTTGACGGCGGCTTGCCAGTCACCACCGGAGGCGCTGGCGTGCCCATGGCCGCGGAGAGGGGCGGCGGCGGCGGCGGCGGCGGCGCCCGCGTGGCGCCGGAGGTGGTGGTGGAGCGGGATGCCGCCGTGGCGACCCCTGCGATGGAGAGGGACGGCGGCGTGGGTGCCGGCGTGGCGCCGACTGAGGCGGCAGAGAGCGACGGCGGCGGCGGGAGGAGCTGCGGGGAGCAGTGCGTGATCCGGGTGGCGGAGGAGTGGTGCTGCGCGCGGTGCGTGTGCGTGGGGCCGAACCCGATGATGGCGCGGTACGTGTACGCGCTCATCTTCCTGGTGACCAACCTGCTGGCGTGGACGGTGCGCGACTACGGCCACTCGGCGCTGGGCGAGCTCCGGCGGCTCAGGGGCTGCCAGGGCGCGCGCTACTGCCTGGGCGCCGAGGGCGTGCTTCGCATCAGCCTCGGCTGCTTCCTCTTCTTCTTCGTCATGTTCCTGTCCACCATGAAGACGCGCAAGGTGCACGACTGCCGCAACTCGTGGCACTCCGAGTGGTGGCCCGTCAAGATCGCGCTCTGGATGGCCCTCACCGCCGTCCCCTTCTTCGCGCCCTCGCCGCTCATCCAGCTCTACGGTCAGTCCCAACTCCCAAACCATCTCCCAAGCAGAAAATTTTAACTTCCTGCTGCTAATCATCTTGCCGTTGCTGATCGATCGACGTTGGGGTTTGTTTTTGTCTGGATTTTCTCAGGGAAGGTGGCGCATTTCGGAGCAGGGTAAGCTACTTACATCTCATGATCTCGCCTCCTTTTAGCAGACATTGATCGCCTTGTTCTTGAGTCACGTTCTTGGAGCATGTGACTGATCAGCTTGCCTCCGGGGTGAATTGAACTGCAGGGCGTTCCTCGTGATCCAGCTCATCAGCGTGACCAGGTTCATCACGTGGCTCAACGACTGCTGCCGATCGGAGCTCAACCTCAAGAGATGGTGCGTGGCGCCACTACCTTTTCCTCCTCTGTCTGTCTGAGTCTGGCCAAGTTGTTGTGTACAATGGAAATCTGACGAACAACTGGGGATGGATGGGTGTTGCAGCCACATGCAGGTGCTGGTGGTGTCGATCGTGACGTACGTGGGGTCCATCCTGGGGATCGTGCTCATGTACGTCTGGTACGCGCCCACGTCCGCCTGCAAGCTCAACATCCTCTTCATCACCGTCACCCTCGCGCTCGTGCAGATCATGACTTTCGTCTCCGTCAACTCCAAGGTGCTTACTTAGTCAGGCTGAATTAATGGCGTCGTCTCGGTTCTATGGTTGGTCTCGAAAGAAATTGTGTTCTGATCTGCTGGTGAAATGATCAGGTGAAGGCGGGGTACCTGGCACCGGGGCTGATGGGGATATACATCGTGTTCCTCTGCTGGTCCGCGATCAGAAGGTGAGACAGAGAGATGAATTCAGACCTGTCTGTCCAACATCGTGTTATAAATTCATTTCTCGACACGGGAGTTGCTTGCTTACATCTTGTTTGCATGGTGAAATTTACAGTGAGCCGCACACGGAGATGTGCAACAGGAAAGCAGCGGTCGCGACGAGCGCAGACTGGCTCAACATCGCGGTAAGAACACAGTCTCTCTTCAGTGATATACTACTGCTAATTCAGTACTACAAATTTAGAAGAGGAGGCAAACATGCCATCAGTTAATTTAGTTGCTGTGCTTGCTAGTCTTGTCTGAAAAATAGGTGCTAACCATGTATACACTGTTGGCAGAGCTTCGTGATCGCGGTGATCGTGGTCGTGGCGGCCACCTTCTCGACGGGGATAGACTCAAAGTGTATCCAGTTCAAGAGCGCCGAGGCGGAGTCCGAGGACGACGACATCCCCTACGGGTTCGGCTTCTTCCACTTCGTGTTCGCCATGGGCGCCATGTACTTCGCCATGCTCTTCATCGGCTGGAACGCGCATCAGGAAATGGAGAAGTAAGTTTCAGACAAGGAAGAAACACTCTGTCAGACTGAACTGACTGACTGCACTCTTGGATCACCAGATGTTCCTGATCTGAGAACACTGATTGATTAACGCGTTGTCTGATTTCATCCTCAGGTGGACGATTGACGTCGGGTGGGCGAGCACGTGGGTGCGCGTCGGCAACGAGTGGCTAGCGGCGATCACGTACAGTAAGTGTGAACGCCATTGCTGAGCTGAAATTTCTTCTGCAGACTGTTCATAATTTGTTTGTGTGCATCTACTGACGGATGGACAATTTGCTCACCTTGCAGTATGGATGATCGTCGCTCCGATCGTGTGGAAGCGGAGGCAGGTGGGGTCGTCGTCCGCGTGTGCGTGAGCGAACGTTTTATTCTCGCTCGTGCTAATTACCTACTGAAGAACAGCTAATCTACAAGAAAGAAAAGAGAGAAGTAGGGAGCTTGCTTGACTTGACGCTACTTCACTTCCACGACGCATGGACGGATGATGATGATGATGACGACGATGACGATGATCAAGAAGTGTTGGTCGGTCGCTCGCTTTTTGCCCAAGTTGGAGGTAAAAGAGAGGGGGAGAGAAAGGAAAGAGCCGAACGTGTTCCTCTTTGTATATAAAAGGCCAATTTTGCTTTCTGGCCGTTGCAGATAAAAACTAATTCTTTTGGAGTTGAGTTGATTGTATATTCTCACTCCGAAAAAAGAAAAATTACCAAGGAAATAACTTTCAAATTCCTTGTGGGGTGCCGAAATGTTTGCGCCTGGAAGTTTCAGGTCAAAATTCTTGAAATGTTTGATAACAAAATGTTGCAATAGTTTCGATGTCTCGACAAGCACATAAATATGTGAAAATCACTGCTTAAGAGGTACCCTTAGACTCTTTTCTCCCTTCTCCCTGTTCTCTCTCCATCTCCTTCCCTTGAGCGTCGCCCTCGTCCTCCCGGCTCCCCATCTTTCCTTCTCCGGCGGCCTTGCCGGTCGGAGTAGGGATGGGTGGGGAGGCCGGATCTCTCCTGTTTATAGTAGACTAGCAAATATGTCCATGCGTTGCAACGGAAGAAGAAAAATATATCACATGCTAGCAGATGTTGTCCATCATGCTTTTGTATCCGCTTGATACTACATTTTGAGTCAATAAAAATGCCTTTATCGAAAAGATGTACCAGTGTATTGCTACGGTTTGATTTTTCTTTTATTTTTAGGCCATGGAGAATTTTGCTAAGCCTAGTCTTTATATGGAGACGTCGTCTCGGCATAGGTGCTCCCCGACGAAAGTCCTGCTCGACTACGGTTTGGATTGATGGCAAATGACGCCTTCAGGTATGATTTTCCTTGTTGGAGGTGCCATCGAGGGGGGCCGACACCTCTCCCTGCTCCATGTTCTTGTCTCCCGATGAAAACCATGTGTAATGGTGGCGCCTGTGGTGTCATTACTTTGTTGGAAGCATTGCCTTGGAGTCAAGTCTGGTGTTGGGAGCACTTGGTTAGTGGTGGTGTGGTGGATCTAGAGCCGACAACGTTTTGGTGAGCATGAAGCATTGGTGGTGCATCCGTTTGGAGTTGATCGTCGGTCGACAGTATGAGCAGCAGGAGCACCCTTTGTATACAAGTAGCGCCACGCGAGCTATGTCAGCTAGCCTCGTGGGATCGGAGCGGCATACGTATCACTCTTTCGAATGTATCATTCCTCTCTAGTTTCCTCGATGTTTGCGGATATACTCATAGCAGCCTTGTACAATACGACAGCTGTTGGTGTGCACTCTGATAACGGTGCAGACGTCCAGTTTTTTATAAATGTTGTGGTGCTTTAGTCCTAGTTGAGCTATGCACTGCTTTGGTTTTAGCCTGGTTTTCCTAAATAAACCGACCGACCCTCTTTTCCTTTCTTCTTTTTTAGCATCCGCTTTATGCGGTGCATTCCTCGTTTGGGAGTATTCTTGTAATACCTCTTTTTGATCAACGAATTTCACAGTTCTCCAGCCAACATTAAAAAAACTAGGTGCTCCCAAGAAATATTTCTTTTGTATGATCGATTTTTTAAACCTAGATACATACAATGAAATTAGTGGGATGGGCCTAGGTTTTTCTTGGTGCAATGCGTCCAGTGGGCCGGGCAAGGTAATATTATATGGACCGCAGGCATGCGACACACATATCGTAAGCATTTCTTTGAAGTAAATCCTATGTATCGCGCAACGTGACGGATGCTAGGGAAACGCATACCCTCGAACACTTGCTGCTACATCGTCGGGTCCGTCTTACAGTTTTTCATGTGTAATCTTGTTGTGTTTTTTGTGACCCTCTTTGTTTCGGTTCTTTTATTTTAATAATCCTTTTTCCTTTTCCTTTTTTTTATTTTCCATCTTCGAAATTTTTAAACAATTTTTCAAATTCATAATTCATGACCATTTTGAAATTCATAATTGAAGGACATTTTCCAAATTTCTCAGTAAGTTTTAATCCACAAACATTTTATGAGTTCACAAAAAATTTAAATTTGCACATCTTTGCATGCGATGAACAATTTTTAATTTCACAATTTGTTTTATGAATTTAGGATTTTTTTGAATTTATGAACATTATTTGAATTTGTGAATATTTTTCACATTTTTTGAATTCCAGCTCATTTTTTAATTTCATTACAATTTTCTAAAATTTAGAACATTTAAAAAAATACATTTTTATTAGGTAACATTCTAATTCGCGAACATTTTATGAAACCAAGAACAAATTTTCAAGCACGTGAACATTACTTGAATCAATGAATATTTTAAAATTCATGATTTTTTTTGCATCCACGTACATGTTTTCAAAATTTGTGAATAATTTTCCTGAATATTTTCCAAATTCATGATCAGGTTTTGAATTTGCAAAGATTTTTTTTCATTCGTACATCATTTGAATCGAGAAATATTTTAATTATTATATATTTGATAAAATCCAGAACATTGCAACAAAAATGTTTCTTGGACTTTTTAAAAATGTCCACACTATCTGGTTTTTGGGGTGAAATCGATCAAAACAGAACCAGAGCTACATTAAAGCCAACTATAGAATCTGAATCCTCTTTCATCTTGTATAAGATGCTAGTACTAGATCTGTGAATACTGAAACAATGGAAGAGGATCAACACAAACAACAGGTTTAAATTTTTTATTGCGTAATCCCTTCCTTCTCTTTACTTCATAGAGCACTAGTATAAATGTCAACCTTCCCGCAAGTCCTAGGCTTTGCCCTTTTTAAGAAATATAAGTAGGTCCATTCGGCCTAGGAAAGCTAGAAAACAAGCAAACAGGCCGGCCCATAACGCTCACGGATTTATTTTTAAATCCGCAAACGTTTTTACATATCATGAACACTTTTAAATCTATATTTTTTATAATTTGCAACATTTATTCAAAGCTCCGATTTTCTTAGTCCACATGTACTTTTCAAATCCACAAACACTTTTTGAATCAGCAAACATTTTTTATAAGCCCACGAATTTTTTTGAATCCAGGAATACTTTTTGCAACCGTGATTGTTTTTAATTAACAATAATTTTCTGAGTTTCGTTAATATTTTATGGATTCATGATCATTTTTGAAAATCTGAGATCATTTTCCAACTTAGTGAATATTCTAGCAATTCAAAAATATTTTTAAAATTTCACTAACAATTGTTAACACAAGTCTTATTGAATCTATGGATATTTTAAAATATTCACACACAGAATTCCAAAATAATATTTTTTTTAATTTAAGAATATTCTTTGAAATTCACATATATTTATTGATTCCGCTAAATATTTAAATTTGTGAATATTTTTTGATTTCACGAATGTTTTGTAAAATCGCAAACTTTCCAAATTCATGCTCATTTTTTAATTTATTAACATTTTTTGTATTTACCAATATTTTTTGAATTCGCAAATATAATGTTCATTTGCAAACATTTAAAAATTTGTAAATATTTTCTTGTGTTGGTGTAAAAAATACACAATATCTATTTTTTGGTAAACC
Organism: Triticum urartu; assembly: GCF_056163025.1. NCBI lineage: Eukaryota > Viridiplantae > Streptophyta > Magnoliopsida > Poales > Poaceae > Triticum > Triticum urartu. The sequence continues at coordinate 87,439,527 of NC_141875.1, forward strand.
CCTATTTAAAGAAGAGCTCTGTTAGGCCAGTTTCTCTATTGTTGGGGATACAAATAACAGGTAGGCCCACGAAGGGTCAAAATATCGTAAAGCATGGGGTCCGCACAGCAGGTGGGCCCAGATAAATCTCATTCACACATACTATCCACTCGGACGCATCCACGTACCATCCACTCGGACGACAGGCAACCACTCGATTGTATGACTCACCCGGGCGTGCGAAGACCGACAGTCGGCAAGGCATTTGAAACGTCATCTTCATAGTGGAGGTTTCATAACGGGTTGATATTATGGCATTAATGCTCTAATTTATAACATAATAGATGAGGGGGTGGCGCACTCTATATAAGCCACCCCCACCGCATAGCTCGACAGGTTCTCATTCTTCTCCCTCTACTCTCCCGCCATTAGCCTCAGGACTTAGCTCTCGCATTTGGATCCGTTCTCCTCTCTCTCTCTCTCTCTCTCTCTCTCTCGTTGTAATCTCCAGATACATACTCAAATAAAATAAAGCCTCTCCGGAGCACGAGACGTAGGGCTGTTATCTCCATCGCGAGAGGCCCAAACTCGCTAAAACCACTGTGTCACCCATAAGCATCTTGATAGATCATGCTCCTTTACTCTATCCCTTATTATTGTCGGAATCGTTCCCACGACATCCATTTCAACAAAAGCTGAAGAAAGTGCTTGAAAACCAATAAAGGGTTGACCCATGAGGACATACGGGTATCCCTTGCAAAAGTTTCTCCCACCTTTTCAGGTTGCCACAAGTGGCGCACATGGCCACTTGTCCTAACCTATAAGTTTCACTTTTTCATGGATTCGTTTATTTAAAACGTTTTATCTTATAAATCGTGCGTCCAAATCACGAAGAATGAGAACCAGCCTATAGAGCGCTACGGTATCGTGCCGGCCCATTATTGCGTGTCCGTGGCACATGTTGTCACATGTTACATTCGCTTTTCGCAGTCGCCCGTTTTTCCTATTTTCGTTTACCTTTGTTCTTCTATTTTATTTGTTTCTTTCATGGTTCCTATTTTTTTCTTTTGTTTTTCTTCATATTTTTCTTTTTTTCCTTTTGGGTTTGTTTGTTCCTTTTATCTCTTTATTGGTTCTTACTTCTTCTTTTGTTTTTTCTTTTGGTATTCTTTACTTATTTTTCGGTTTTTGTCTGTTTTTATTGTTCTTCCTTTTTCTTTAATTTTTTATTTTCCTTTTGGTATTATTTATTTATTTATAGGTTTTTTTTTCTGTTTTGTTGCGTTCCATGATTTTTGTAAGTTTTTTCCTTTTCATTCTTTTTTAACACATATGTGTTTTTCCCACAGACAAAATGTGCATTTTTGATATACATAGACATGTACTAGAAATTGTCCGCAGTTTTGAAAGTTCTGGAATGTACTACTCCAGCAATCCATATTAATTGTCTGTTACGACCCAAGTACTTTCCAGGCCCACTACATCAGCAGCTACCCCTGGGCCGGAGCGGGCCCAGCATCTGCGGGGGCCCAGCACCCTCCTACCAGCCCACACCTGGGGCACGAGCGGCTTCGTTAAGCAGGCTAGGTTTTCCTCTAGAGAAGGCATCGATGAATTTGTAACCTGGCGGCGGCTCTCATCCCCCGATCCCCTTCCTCTAGACTCATGTATCCCCAAATTGCTTGTAATCCGGACCTGTATCCTACCTTGCCACAAGTTAATTCGATCGGGAGCGTAACATATTGTCGCTCAAATGAATGTATGTAGAACTGAAATACGTGATTAATATTTTTTTTCAAATACTATATGTTTTCTTATCTACTTCTTTCATACACATTGCACATTTTTCATATACATCTGAAACATGTATTTTACATATGTTTAACTTTTTCAAATACATGTTTAACATATGTTTCGAAACATGCTTGTGAAATGTACTCCCTCCATTCCAAAATATAGTGCGTCCACGCTTCCCGAGGTCCAACTTTGACCATGAATTTAACCAACGAGACCAACTGCGGCGGGAGAAAAAATTATATAATTGAAAACTTCTTTCGAATACGAATTCACTGATATAATTTTTGCTCCCGCTGCAATCGGTCTTGATAGTTAAATTTACGGTTAAAATTAAAATTGAAGCACGAGGATAGAAAAAGCACTACATTTTTATATTTATTGAAGATATAAAGGAAAGTAACGACGTGGATTTTGAGGACATGCGGCTACGCGCTGCCGTAATCCTGTGCGTCCACGAGTGCATCGTGATTGCTAGCTAAGGCTGGTTGTAATGGGGAGTATCATATACTATTATCATGCATATGATACTGGTATATGATACTACCTCTGTAATGCATAATATCATAAGTTAGTATCTTAGGTTGCCTTATTAATTGTCATGCATGACACAAAGTAGTACAATATTTAACATGATACGGTATCATGATATGATACCACACCCTCTCTTTCCTCATTTAATTATGTGCCACATCATTCAAAAAGTTTAGTTGACATGGATGATACTGCTTATGATACTATCATTACGACCAGCCTAATATAGCCTCGTACGCCCCACTTGCAATACTAAACAGTGTTAATTGCTTACCAAATGAAATACGCCCTGCTATACCCTCGTGCGAGTGGGCCACAACCAATTTATGTTTATATGAATACAACCTTGTCTGTTGGGTATCATTATTCGGCTGCAGGGGAGCTGGGTGTATTGATGGTGCACAGTGTCCTCTTAAATTAGAGCATTTACACGAAATGGCAGGCGACGACTCGCCAATTATTTCCGTTGGGTGGGTCGGACGTGTGCATGGACACCAGTAATTCATGACATCTCTGCTGCTTGGTGTATTGAGTATTGACATCACTGCTGTTGTCCCATTTCCAAAAACTGCACCCTCCGTGTTGCAGCATGAAGAAAGATTAGCACAGCGTGATGCGATGGAGGTGATGTTGAACTACTCTGGGACATGGACAAATACATGCTTTGGAACTCCGGCAAGGCTGGGAGGGATGGAGAAGGGGAAACAAATTAGAATGGCCATCTGAAGCAAAGACTCTTGAGCACAATGCTGTCAGAGAGAGGGAACAAAACGAGCACACCTGGGCACAGAACGCAGAGCCCTGGTGGCACGCGTCGGAGGAGTCCTAGAGCACAGAGGGACAGCATACTGGGAGATGAGCGACGAGGTCGAGCTGGTGGCGGTGAGAGGAGGAACCTGTGAAGAGGTTAATCATTTCCCATGCCACTCAAGTACAGTTGTAAGCAGCAGAGACACAACAGACCGTACCAGACACGGAGACGCCCGAGCAGCTTGTACGGAGAAGTTTGGAGAGCTGGAGAAGCCATATACAGTGGAGCAGGGTAGGGGCAGTTTGACCTTTTGACATCGGTTTTGACTCTTGAGAGCCATTTAGCTCATATGCTTGCTAGAGCATTTGATCAGTGCCAAAGCACCATGCGTCATTTGGGATATTGCCAAAACCTTGAGAATATCATTCCAGGCAAAGGACAAACTATGATGAGGGATGCGGATTTGATGAACATGGGTGCGTGCGCGCACACCTTGTATGAATAGTAAATTCAAAAAATGCTAGAAAAAAATAAAAAAAAATCTATTTTTTAACATACATAGTCAACCGGTATACTCGCATATGAAGTTTCACGAAGAAATCACATATGTGGTAAATCTGGGCAAAAATGACAAAATCGAAGCTATATTAAAAAACATTGTTTAATGAATAATACGGTCACATTTGTATTTTCTTCACTAAGAATACCATGGGTGTCAATACATCATAAAACTTCACACGTGAGTAGAATGATCGACTAAGCTTCTTATTGTGAAATTTCAGATTTTTTTTATTTTTGTCTAGGATTTTTTTTATGAATTTACTATTCACATGTGATGCGCGCGCACCATGTTCACCATTGTATTTTTGGTAAGATGAGGCACTTTATCAAATATCCTAATTAAGTACAAGCAGGTCGTCGTGCAGCTAGCCGTTGTAATTGAGGTGTGATCAACATGGGTCTCGTTCCCGCCTGATGCAGCTAGCCATTTGCGCTGCCGTGCAATCAATTCTCATCAACGCACATAACGTTTCAATGCGTGAGGCTGCCATGTTGGCCATTTACTGGGGGCACAAAGGCGATGCGAGCAATATACCGGCTGGTGTACGCTGACCAGGAAATGTTATACGGCAATGATGTATTGTAGTAGCACGAATCACGTGGGGACGAGTGGTGCTGATAACGACCTCATATGGCTGCATGTACACACGCGAATTATCGGGAAAGTAAACAATAATAAAAACAAGAGAGAAAAACAAAACTGAGTGAAGAAATTCAAGAGAAAGTTCAATTTCTTTTCTCTTTTGCGGGGAGCAGCAAGTTCAGTTCTATGCGCCGTCACTCGGGACGTCCTCTCTTTTGGCACGTATACGGGCAGGACACCTGGCATGAAAAAAGGACATGCAAGTTGCACCGTGCATCATTTCTTGACTTTGCTAACGGAGCTGAGACCACCGTTTAATTCAACAGGCTTCAGTGGTCTCATGACGTGAGCCCATATTTCTTTTCCATTCTTTACATATCCTGCTGTGAGTCGCTGTCGCCGCTTTCCTTCCTTCTTTCCTCCCCTTTTTATCTTGCTTTTTCTTTTTCTCTCGGAGAGACAGGCTCCTCTGCAGGATCCCCTGACACCTGTGGAGCACTAGCCGAACCACCACCGTGGCATCCGAGCCTACCTGGCTCTGCGGAGCATCAGGTTGAGGCGACGCGTTGGCCATGCCCTAACCTTGTGGTTCCGGTCAAGACGGATACGTCCAGGCAGCGTGTATCAATGTATTTGTACATGTAAGGGCATGTATAATGATGGCATATGGATATATATGTCTCATGATAAAAAATAATTTAAGGTATATGTATTGATTTTTTCTCTCCAATGCATGCTATTATTAGTGAGGCCTATCAAAAAATAAAATGTGATTCTCACTACACATGCATCCGTCCTTTCACTTTAATTTTTCCAACTTTATGTACTGGATCTTATTTTTTTTCTTTTTAAACACCCGCCTCCTAAAGAGGATCCTGCTTCTCCATCTGAACCTACTTTTTCTGTTATCCGATCCTACATGACATGTGAGGCATCATCCTGGAGCTTGCATAGCTCATGGATGATGCCTCACATGCCATGTAGGATCGGATAATAGAAAAGGTAGATTCAGGTAGGGAAGCAGGATCCTTTTCAGGAGGCGGGTGCTTAGAGAGAAAAAGTGTTCCAATGCATAAAGTTGAAAATGTTGAAATGAAGAGGAGAGATGCATGTGTAGTGAGAGTCACTTTCTATTCTTTGATAAGGCCCACTAGTAGTAGCTTGCATTGAAGAGAAAAAATCAATACATATATCTCAAATTATTTTTTTCATGCATCTATATCCATATGCCACCATTTTACATGCCCATGCATTGCCCATACCCTAACGGAACGCATTAAGTCTGGGCCGGTCAGAAAGTTAACCGCACGCATGCACTCCTTTGGCCACTCAAGCCAAGCCAAGCCAGGCCAGCCGAGCCTTGCGCTGCGCACGTGCCAATGCTCTTCATTTTTCGTCATGGCCAACGTCACGACCTGCCTGGTCTAATCAATCATGGATGGTTGGGGTACGGGTATCCAAATTTTGCTACTGTACATAGTAGTAGTACGTACGAACGATCCGGCACGTCACATGCATCGTATCCAAAACCGCCGACATGCGTGTGCATGCATGCGGCCTTTGATCGAGCGCGCCGGAATCCGTCGCCATCGTATACCAGCCAGCCCGTAGCCAACGCTTCTACGGGCGGGAAATGTGTGTTTTACGTCTGTGTATGCGAAGTTAGGGCCGGCAACGGTGTTATTTTCAACATACGCAGAGCTTTCAATTTATGGCAGACTGTTCATGAGCCTGGCAGTCAGTGTCAGAGATATATTTAGTTTACATGTGTTTGTTCGATTTCCCGCAAAAAAAAATACATGTGTTTGTTTGATACTCCCTCCGTCCGAAAAAACTTGTCTCAAGCTTGTTCCTCAAATGAATGTATCTAGCATCAAGTTGGTGCTAGATACATCCATTTGAGGGACAAGTTTTTTCGGACGGAGGGAATAATTTAGAATTTGTATAATCCATCTCCTATCTTATCTTTAGGAGAGACTTTTTATCTCAAAGTCTGTACTCCTATATATATATATACTTGTCTATGGGGTTCAATTTAACATCCAACACGTTACGCCAATCATCCCTCTCTATTCCTTTTTACAGCCACTTTCGTACTTTGATGCTTATCTATCACAGCTTATGAGTTGCAAAGACGCCGAGCATAATGTTTCTCTATTTATTTTGAAAAAGAAAATGGCTTCTCTATGATCGATTTGCATGGTGTGGTCGAGGAGCTCCCGGATGCTATGAACAACACCTTGTGGCGGTCATTTCCACTAGAGGAGCAAACTAAGAAAGAGGCACACATCAAGGTCTCTTTGGTTGGCAGCCCTGGAGGCCGCCGGCCCCTCACGCCTAGGTCTTGCCCGCCGGTACGTCGAGCGGGTGACCGACGATGCAGTGCTCGAGTATCGGCGTCGTCGGAGATGAGAGCCCTGATGTGGCGTTCACAAGGACCGCTGCATTAGATAAGCACCAAGACACAGGTTACTACAGGACCCAAAAGAAAAAGGAAATTCCAAGTAAGTCCCTGATTTTTACATGGAGGACCCCAAACTGAGAGCAAGAAATGTGATCAGGTCCTGACAGACGCCGCCTGGATTTAATCTCACCGCCACCAGGGACGAACCACTTGGCGCGACGAAATCACCATGGATGGATTACCTGCTCTCCATGGTCTCCGAGTTGCAGTTGGAACTGCCTCTTCGGTGCGGTTTGTGGCATTGAACTCGATGACATGTGGGGCAGAGGGCCCACGTGTCCGGTATTTTGCTTTTTCTTCTGAAAATCTAAAACGCCTATGTAATCCAGTTATTTGGTGGTTTTTTCATATATGTTGTTGTGTAAAAAGTTTCACAAATTTTAGGATAGTTTTATGATATATTATACATTAAATGAATTTCTTCTAAAAATCTAAAACACCTCTGTATTTTTTTAGGGGATCTAAAACACCTCTGTATCTTCATCGACCGTGACTAATTGGCCGTAGGCTCTTATGTCCTCCATTGTGGCATTAATAAGTCCTAAAACAGGCATCTCAAAGGAGATATTTATAGCTATGTATATATTGAATTTTAAAAAAAACAATATAGTAGAGAAACGTAAAGTAAATGCTAATGGGATGGTAATGATCATGCACATGGATGGGGTCATGCAATTGCATAGCCGGGATAAAGGAATGCCTCAGGCAAACTTCACGCTACAGTGATGAACAATGCATAACACTAGCTAGAATAGTTACAGTGAACGAAAGAACTAGTTGTCACGCCTCAAACCATGGCCAATGTTGCCAGGGGCTTTGCTACGCCCCCGGGGCCATGAAGATGGAGGCTATGGCATAGCCCCCAAATGCCCATGATTTGAATGGAATGAATCTTGGTGAGTTTAGTGCCTCCTCTATTGGTGTCTTGGCCGCTTATGATGGATCTGCAGGCTTTGAGATAGGTTTCACAGAGAATTCCACCGAACCGCCTTAAAAAACTTGTTTGGTTAGACCAGAGGAGCGAAGATCCAAGTGGCACAAGTGGTGGTATTGGTGATGTTTCGCACTCTAGAACATATGATTGTGATGTTTCGCACCCATGGTAGGGCTCATCAACGAGTAGTTTAAAAAGCATCATATTTCTTTTATTTGGTGGTCACTGTTGATATGCTAAATGCGTAAAAGAGATGATTTGTACATTTGGGGGAGGGGTGTCACTAGTGATTAGGCAACAATTAATGAGATACCTTAATTCAAAATCAATAAGATTGTTATAAAAAAATGACGACTCTTGAGTTAAAATGGACTCATGAAGCTTGAAGATGTTCTTGCTTGAAGCTCTAGTAAAACTAGAACTCTCTATCTCCAATGGTTGCATCTCTTAACATGGAACTCAAGAATACGATGAGGCTTGTTCACACTGAGTGTAGAATCAGAGAATGAATGGGAAAAAGTCCACCCTAGCACAAAGGAGTTGGGTCCCTTATATGGTTAGCCAACAAAAATTGCTTCAAGATTCCCTTTTGTGGCAACTTCTCCCTTCGTTCAAAAATAAGTGTCGTGGTTTTAGTTCTAGTAGTGAAGCTAGAACCACCGAGATTCAAACCAATGGTAGAATCTCTAAACGCTTCACAATGAAAATGCTTGCTCAATGTTGGTAGTTTTGAATGAAGCAGAGTCATCAGTGGCGGAGCTTAGTGGAGATCAAACTGGGCCATCGCCCCCCCCCCCTGCTCAGAAGATCTGTTCATATTATCATGAGTAAATTGCTCATAGATTCATAGAAATCTAGCCTAAACCTGATGTTGGTTGCCCTCCCAACCCATTTGCCCCTCCTAAGATGTGTCCCAAGCTCCGCCACTGAGAGTCATATCGTGATTTCACTATGAAGCCCTCGCCGAGACTCGATACCTTTGATATCTCAAAAGTGGTTCACCCTGCATAATGGAGCACATTCTCGAAACATCCGTACAGAACCTTGACTATGTTTGCTTTCTAATATTGACGGTTTACATATTTGACAAGTTTGAATGATATGTAATTTTAATAGGCGCACATCTCTAAATCTAATGTAGCATATAATTATATGAAAGTGCAATTACTGAATGAACCATTAGACAATATGAAAAATTAACGCCTAGCTAAGACAGTTGACTCAGAAATCGCCTAGATAAGATAGGAATCTGAAATAACAAGTTCTAATTCAGCCGGGAAATAACGACTCCCTTCAAACTATCGGCTAGATATCAATGGAAAAAAACCTTCAATGTAAACATGCTCTAAACTTTGGTATGTGGGACTTAAATGCGGATCTCGGTTGCATCCGTAGAACATGACAAGAAACGAGAGATAACTTAATATTGTATTTCTCAAAATGGGTTTTCGACTCAAGAGGTTTTTTGCCCTCAACTTCATTTCTGAAACTTGCAAAATTGTTTGATTACAACTGTATCTAAAACATTCCCAACCAATATTATGGTTTGGGCATATGGCGCCATTCAAATTTTGCTCCAATCTATCACATTGTTGGTTGTATCCAAATTTAGCGGCACATATCTGCAATGCATATGATGATGGGGTTGGGAGGCCATCATTTTCATATGTTAGCTCGCACCTATTGCACTTGTGTGTGCTCTTCTAGAGTCGTGGTCGATAGAGGGGGGGGGGGGGGAATAATTGGTCTGGTGCCAAGAATTGGCATCGGCTACTACTTGAATGGTTACTAGGTTATCTTGCCTATCTCACATAAATTTATCAATATTTATCAGGCTTGGTATTACCAATATTTGTCAATGCCAACATTTGGCTAGCAAAATATTGGCTGCAAACCAATCATGCGACTCATGCATCAATGAAAATAGCTAGAGGCCTATATATGCATGTGTCATGTGAAAAATAGTACTCCCTCATTAGCGTCAAAAACGATCTTATATTACGGGACAGAGGGAGTACTTATTACATATTGAAAATCGTGCATGAAGATCGTGAGGGAAGAGTATCAAACATAAATTACTCCTAAAGTCGAAGGCGATGTCCCCATCGATATTGAGGTGTATCAATTTCGAAGCTCCACAACTCTGAAATGTTCTTCAATAGACGTTGTGTGGGTGCCGTATTGTTCTCTGAGGTTTTGTGCGTGCGTGGGTTACGTTATAACCGGTGTCTCTCAAAATATCAAGTGCACAGCAGTATGCTTTTTCGAGAATATAACAGCAACTGAAGTTCAACCTCGATCGCACTAAGATGGTGAAGAGCCAAGGAAGACAGCTTGGTTGTTCGTTCGCTGCACATGCAAGGAATTGCCGGGAGGGGACATTCCGACATGTTACCAATGTTTTTTTGTGGATAGACATGCAAAATTTCAGCACGAACCTTAATCAATCAGAGACGCTCAGATGCGTCTCTCCCTCTCTGGCTAACCCCAAGTTGACAACCAAGTCTGAGGAGTACATGTGACCGGCTCCAGCCATTAATTGGGCAATCCACGTCTTCCTCTTTGCTTGCTGCAGCACGGACCGCCACACAAACGCCTGAACTGCAGCCAGACCTAGCCCAGCCACGCCTGCTGACCACATGTCTGACATGGCCCCCCCCTGCGCCATGTAGTCAGCACTTCCGTCATCTCCGCCGTAAATAAAATTCCCGACGATACCTCCGCCGGAGTATATAACAAGCGCAGCGAAGGGCCACCACCACATCCACCACGCGCCGCAACCCACCCCAGCAAGGACACTCTTGCTTACCTAGTACGCTCTTGGCTTCTTGGCTCTTGGCTTCTTGCACTCGCATCGCACGCACGCACGCGGCAATGCCGGCCATGGAGCGCGCGGGGGAGGAGGCGCCGCACTTCCTCGTGGTCACGTACCCGGCGCAGGGCCACATCAACCCGGCGCGCCACCTCGCGCTGCGCCTGCTCCGCGCCGCGCTGGGCGCCCGCGTCACCGTCTCCACCGCCGTCTCCGCCTGCCGCAAGATGTTCCCGGACGACGCGGACGCGGCGGCAGTGGACCACGTCGACGGCGCCGGCGTCCGCTACGTGCCCTACTCCGACGGCTACGACGGCGGCTTCGACAGGTCCGCGCACGACAGCATGCACTACATGTCCAACCTCAAGGTCGTGGGGGCCCGCACGCTGGACGGCGTGCTCGCGCGCCTCCGCGACGCCGGCACCCCCGTCACTCAGGTGGTGTACACGGTGCTCCTCTCCTGGGTCGCCGACGTCGCGCACGCGCACGGCGTCCCCGCCGCGCTCTACTGGATCCAGCCGGCCACCGTGCTCGCCGCCTACTTCCACTTCTTCCGCGGCACTGACGGCCTCGACCAGGCCGTCACCGCCGCAGCGAGCGACCCGTGGGCGGACGTCCGCGTCCGGGGGCTCCCGCCGATGCGCCTGCGCGACCTGCCGTCGTTCCTCACCATCGCGTCCGACGACCACCCCTACTCCTTTGTGCTCGCCGCGTTCCGTGAGCTGCTCGACGTGCTGGACCGCGAGGACTCGCCCACCGTGCTCGCCAACACGTTCGATGCCATGGAGCCCGACGCGGTGGCGACGCTGCACCAGCACGGCATCAACGTCGTCCCCATAGGCCCCGTCCTCTCCTTCCTGGACGCCTCGGCAGCGGCGGCGGCCAACGACAGCAACGACCTGTTCAAGCAGGACGGCAAGGGGTACCTGGAGTGGCTGGACGCGCAGGAAGCGGGGTCGGTCGTCTACATCTCCTTCGGGAGCCTGTCGACGATGAGCAAGCGGCAGATCACGGAGGTGTCGCGCGGCATGGCGGAGATCGGCCGCCCGTTCCTGTGGGTGCTGAGGAAGGACAACCGCGGCGAGGTCGACGGCGACGACTTGTGCACCGGCGGGGGCATGGTGGTGGAGTGGTGCGACCAGGGGAAGGTGCTGTCGCACCCGGCGGTGGGCTGCTTCGTGACGCACTGCGGGTGGAACTCGACGCTGGAGAGCGTGGCGTGCGGCGTGCCGGTGGTGGGAGTGCCGCAGTGGACGGACCAGGGCACCAACGCGTGGCTGGTGGAGCGGCAGCTCGGCACCGGGGTCAGGGTCGCCGTGAGCGAGAAGGACGGCGTGCTGGAGGCCGACGAGCTGCAGAGATGCGTCGGCTTCGCCACGTCGGATGTGGTGAGCGCCAAGGCGGCGCTGTGGAGGGAGAAGGCGCGGGCGGCGGCTGCCGTGGGCGGCTCGTCCGAGAGGAACCTCAGGGCGTTCGTCGCCGGGCAGGTCGCCCTCGCCGGCAACTAGCCAGCCGGCAGGCCCGCTTGCATGCACTGCATGGTGCTGCAATCCAAATCGACAGACGAGACGAGAGGACTCGATCCGTACCGCGTCGCTGTCGTAAATAATTCGATTCGATATTGTACCTGCTACCTGGGAAAGATCCAATGCCGTTCGTATCTTGTCTGAGGCACTCGTTTCGCCGTTATGTATAATTCTGTTAAAATGTTGTTCCAATCATCTAAAGGTATTGCCGTGTTGCTTGTGACTATAATCATCTACTCCCTCTGTCCCATAATATAATATGGACGCGTCTAGTGGGCGGCCGGCCGTCCTGGGATCGCTAGCCAGCGGCCATCCGAAAAAGGAAACCACCTGATCCCCCCTCGAGCGAAAGAGGAAACAGTCCCCCGCTCGCCCACATGGTCCACCTGGTCCCCGCCTGTCGGAGCGAAAAAGGCAACTGCCCCGCCCGCCAGCTGGCCGCGGGATCACGTGCACCCTCCTCGCCAAACCATGCCCCGCGGGATCACGTGCACCCTCCTCGCCAAACTGCGCCCTGGCTATCTTCTTCTTCCTCACGAAAGAAGGAGGATCTGCCCACGTTGCAGAATCCACGCCATCGCTCGCCCCCACGCCTCAGCCCCACCGACGCTGCCTTCTTCTTCTTCTGCACGCCAGAAACAGATCCAAACGCAATCGCCCCCAGCCCTTCTTCCTCCTCCTACACAGCCGCCATGGGAGCCCCAAAGTAGAAGGAGCTGCTTCAAGATCTAAAGGGCAGGGTGGTCAGAGCCATACCAGGCAGTAAGATCGAGCAGGTAAGCCCCCTCTCCACTTCACTTCCCCCTTCTCCATGGATCCATGAAGAATCTGCTTCAAAAAAGAGGTGAATCTGGCACATCACACCAGATGTTAAACATGCTGGATGCGTTAAACATGCCAAAAACTACCACCTGGATGTATTAAAACAAGCCAACTAAAAACGAGTTCTCTGGCCAATTAAAACATGATTAAAGCCAACTTGTTATTGTTTGCAAAATGAACAAAAAATTGACTGCCCAATGCTTTGTTGAACATGTGCAACGAAAAATTCATAAATGTGCAACTGAACATGCATCCCAGCCAACTGAACATGTATCCTGGGCAACTAAACATGTATCCTGCCAACTAAACATATATTTGGCAATACATGTTTCTGAGTGAACACTTTGGAAAAAATGTAGTATATGTGGAAATAAAAAACATGTTTTCTGGCCAACTAAACATGCATGTTGGCCAAAAACTGATGACCAACTAAGACATATATTCTAGGCAACTAAGACATCTATTCTAGCCAACTGAATGCATTAACTGTCCAACTGAACATGCATATTGGCCACAAACTGAAAAAATGCAACCTGGCCAGGTGAGACATCTATTCTAGCCAACTAAAAGCATTGAATGTCCAACTGAATATGTATGCTGGCCAAATGGAAATCCTGGAAATTGAGACGTCTATTCTAGCGAAAACCAGAAATCTGTAGTGCAACAGGAAAAACATAGGAACTTTTGTCCATGGCTAATGAAGCCACAAACCATATTAACATATTCACACACGTAATCTTGTCCCACGCATATATTCTGGTCCCACACCTATTGCAAACCATATTAATATGTTCAAATATACCAGATCTAGAACCATATTAACTATAATCTGTTCTCCAATTCTTCTTTCTTCTGTCACCTGGATTTTCCTTCTCAAATGTAGCATCCAATTATGTGCAGAAAAATCTGAAAAGAGCTCCTTGCGAAACGGAAACCTACAGATCATTGCAACAAAACAAAAAGGGAAAAGGTAAGAAAAACTCTGTAGCAAAAAGAAGTCATGCTCTTGCCAGTTATTTACTGCAAACTGTGCAACTAACATAACAACTCTGTGTAAACAAAAAAAATTCATAACTGTTATAATAAAAGATTATGCTATGGTCATGTTGCTTTTAGGTTGTTTGAAACACAGTTTTTCTGTGGTTACCAACTGATGACATCAATTTCTTCTTTTTTTATATGTGCAGGGAGTGTGTGGCAGCATCCAAAAACAAATGAAAAAAATGCTTGATCTCAATGAGTTGCCTCCAGATCTCAATGAGCTTCCTCATGATATGGATCAGCAGCAACCCAGCATACAACAAGGAAACTGGACAGAAAATGGTCGATCTGTTTACTACACGCAGGTAAGTCGTGATGGTAACCCTACGGGCCATGACAATGTGGCAGGCCAGTCATCAGCCCGTGGTGCCCCTGTAGTGGTGTCTTTGCAGTCAGAGAGCCATACTCTTGATGACACAGGAACCGAGGCAAATGTTCCTGGTCCAACCAGGACTGAGCTAGGAGCTCGGGCTGTTGACGGAGCTGTGCAAGTAGAAGAAGGAGAGGATGAGGCTGGTTCTCAACCTATGGAACCCTATGTTGGCATGAGGTTTGACAGCCTTCAAATTGCTAAGGATCACTACAACAGTTACGCACTACGGATGGGTTTCTCTATCAAGATGAACACCTCTAGACGGACACACCGCACCAATGAATTGATAAAACAACAGTTTTGCTGCAACAAGTTCAAGAAGCCCAAAGCTGATGATGGAGGAGCTGAGGCTCCTCCTTACCTGGACCCTATTCCAGATCCAACATCTGTTAACAGTGATGAGGAGATGGAAGAAGAACCTCCAATATTTGCTGAAGAGGAGGCTGGTACTAGTAAGAAGAAGAAGAAGCGCAAACGCGAGACAATAAAGCAGACTGAATGCAAGGCGAAAATGTTGGTGAAGCTGATGGATGGGCGATGGGAGGTGACGCACTTTGTTCGTGACCACAATCATCCGCTCGTGAACAAACCTTCATTGTCCAAATACTTGAGATCCCACCAAGGCATCTCACCTGATGAAAAGGAGTTTCTGCGCATCTTGTATAACTGCAACTTGACTACAGGTGTGGTGTTTTTCTATATCCCTTGAAGAATTAAGTTTCCCTCTAGGCAGTCCAGTGTGCAACTGTTATGGTACTACTGTGCAACTGAAATGGCTTAACTATGCAACTGCTGTCCAACTTCCCATACTTTTTATATATCACTTTGGGTGCTTCTTGTGCAACTAGATTGTCTTTACTGTGCAAATACACAATGTCCTGTATGCAAAAACTGCAAAGTGTTTTTAAAAAGGTGCAGCTAGGTGTCCATTTCCTGTGATTATCTTCTGTGCCAACACGTGTCCTATTACTATGCAGCTGGATGTGCGCATTTGTGCAACTAAAAAAAGGATATACTGTTTGTTTTTGTATTATGCAGGACGAATGATGCATGTAATGGCAGAGTTCTATGGATCTGAGATGATGGTGCCGTTCGGACCAAAGGCAATAACAAATCTTTGTACAAGTTTCCGTAGAGATGACACAAAGGAGGGTGATCTGATTGAGACAATTGCGCACTTCAAGGATATACAAAAAACCGATCCAGACTTCTTCTATAAGGTGAAATATGATGAAGAGGACAGAGTTGTCAACATATTTTGGATGGACGGCTTAGCTCGAAAAGCTTATGCGGAGGCGTACCACGATTGCATATCGTTTGACACCACCTACATGACCAACTTGTACAATATGCCGTTCGCGCCCTTCATAGGAATAAACCGACATGGCCAATCTTTCATGCTGGGTTGCGCGTTTGTGAGGCAGGAGTTGGCATCGAGCTTTGATTGGGTCTTTGGAGCATTCCTAGAGGCTATGGATGGCAAACCTCCTGACAACTTCATCACCGATCAGGATGGTGCGATGAGGCAGTCAATACAGAGCATCTTTCCAACCACCATGCACCGTTGTTGTCGATGGCACATCATGAAAAAGGCTCAGGAAAAGGTTGGTTGGTTGCTGTGCCGGAATCTAGGACTCTCTGATGATTTCAACAAGTGTGTTGACTTCAGCTTCACTATAGACGAGTTTGAGCAGAATTGGGCTGGGTTAATGATGAAGTATGAGGCTATGGCACACACGCACGTTGAGAAGTTGTACGAATACAGGTCAACTTGGGTGCCGTGCTACTTCAAACACAGGTTCTTTCCCTTCCTCCAGTCTACACAGCGTAGTGAGGGGTTCAACGCCGTCCTCAAAAGATATGTGAACCCACACAACTCAATGATGAACTTCGTCAAGCAATATGAAAAAATACAGAACCACATCCTTACCAAGGAAGGCTGCAATGATTACAGGACACAACACCTTGAGATTGAGTTGTGTTCCAACTTCCCAATAGAGAAGCAAGCTTACAAAACCTATACTAGAGACCTTTACCGCAAGTTTAGAGAAAAGTTTGAGCTGATTGGACGTTATAATGCATTCCAAGTTGGTGCTGATGCGTTTGAGCTCAGACCGAACCAGGAATTTGTTGCGAAATATGGTTCTCAAAACTACTTGGTGCAGGCAAGGGTGGAGGAGGGTTCCTATTTGTGTGAGTGTTGTAAAATGTACAAGGACGGCATCCTCTGTTGCCACATCCTCAAGGTGTTCACCCATGTTGGCGTTGATGTCATACCGGAAAGGTACCTGCTAAGACAGTGGACACCTACTGTTGTACCTAGTGCGCCAGGGACTGGTTATGAGCAACCGGATGAAATGCCTCCTCAATCAAAGAAGCAGATAAGGGAGAGGAACATGATATACGATTTTCGGAAACTAGCAAAGTTTGCGAGTGGTTCTGATCCAGCACAAGCTATTGTATACAAGCATATGCGTGCAGCACGTACCGAGATCGGCCACCTGAACAAGTCCAAGAAAAAGAAAAAACCGACTGCTGCAACGGGGCCATCAGATGATGGCAACCCTCGAGGACCTCCTCCACCTCCAGGCAGCAATCAGGGGGCTCATCATCCAGGTAATTACCTGCCCCAACTCCTGATCTAACTAGGTGTGTAACTTCAGTTGCACACATCATTGTGCCCAGTTGCACACACCATGGTATCCACTTGGACAGAACATACTGCCTAGTTGCGCACGCTGTGTTAGTTCAAGCATCAAGATAACACAGCTAACTTATTTTTCCAGTTATGCATATATGTGATGTCAACCCTCAAGGACCTCCTCCCCCTCCTGGCTGTACACGGCATCCTCCGCCACCTCTTCCCCCGCATGCTCCTCCCAATGGCCCTACAGGCAGCACTCAGGGGGCTCGTCGTCTAGGTAATTACCTTCCCCCAACTCCCCATCAAACTAGGTTTGTAACTCCAATTGCACACATCATGGTGTCTCAGTTGCACCAAACAGGCTACCTAGTTGCGCATGCTGTGTTAGTTCGAGCATCAAAAAGATAAACACAACTGACTTGTTTGTCCTGTTCTGCCTATAGGTGATGCCAACCCTCAAAGACCTCCTCCCCCGCCAGGCCCAACTAGCAGTGCCCTTTGTGCTACTCCCAATGGACCTACAGGCAGGACTCAGGGGGCTCATAACCCAGGTTAGTACCTTCACCGACTCCAAAACAAAAACTAGGGTGAGTGACTTTAGTTGCACATATCATAGTGCCCAGTTGAACAGAAACATGCTGCCTAGTTGCGTGCGCTGTGTTAGTTTGAGGATCAAGCTAAAAATCTAACTTGTTTTTCATGTTCTGCCCATAGGCGACTACAATCCAAGTACCATGACAGGCCGTGCTACTGCAGGTGTTTTTTTCAACTTAACTTGCACACAGCAACCAGTTAGTTGCACAAAATGTACTGTGTGGTTGCACAGAACATCAGTGCTGGTTGCACAATAACAAAAATACTAAACTTTTTATATGATTATTACACAGGTGATCGTGACGGTCCTACTGCCCCGTTGGAGGCTGCATCCCTTGCACAAGCTTCTGATGATTTTGTGCCCAGGGATCCTCCAAGGTCTACTACAAAGGGTAGGGCAAAGAGTCGACGGTACAAATCGGCGCTGGAGCTACACCCAAAGAAGAAAAACAAATGCAGCCAGTGCCAATCTACAGAGCACACTGCTGGTGTGTGTCCACAGAGGCTCCTGTGATTCTGTTTCCTCATTTGTAACTTTGGAACAAAAAAGAAAAATAATGATGTCTTTTTAGCAATGTTGGGACCAAGTGGACACATTCAGCATCTATGATTCCTCTTTATCTAATTTATGCTGCTTGAATTAGTTCATGCACTGTGTAAAAAAAGTTGCTATTTGTGCCTTTGTTGGCAACTGGTTAAATATTGAGTTGTTGAACAATTGTATATCCAGTGCTCCTAATGTATCAACAAAAGTGATGATATTGAGTTGCAAACGCAATTACTAGCAGTGTGCAACTACAAAATCTACTTAATAAAATTGTACAAACCAGAAACTTCCTCCATGGAGCAGAAAAAAAATAGTACTGACCTACTCCTTGTTGTATCTCAGTAACTTCCTCCATGGGGCGGTGTTGTGCACGCTGGTGACCCAATCATACGTCAGCTTCTTCCTGATGTTGAGCACTTCCTTGGGGTCGTAGTTGGGCAGTTGGCTACCATTCCACTCGGTGGCGTTAAGCAGTGCGAACAACCCACACTCACTACTGCAAAAAATGGGCAAAAAAAATTGTCACATAAAATTAAAACCAAATAAAGGTAATGCACTATGTGCAACTACTTATGTCCTACTGTGCAACTGATTGTGTTCCACTGCAACTCATCATGTGCCACTGTGCAACTACTTATGCGCCACTCTGCAACTAGCTAGATAATCCATTAGAAACTCATAAAAATGATAAAACAGATTGAAGACTAGTACTGTGTCTTAAAAATACTAAAGATTGCACATGTAGAAAAATTTAAAAACTACAAAATGATTGTATTTGATTGAGAAGGAATGAAATGCTTATTGTCTTACTTGCCAAGCTGCTTCGGTACGTCAATGTCAATAATCTGGAAGTGCTCGATGCTGAACTTTGGGTAATGCTGTTGGAAATATGCCCTAGAGGCAATAATAAAAGCATTATTATTATATTTTCTTGTTCATGATAATTGTCTTTATTCATGCTATAATTGTGTTATCCGGAAATCGTAATACATGTGTGAATAATAGACACCAACATGTCCCTAGTAAGCCTCTAGTTGACTAGCTCGTTGATCAACAGATAGTCATGGTTTCCTGACTATGGACATTGGATGTCATTGATAACGGGATCACATCATTAGGAGAATGATGTGATGGACAAGACCCAATCCTAAACATAGCATAAGATCGTATAGTTCGTTTGCTAGAGTTTTCCAATGTCAAGTATCTTTTCCTTAGACCATGAGATCGTGTAACTCCTGGATACCGTAGGAGTGCTTTGGGTGTGCCAAACGTCACAACGTAACTGGGTGACTATAAAGGTATACTACGGGTATCTCCGAAAGTGTCTGTTGGGTTGACACGGATCAAGACTGGGATTTGTCACTCCGTATGACGGAGAGGTATCACTGGGCCCACTCGGTAATGCATCATCATAATGAGCTCAAAGTGACCAAGTGCTGGTCATGGGATCATACATTACGGTACGAGTAAAGTGACTTGCCAGTAACGAGATTGAACGAGGTATTGGGATACCGACGATCGAATCTCGGGCAAGTAACATATCGATTGACAAAGGGAATTGCATACGGGGTTGCTTGAATCCTCGACATCGTGGTTCATCCGATGAGATCATCGTGGAGCATGTGGGAGCCAACATGGGTATCCAGATCCCGATGTTGGTTATTGACCGGAGAGTCGTCTCGGTCATGTCTACATGTCTCCCGAACCCGTAGGGTCTACACACTTAAGGTTCGGTGACGCTAGGGTTGTAGGGATATGTATATGCAGTAACCCGAATGTTGTTCGGAGTCTCGGATGAGATCCCGGACGTCACGAGGAGTTCCGGAATGGTCCGGAGGTAAAGATTTATATATGGGAAGTCCTGTTTCGGCCATCGGGACAAGTTTCGGGGTAATCGGTGTTGTACCGGGACCACCGGAAGGGTCCCGGGGGTCCACCGGGTGGGGCCATCTGTCCCGAGGGGCCACATGGGCTGTAGGGGGTGTGCCTTGGCCTACATGGGCCAAGGGCACCAGCCCCAAGAGGCCCATGCGCCTAGGGTTACAAGGGGAAAGAGTCCTAGGAGGGGAAGGCACCTCCTAGGTGCCTTGGGGGGGAGGGAAACCCCCCTTGGCCGCCGCCCCACCCTAGGAGATTGGATCTCCTAGGGCCGGCGCCCCCCCTTGGCCCTCCTATATATAGTGAGGGAAGGAGGGCTTTTCTCCCACGCCTTTGGTTGCCTCCTTCTCCCTCTCCAACACCTCCTCCTCCTCCATAGTGCTTGGCGAAGCCCTGACGGAGTACTGCAGCTCCACCATCACCACGCCGTCGTGTTGCTGCTGGAGCCATCTTCCTCAACCTCTCCTTCCCTCTTGCTGGATCAAGAAGAAGGAGACGTTACGCTGACCGTACATGTGTTAAACACGGAGGTGCCGTCCGTTCGGCGCTAGGATCTTCGGTGATTTGGATCACGTCGTGTACGACTTCCTCATCCCCGTTCTTTGAACGCTTCCGTGCGTGATCTACAAAGGTATGTAGATGCAATCCAATCACTCGTTGCTAGATGAACTCATAGATGGATCTTGGTGAAATCGTAGGAAAATTTTTGTTTTCTGCAACGTTCCCCAACAGTGGCATCATGAGCTAGGTCTATGCGTAGTTCTTCTTGCGCGAGTAGAACACAATTTGTTGTGGGCGTAGATGTTGTCAACTTTCTTGCCGCTACTAGTCTTATCTTGCTTCAACGGTATTGTGGGATGAAGCGGCCCGGACCAACCTTACACGTACACTTACGTGAGACCGGTTCCACCGACTAACATGCACAAGATGCATAAGGTGGCTGGCGGGTGTCTGTCTCTCCTACTTTAGTTGGAGCGGATTCGATGAAAAGGGTCCTTATGAAGGGTAAATAGAAGTTGACAAATCACGTTGTGGCTTTCACGTAGGTAAGAAAACGTTCTTGCTAGAACCCTACTTCAGCCACGTAAAACTTGCAACAACAATTAGAGGACGTCTAACTTGTTTTTGCAGCAAGTGCTTTGTGATATGATATGGCCAAAGTTGTGATGAATGATGAATGATCTATATGTGATGTATGAGATGTTCATGCTATTGTAATAGGAATCACGACTTGCATGTCGATGAGTATGACAACCGGCAGGAGCCATAGGAGTTGTCTTTATTTTTGTATGACCTGCGTGTCATTGAGAAGCGCCATGTAAATTACTTTACTTTATTGCTAAACGCGTTAGCCATAGTAGTAGAAGTAATAGTTGGCGAGCAACTTCATGGAGACACGATGATGGAGATCATGATGATGGAGATCATGGTGTCAAGCCGGTGACAAGATGATCATGGAGCCCCAAGATGGAGATCAAAGGAGCTATGTGATATTGGCCATATCATGTCACGTTTATTATTTGATTGCATGTGATGTTTATCATGTTTTGCATCTTGTTTACTTAGAACGACGGTAGTAAGTAAGATGATCCCTCATAATAATTTCAAGAAAGTGTTCCCCTAACTGTGCACCGTTGCGACAGTTCGTTGCTTCAATGCACCACGTGATGATCGGGTGTTTGATTCAAACGTTCACATACCACGGGTGTAAGACAGATTTACACATGCAAACACTTAGGTTGACTTGACGAGCCTAGCATGTGTATAGACATGGCCTCGGAACACAGAAGACCGAAAGGTCGAGCATGAGTCGTATAGAAGATACGATCAACATGAAGATGTTCACCGACGTTGACTAGTCCGTCTCACGTGATGATCGGACATGGCCTAGTTGACTCGGATCATGTTATACTTAGATGACTAGAAGAGGGGTGTCTATCTAAGTGGGAGTTCATTGAATAATTTGATTAGATGAACTTAATTATCATGAACTTAGTCTAAAATCTTTACAATATGTCTTGTAGATCAAATGGCCAACGTAGTCCTCAACTTTAACGCGTTCCTAGAGAAAACCAAGCTAAAAGACGATGGCAGCAACTACACGGACTGGGTCCGAAACCTGAGGATCATCCTCATAGCTGCCAAGAAAGATTATGTCCTACAAGCACCGCTAGGTGATCCACCCGTCCCACAGAACCAAGACGTTATGAACGCTTGGCAGACACGTGCTGATGACTACTCCCTCGTTCAGTGCGGCATGCTTTACAGCTTAGAGCCGGGGCTCCAAAAGCGTTTTGAGAGACATGGAGCATATGAGATGTTCGAAGAGCTAAAAATGGTTTTCCAAGCTCATGCCCGGGTCGAGAGATATGAAGTCTCCGACAAATTCTTCAGCTGTAAGATGGAGGAAAATAGTTCTGTCAGTGAGCACATACTCACTATGTCTGGGTTACATAACCGCTTGACTCAGCTGGGAGTTAATCTCCCGGATGACGCGGTCATTGACAGAATCCTCCAGTCGCTTCCACCAAGCTACAAGAGCTTTGTGATGAACTTCAATATGCAAGGGATGGAAAAGACCATTCCTGAAGTATTTGCAATGCTGAAATCAGCAGAGGTAGAAGTCAAGAAGGAACATCAAGTGTTGATGGTAAATAAAACCACTAAGTTCAAGAAGGGCAAGGGTAAAAAGAACTCCAAGAAGGACGGCAAGGAAGTTGCCGCGCCTGGCAAGAAAGCTGCCGGGAAGAAGCCAAAGAATGGACCCAAGCCCGAGACTGAGTGCTTTTATTGCAAGGGAAATGGTCACTGGAAGCGGAACTGCCCCAAATACTTAGCGGACAAGAAGGCTGGCAAAATAAAAGGTATATATGATATACATGGAATTGATGTGTACCTTACTAGTACCCGTAGTAGCTCCTGGGTATTTGATACCGGTGCAGTTGCTCACATTTGTAACTCAAAGCAGGGGCTGCGGAATAAGCGGAGACTGGCAAAGGACGAGGTGATGATGCACGTCGGGAATGGTTCCAAGGTCAATGTGATCGCCGTCGGCACGCTACCTCTATATTTACCTTCGGGATTAGTTTTAAACCTTAATAATTGTTATTTAGTGCCAGCTTTGAGCATGAACATTGTATCGGGATCTCGTTTAATTCGAGATGGCTACTCATTTAAATCCGAGAATAATGGTTGTTCTATTTATATGAGAGATATGTTTTATGGTCATGCTCCTATGGTGAATGGTTTATTCTTAATGAATCTCGAGCGTAATGCTACACATATTCATAGTGTGAGTACCAAAAGATGTAAAGTTGATAATGATAGTCCCACATACTTGTGGCACTGCCGCCTTGGTCACATAGGTGTCAAACGCATGAAGAAGCTCCATGCAGATGGACTTTTAGAGTCTCTTGATTACAAATCATTTGACACGTGCGAACCATGCCTCATGGGTAAGATGACCAAGACTCCGTTCTCAGGAACAATGGAGCGAGCAACCAACTTATTAGAAATCATACATACTGATGTGTGCGGTCCAATGAGTGTTGAGGCTCGCGGTGGCTATCGTTATGTTCTCACCCTCACTGATGACTTGAGTAGATATGGGTATGTCTACTTAATAAAACACAAGTCTGAAACCTTTGAAAAGTTCAAGGAATTTCAGAGTGAAGTTGAGAATCAACGTGACAGGAAAATCAAGTTTCTACGATCAGATCGTGGAGGAGAATACTTGAGTCACGAATTTGGCACACACTTAAGAAAATGTGGAATAGTTTCACAACTCACGCCGCCTGGAACACCTCAGCGTAATGGTGTGTCCGAACGTCGTAATCGCACTCTATTAGATATGGTGCGATCTATGATGTCTCTTACCGCTTTACCGCTCTCCTTTTGGGGCTATGCTTTAGAGACTGCCGCATTCACTTTAAATAGGGCTCCGTCGAAATCCGTTGAGACGACACCGTTTGAGTTATGGTTTGGGAAGAAACCTAAGCTGTCGTTTCTAAAAGTTTGGGGATGCGATGCTTATGTCAAGAAACTTCAACCTGAAAAGCTCGAACCCAAGTCGGAAAAATGCGTCTTCATAGGATACCCTAAAGAAACTGTAGGGTATACCTTCTACCTCAGATCCGAAGGCAAGATTTTTGTTGCCAAGAATGGATTCTTTCTAGAGAAAGAGTTTCTCTCGAAAGAAGTAAGTGGGAGGAAAGTAGAACTTGATGAAGTGTCACCTCTTGAATCGGAAAATGGCACAACTCAAGAAAATGTTCCTGAGGTGCCTGCACCAACTAGAGAGGAAGTTATTGATAATCAAGATACTTCTGATCAAGCTCCTACTGAAATTCGAAGGTCCACAAGGACACGTTCCGCACCAGAGTGGTACGGCAACCCTGTCTTGGAAATCATGTTGTTAGACAACGGTGAACCTTCGAACTATGAAGAAGCGATGGCGGGCCCAGATTCCGACAAATGGCTAGAAGCCATGAAATCCGAGATAGGATCCATGTATGAAAACGAAGTATGGACTTTGACTGACTTGCCTGTTGAGCGGCGATCCATAGAAAATAAATGGATCTTTAAGAAGAAGACAAACGCGGATGGTAATGTGACCATCTATAAAGCTCGGCTTGTCGCTAAGGGTTATCGACAAGTTCAAGGGGTTGACTACGATGAGACTTTCTCACCGGTAGCGAAGCTAAAGTCCGTCCGAATCATGTTAGCGATTGCCGCATTCTACGATTATGAAATATGGCAAATGGACGTCAAAACGGCATTCCTTAATGGTTTCCTTAAGGAAGAATTGTATATGATGCAGCCGGAAGGTTTTGTCGATCCTAAGAATGCTAACAAGGTGTGCAAGCTCCAACGCTCGATTTATGGGCTGGTGCAAGCATCTCGGAGTTGGAACATTCTCTTTGATGAGATGATCAAAGCGTTTGGGTTTGCGCAGACTTATGGAGAAGCCTGCGTTTACAAGAAAGTGAGTGGGAGCTCTGTAGCATTTCTCATACTATATGTAGACGACATACTTTTGATGGGAAATGATATAGAACTCTTGGACAGCATCAAGGCCTACTTGAATAAGAGTTTTTCAATGAAGGACCTTGGAGAAGCTACTTATATATTAGGCATCAAGATCTATAGAGATAGATCAAGACGCCTCATAGGTCTTTCACAAAGCACATACCTTGATAAGATATTGAAGAAGTTCAATATGGATCAGTCTAAGAAGGGGTTCTTGCCTGTGTTGCAAGGTGTGAAATTGAGCTCAGCTCAATGTCCGACCACGGCAGAAGATATAGAAGAGATGAGTGTCATCCCCTATGCCTCAGCCATAGGTTCTATTATGTATGCCATGCTGTGTACCAGACCTGATGTAAACCTTGCCGTAAGTTTGGTAGGAAGGTACCAAAGTAATCCCGGCAAGGAACACTGGACAGCGGTCAAGAATATCCTGAAGTACCTGAAAAGGACAAAGGACATGTTTCTCGTTTATGGAGGTGATGAAGAGCTCGTCGTAAAGGGTTACGTCGACGCTAGCTTCGACACAGATCTGGATGACTCTAAGTCACAAACCGGATACGTGTATATGTTGAATGGTGGAGCAGTGAGCTGGTGCAGCTGCAAGCAGAGCGTCGTGGCGGGATCTACATGTGAAGCGGAGTACATGGCAGCCTCGGAGGCAGCACATGAAGCAATTTGGGTGAAGGAGTTCATCACCGACCTAGGAGTCATACCCAATGCGTCGGGGCCAATCAAACTCTTCTGTGACAACACTGGAGCTATTGCACTTGCTAAGGAGCCCAGGTTTCACAAGAAGACAAGGCACATCAAGCGTCGCTTCAACTCCATTCATGAAAATGTTCAAGATGGAGACATAGAGATTTGTAAAGTACACACGGACCTGAATGTAGCAGATCCGTTGACTAAACCTCTCCCTAGAGCAAAACATGATCAACACCAGAATTCCATGGGTGTTCGATTCATCACAATGTAACTAGATTATTGACTCTAGTGCAAGTGGGAGACTGTTGGAAATATGCCCTAGAGGCAATAATAAAAGCATTATTATTATATTTCCTTGTTCATGATAATTGTCTTTATTCATGCTATAATTGTGTTATCCGGAAATCGTAATACATGTGTGAATAATAGACACCAACATGTCCCTCGTAAGCCTCTAGTTGACTAGCTCGTTGATCAACAGATAGTCATGGTTTCCTGACTATGGACATTGGATGTCATTGATAACGGGATCACATCATTAGGAGAATGATGTGATGGACAAGACTCAATCCTAAACATAGCATAAGATCGTATAGTTCGTTTGCTAGAGTTTTCCAATGTCAAGTATCTTTTCCTTAGACCATGAGATCGTGTAACTCCTGGATACCGTAGGAGTGCTTTGGGTGTGCCAAACGTCACAACATAACTGGGTGACTATAAAGGTATACTACGGGTATCTCCGAAAGTGTCTGTTGGGTTGACACGGATCAAGACTGGGATTTGTCACTCCGTATGACGGAGAGGTATCACTGGGCCCACTCGGTAATGCATCATCATAATGAGCTCAAAGTGACCAAGTGTCTGGTCACAGGATCATGCATTACGGTACGAGTAAAGTGACTCGCCAGTAACGAGATTGAACGAGGTATTGGGATACCGACGATCGAATCTCGGGCAAGTAACATATCGATTGACAAAGGGAATTGCATACGGGGTTGCTTGAATCCTCGACATCGTGGTTCATCCGATGAGATCATCGTGGAGCATGTGGGAGCCAACATGGGTATCCAGATCCCGCTGTTGGTTATTGACCGGAGAGTCATCTCGGTCATGTCTACATGTCTCCCGAACCCGTAGGGTCTACACACTTAAGGTTCGGTGACGCTAGGGTTGTAGGGATATGTATATGCAGTAACCCGAATGTTGTTTGGAGTCCCGGATGAGATCCCGGACGTCACGAGGAGTTCCGGAATGGTCTGGAGGTAAAGATTTATATATGGGAAGTCCTGTTTCGGCCATCGGGACAAGTTTCGGGGTAATCGGTATTGTACCGGGACCACCGGAAGGGTCCCGGGGGTCCACCGGGTGGGGCCACCTGTCCCAGGGGGCCACATGGGCTGTAGGGGGTGCGCCTTGGCCTACATGGGCCAAGGGCACCAGCCCCAAGAGGCCCATGCGCCTAGGGTTACAAGGGGAAAGAGTCCTAGGAGGGGAAGGCACCTCCTAGGTGCCTTGGGGGGGGAGGGAAACCCCCCTTGGCCGCCGCCCCACCCTAGGAGATTGGATCTCCTAGGGCCGGCGCCCCCCCCTTGGCCCTCCTATATATAGTGAGGGAAGGAGGGCTTTTCTCCCACGCCTTTGGTTGCCTCCTTCTCCCTCTCCAACACCTCCTCCTCCTCCATAGTGCTTGGCGAAGCCCTGACGGAGTACTGCAGCTCCACCATCACCACGCCGTCGTGTTGCTGCTGGAGCCATCTTCCTCAACCTCTCCTTCCCTCTTGCTGGATCAAGAAGAAGGAGACGTTACGCTGACCGTACGTGTGTTGAACACGGAGGTGCCGTCCGTTCGGCGCTAGGATCTTCGGTGATTTGGATCACGTCGTGTACGACTTCCTCATCCCCGTTCTTTGAACGCTTCCGCACGTGATCTACAAAGGTATGTAGATGCAATCCAATCACTCGTTGCTAGATGAACTCATAGATGGATCTTGGTGAAATCGTAGGAAAATTTTTGTTTTCTGCAACGTTCCCCAACAAATGCTTCCTCCATAGCTAGCGTACTGCCCCCGCAATGGTAGAGGCGTTGTTCATCAGCTCAATGTTGTCCAGCGTCCTGCTTGAATCAAGAACTTCGAAGCGTCCGTCCCTCAAGTTGACACTGAAGACCCAATAATGCCTCCCTCCATCCTTATCGGTTACATCTGCGCACTCGAGCACTGGCAGCATGACCTGCAAGCGTGAACGATTTCAGACACAAATACAATATGTAGCTAAGAAAAACAGTAAAAGACTTGGTCAAGTTAAAAACGGGTTGCAACAAGTATCTACCAACTAACAGATGTGTCATGTGCAACTGGACATGCTGTGGGTGCCAACTAAAAAAAGATTGATGATGTGGGCACAACACTCACCAAGTCTTTCTTGTCGAGACGGTTCTTGTAATCAAACTTCTTGTTCATCTCATTCACATTGTGGATCCCTTGCTGTAATTTTATCTGCAGAGATTATAAAACATGGCTCAAAACTCATTAGTAGGTGAAAGGCCTCCCTCAAATGGTCAACAAAAAAGTGCTACAGAACAAAGATGAGGGTAAAAAGAAGGTTTTGGAAAAACTTACAGAAAACCTTAGTGGCATAACAACCTTCTTTGACCCTTCTGGTAAGTTATCCATGATGTGTAAGATTCCAGTCTCAATAACAATTTTTGACAACCATTGAACCGGCTTCATCGAATCAACTAACTCCTTTAAAGAAATGTAGAAAGCACCATACCTGATTATCTCAGGGCTGATTTTTTTTTGAAAGCAATAAAAAGACAAGTTAGCTCGAAGGGTCACAGCAGCAAAAAAAATGTGCATGAAAATGAAAAAAGAACAGTGTGCAACTAAAAGCCCTGTTCTGTGCAACATACTATGCTTTCTGTGCAACTAAGTGGCTGGTGCTATGCAACTGAAAAAGATATGTATGTAGGCTGTGGGGAGTTAGTTTACCTGGTAGCTCCATCATTTGCTCCTTTGTGATGCCTGACCCAATACAAGAGGGCAGTGTAAAGCTTGTTCACTACCTCATTGGTGCTGAAAGTCTTGTTCTTGTTGTAGTCGATGAATGGAGACCTTTGAGATGCTGCGGGCCTTCTTACCCTCCTCTGTCTTCGTACAAGAGGTGGCCCCGAAGAACTGCTCGTGCCAAGTTCTGGTTCTGCGCATATCGGGGTGTGGCAATTCTCTGGTGAACCAACATCTAGTTCTTGAGCTATTGCCTTGCCAGCATCAGCAGCATCACATCCTTCATTCACAGCTGCTGGGTCGAACTCACACTCATCGATACTAATCACACCGGCTTCCGCTGTATCTACTGCTGGAGCAGGTGCTGGAGCATCATCATCTATGCCGAGGTCAAAAGATGGTGCATCGCAGAACCCGTCACCATGATAAGAGTTTGATCTTCGTAAGGGTTCAAGGACCAGGGCATCTCCTTGCGGCACAAACACGGGTGCATCATTCACTGACTTGGTTCGCAATAGTGTTGTAGTTGGCGGCCTTGGAGGCTTGCACCTACTTATAATGTCGAACACCTCCTCTTGTGTTAATGGTTGCTGAAAGACAGCTCTTGGGGACGGCACTTTGATAGTTGGATCACCTCCTTTTGTGTTTGGCATTGAAGCATCTCTATCAGTAGGCACCTTGGGACTTGCAGTTGCAGTGGTGCCTTCCTGACCAGCTGTGGTGGTTTTGATTGTGACCATACTGCTAACTGACACATCAGTTGGCACACTGGTATCTGTAGTTGGCATCTTTCCAGTCTGAGTTGGCAGCAACCTGGCAGAACTTGGCACCCCTGCATCAATGGCTGCGGCTCGCAGCTCTCTCTCGTCTGTGAACTCCAAATCTTTTGTGGCATGTTCCCCCTTTGCGCCCCTGGCAAACTTGACAATCTTCTGCTTAGGTGGTTTTGGTGGGACTGTTGAAAGGGGAGTCTTCCCCTTGATCTGTTGAACTTCTCTGACATTGGTTGGCTCTCTGCTCACTACTGTTGGCATATCAGTTTGAAGCACAGCTTCCTTGACCATATTTACTTCAGCATCTGCACTCACCATCTTCTCCTTGGTTTGAGGCAACTGCAGATTCTTCTTCATTGAAACTGCTTTACACTTCTGGACCACGTGAGGGTTTGCCGTGGATGCTGCCTTGCTCTTGCTGGAGCTTAGGTCTGGGAGCTGCTTTAAATATTCCTTGTATTTTTCCTTTGAATGAACCCAGTCAAGACCCTTTCCTGCTTCCTCCATGTCAATTTGATTCTTTTCAGCATCAGTTGATAAGAACAGGCTCTTGTCAATAGCAAAGTTGATCTTCTCACACATATCTTTGTCGCTGAAATCTGGCACGGGAAAGGTGGTTGGCAAAGCTGGCTTCAAGTTGCAGAGTTTGAACATATCAATGCTGCCCTGAGACTCTGCTTCGTCATTTTTCTTTGACTTTGGCAAATCCTTGTCTTTCCAGCAAGTCTTGTCAATCAACATCTGTAGTGTGCTCCTGCTACTCAATGAATTGCTGCTGCTCGCAGGGGTGGCGTGAGTGCTAGTCCTCCTGGATGTGTTGCCACCTGTACCACCAGAACCAGGGGCGTTGTCATGATCATCATCATCGCTGCTGTCGCTGCCTCCATCGGATCCCCCTTTATCATCACCATAATCATCCTCGTCTTCTTCATCCTCGTCTTCTTCCCTGTCACTGCCATCAGCTGCTGCGCCTTTGTCTTCTCCCCTCTCACTGCCATCAACTGCTGCCCCTTTGTCCCCGTCCCCCTCTCTGGCCTCACCTTCTTCTTCCTCCTCCTCTGCATCACTATCTTCTTCCTTGTCCTCCTCCTCTCCTTTGTCCTCTTCTTGTTTGTCCTCCTCCTCCTCCTCTTCCTCCTCATCCTCCTCCTCCTCTGCATCTTCTTCATTGTCATCCTCATCCTTGTCCTCCTCCTCTGATTCATCCGCATCTGTCTCCTCATCGTCGTCAGCATCTATCGCTGCTTCCATTTCCTCATCTTCTTCTGAATCATCCTCAACAAATTCTTCTTCTTCTTGTATAGTTGACCGCCATCTCTTTCTTTTTGGAGCACGGCGTGATGCCCCAGTTTGCATTGATGGCTGCTGTACGTAAGGATCAATATCTGGTTCCTCGTCATCAATCTTGGCAACTTCTTCAATGAAGGTGCCAACCTGTTCAGTTACAGCCTTGCATAGCTCATTGACCACTTTCGCAATTTTTGCCTTTTTCTGCATCAACACAAAAAAGATTCAGTACTGATTCAGTTAGAAAAAATAATAAAAAGTAAAAATGTCTGTAACTGACCATGATGTGATAAGCAAAAACGACTAATACACACTTTCTGGCCAACTAAAAACATGATTCTAGCCAACTACACATGCACTGTGGCACAAAGTAAAAACCATGCATTTCTGCCAAAAGTTGATGACAATGGTTGTAAATGAACACTTTGACTATCCAAAAGAACATGTGCAACTACAAAAGCTTATATGTGCAACTGAACATACATTACAGCCAACTAAATTCTGAATTTTCGCAACTACAAAAGTTATACATGTCCAACTGAACATACATCCCAGCCAATAGAAAAAATATTGGTAAGTGATACAAGTTTCTGTATGCAAAACACTAACCTGCGGATTGTATGTTATTGGTAACTTGGATGCCACAAATGCTTCAGCTTGCAAAATTCCACCAAACAGTGGTGTCTGCTCCGTGCCTCTATACTCCTCTTTAAGCTGATGTGAAAAAAAAGAGAAACAGAAAATAACAAGGTTATCAAAATAGATTTGTGTGTTGAATGAAACCACACATTACAACCTGTGCAACTACAACAAGATACTGGGGTAGACAAATTCAACTATACATATATGCAACTGAATAAAGACACAAAAACTGTGCAACACACATGGCACCTAAAAAAAGTTCCTACCAACTGATGCAACACATCTGTGCAACAAGATTAGTAAAACTGTGCAACTTAAAAAAGATGGTGTGCCAATTTAAAATGAACATGTGTGCAGATTGCCAAACTTAAAGGTATAATCTGTGCAACTACATGCATTGTTGTGCCAACTGATGACAGTTTTCTGTGCAATTTCCAAAAAGAGTGACCAGACATCAAAAGAACATAGAAGGAAGATACTGTTGGAAAAAAACAAAAAAGAACTCACTTGTAATTTGCCGAACACACCAGGAGAGATAGTATCCTTCTTGATCACCTTGGCAATTAGAGTACTATCCCATGCACTCGATCGTATCGCGCAGTTGCTTACTGGGATGTCATGTACGAGCGCATCAAGGTATAGTATCTGCACCAGACCCAAACAAAAGAAAAAGCCAAGTTCAGTTATTGTTATGAGAATTTCAACAAACTATAACTGCACAGAAAGAATAGGAACAGATGGAAAAAAGTGGTCGTTTTCACTAACCATCAAGTGATACAAGCAGCAGCAAACAGTTTGCTTCTCCTGGTCCATGTTCCGGAAAGCTTCGTTAATGTGTTCTGCTACAAAGAGGCAGATGTTTGTATTCTTTAGCATTTGATGATCTAGCACAAGTCCATAACACTTTGGGCTGAGCTTCAAGGCCGTGGTTGGTACTAGAAAAGTGCTGAAGGCAACCGCAAGCCAGGCCATAAAGAATGTGCCATCCGTTCTTCCAGCCATATGCTCAATCATCTTGAGCCATGTAGTGATCTGGGGATGAGAATTTCCAGTTATGTTGAAAGCCTGTCTGAATCTCCTAGTGGCATCCTTGTCAACTAAATATCTGACTTTTGGACCCCTGTTTGGGAGATCAAATACCCTCTGAACACTGTCAGCATCGACACGGATCCTTCCCCTTCCTGGGAAAACTATTTTAGAGGTCTGTGGCTGGTAGGACTGCACCAGGAACTTAGTGAGGTCCGCTGGAAGTGTGTCTGATAAGTTCAATAGCCCCCCGACCGACCTCGAAACTAGCTCTGATTTCTGTAGTGGAGTTAGAGAGGCGTTGAAATTTGCAAAGCGCGCTGGTGATGCCCTTATCCTGCCTGCTTGTGATGGTCGCTCCACATCTTCCCCTGGAGCCACCTCAACTCCTTCACCGCTGCCCTGTTGATTAGAAAATGAAAGCATTACACAAACATTAAACACAAGAGAAAAAACAAGAATGAAAAAAAACTAGCAATCATCATTTGGATCAGTATTAGAATGAGCTATATATTCATAAAATGGATCATGCCAACTGCAAAGACCAACTGCAAAGACTGCCAGTGTGCAACTGAATGTGCAACAATAAAACAGTAAATAAAAAAAGAACGAGACCTGGCAGCTACAAAAAGTTCTAGTGTATGTGCAACAATAAGAAATGATATTGCAACACAAGAAAAATAGTAACTAAAAAAAGGTTTGCAAAGAACTATTCAAATAGCTCATAAAAACACACAAAAAACTCACATACCTCAGCATCTGCTGCGGAAGATGCGACAGCTTCTCCAGCAACTGCTGCCTGCACAAAAAAATGACCATTGATGTCAACTATGAAAAGATGCCAACTAGTGAACTACAAGATGCCAACTAATGCCAACTAATGTCAACTGTATTTAAATCAAAATGACTAGAGATGTCAACTACAAAAAGTTGTTATTGACAGACTAAAAACAAAAATAGTGTTCCGAACTGCTGCATAATTTCATCACTATCTAAAAAAGGCGAGAAAAACACTTATATTTGAGATTTTACTTACCCTAGAAGATGACTCAGCTCCCTTGCCAAGTGCTGCACGTCTAGTCCGCTTTACAACACGGAACTGATCAGCATCCTAAGAAAAAAAAACATGAGCATGGGAAAAAATAAAAAAATGTTATATGACCCAAACAAAACCAAAAAAATGGACTTGTGTCATCAACATGCCACTTACCTCAACATCCTCTCCCTGCTCAACACTCTGCGCAGGTCGTGGCTGGCGATTAGCAGGACGCTTCGAGTTCCGGTGAAGAGGCTGACTTCCAGAACGCTGATTAAGCAACCAAAAGAAAACATGAAAAAAAGACATTAGCATACATGCATAAGTTGAAAAACAACTCAAAAACAAAAGAAAAAAAGTGAATAAAAATACATCTCCTTCATTGCCACCCGCATCTCCTCCTATTATAACCATTTTTGCCCTGCGGCAGGAAATACAACAAAAAAACATAGTTAGAAGATGTGGACAACCAACTACTACAATCATGCAGCCAACTGGGCAGTAAACCTTGTGCAAACTGGACATCAAATAAGCCAACTAACTTTTTTCTGCCTAATTATTACTTGCCAACTGTGACAAGTAATACCTAGACAGAAAAAAGTTAAGTAAAGGCAACAAGCTCAGTGAGATAACTTATTCTGAAAAAAGCGTCCCTAGTTGAACATGAAGGGAGACACATGAAAACAACCACATCCACAACAAAAGACTTGCACATTGAGAAAAATTAAAATGGAAAATTGGCAAGCATTGGTACTAATTTGCACAAATCAAGGGGTCCTAATTGCACAAAGCAGGAGAATAACACATAAACCACCACAGCCACCACAACGCTGGTGGATTGGGTAGATTATATTGGAAAATTGGCAAGCATTGGTGCTAAAATTGTACAAACAAGAGTCCCTAGTTGCACACAGCAGAGGGGGGAACAGCCAACTAGTAAAAGTGTATAACATATGCAACTAAGTAAAACCAACTAAGTAGAGCAACTGGCACAAGTGTATAACATATGAATAGCCAACTTAGTAAAAGTGATGCAGCCAACCGAGCAGGCAACTTGTGCAACTGAACACAGTATAGACAACCACCTAGTACAAAAACAGTGAGCCAACTGACCAAAACAACTGCTGCAACTGCAGAGCATATGGACAGCCAAGTACTATATGGACGCAGCCAACTGAGGAGAATTTTTTGCAACTAACCACTTAAATCTCTGAACACCAACTACGAAATCAGCCAATGCATTGCACACAAAAACAGTGAGCCAACTGACCAAAACAACTGCTGCAACTGCAGAGCATATGAACAGCCAAGTACTATATGGACGTAGCCAACTGAGGAGAATTTTGTGCAACTAACCACTTAAATCTCTGAACACCAACTACGAAATCAGCCAATGCATTGCACACAACATTGCGCACATCTAATACAACTTACAGTATAACTAAGAATCATGAACAGATCTCAAATCTCTGCAAAATTGAACGAAACATGAAGTAAACAGCCAAATCGCCCTAAAATCGCGCAAACGGGGACTACACGTTGACCCTGTCCAGCCACCCCCGTGCCGTGAACTACGCCTCCAACGATTCCCCCGCGAGGAGAACCACCCGCAAGCCGTCGCCAAACTGAGCACTCCGCCGCGACGCCCCGTTCGGTGGAGAGGATGGCGAGGAGGAAGACGAAGACGGAATGGGGAGAGAACTCGCTGTGCGAGGGATTTCAGGCCACCTTGTAGATCCCGACCACCGTTGGGCGCGTGCTGCGAGATGGGAGAACGGAACTCAACGTGACCAAAATCGAAGATAAGCGGGGGTAGTTCGCGCCGTTTCCGAACCCTAGAGAGCATTCCCCTCGCATTTCGGCACCATCCGCGCTCCGCGAGATAGAGAAAGGGAGGAGAAGCACGTAGAAGTGGAGGGAGAGCATACCTCCGGCGGCGAGGAGCACCAGCGATTCCCCGGCGAGGAGAACCACCCGCAAGCCGCCATCAAATCTGAGCACTCCGCCCGCCACGCCCCGTTCGGTGGAGAGGATGGCGAGGAGGAAGATGATGAAGGAAGGACGGGAGAGAGAGCACGCTGCGGCGAGGGATTTCAGGCGCAGATTTCGAAAACCGCCGCCCACGACCCCCACTACTCTCTCCTCTACCACTTACAGGTGGGCCTCCCACGTCCGGATGCGGACAAAACCGCCCACGACCGCGGTGCGCGACCAATCCAGACCAGGTGGCACCTGGCGGATCTGGGAGCGATCGCTCGCGCGATCGAACGGCCACGGGCCGGCCGCCCGTTTCGGTCAGTTAGTGGCCGGCCACTTTTTAGACTTTAGGATATAATATAAGACATTTTTACAATCGCGTCAACCTGCTAATGTTTTACGGAAAATCGGATTCCGATCTCGAGATGCCAATAGGTCGAGAGCAAGCGCCTGCGCCTCCCGGCACGCCATGGATTCAAGTGTAGGGACATTCGTGACACCATTGAGAGTAATGGACGATGCTCCCATAAAATTCCCTTCATGATCCCGACAAATTATGTCACATGTCAGATGCACACTGCGACCGAGGCGAGCAATCTGGTGGGCCGGCCCATTTTTCAGTAGCCTAGTGTACGTTCTACTGGTTTTGGTAACCTTCTAGAAGGTTCTCGAATCGGCTTTTCATGTTGTTGTTTTTTTTGTTCTTTTTCTTCTCGTTTTTTTGGTTTCTATTATGTTTTCCATAAATTTCAAAAAATGTTCAGAATTTCCAAACTTGTTCAAAATTTAAATATTATTCATTATTTGAAGTTTTATTCAGGTTTTCAAAAAAACATTTACAAAAAATGCTTGGAATTTCAATTTTGTTCATAATTTTTAATAAATTTTCAAGAAATCAACATTGAAAAAAAATCACGTTTTCAAAAAATGATCACGTTTTAAACAAATGTTCATGTTTTTGATAAATTATTCATGTTTCTCAAAAAATGGAATTTTCAAAAGGTGTTCGCACTTTAAAACTGCTTGAGGATTTCAAAAACTGTTCGTGCTTTAAAAGAATGTTCAGAATTCCAAAAAAATCGCATTTTTCAAAATAAAATGGAATTTGATTTTTTTTGTGTGTTTATAGAATTATTCGGTATTTAAAAATTGTTCATGATTTTTAAAAACTGTTTTGAATTATTTTTAAAGCTACTCCCTCCATCTCAAAATAAGTGACTCGACTTTGTACTAACTTTGTACTAAAGCTAGTACAAAGTCTAGTCACTTATTTTAAGGCAGAGGGAGTATTTTCAAATCTTGACGCTCCAATGTGTTCTTAAATATTTCACGCATCTTAGCAAATGCTAGCAGGCATCGGTTGGCCAGCAGTGTTCGTACAAGAATACGTGTTCACTGGTTCCATACTGTTTGAAGTAATTGCAAGAGGCAATGACAAGTATTGTAGTCGCTGGCGGAGCTATGTGTATGGCGGGGGGGGGGGGGGGGGGGGGGCTGCTGGGGGGGCTGTGGCCCCCCCAAGCCTGGTAGTTTTTGTGAAGAATTTTTTTTGGGATGGCATTGATTGAGAAAAATAGGGACTTTTACCCCTTCATAAAGCCATATTTTGCCATTGGCCCCCCCAATAATCCTGTGCTAGCTTCACCACTGATTGTAGTAGAATAGTTATCTTCATCGATTTGTTACAATATATTCATTGTGAAATTTCATGAAAGATCCTAAAGTTCTCCAAACACACATGCCATCTTTTTTCCCAAAAAATCAAAAAAAAAAAGACATACATGCCATCCATACACCACAACGATTGAGGAAGAGAGATCCAAGGCAAGAAAGACGAAATAAGTATTGGGTGGTTCCATGAACCTTTTTGATTCATGAAAGACATGAGCTCCTCCCTTTCCTGAACCCCTATACCTCAAGTTCATCTCTTTCACCACAAACATATCCTTGTGACAGAGTAATCCTATGGGTTCTTGAGGTGCTTTGATTGAAGACATTTGATGGAGTTTCCATCAAGTGACTTTATTTTGCATGTTACTCTTGAAGGGTGTGCGCCCCCTAGTCAGTTAGAAGTCATTTTTAGCCTTAGATTACTTGGTGTGAAGGACTCAAGAGTTTTTAAGGGCACGAAGATCACCTACTTGGAAGGACGAGAAGCCATGATGA
The DNA here is from genome assembly GCF_056163025.1 of Triticum urartu. Lineage (NCBI taxonomy): Eukaryota > Viridiplantae > Streptophyta > Magnoliopsida > Poales > Poaceae > Triticum > Triticum urartu. Next base: position 87,477,006 of record NC_141875.1, read on the forward strand.
AATAGGTTTGTTGTGCTTGGTGGGCCGCTTAGTGGGCCACAGAACGGGGATTCTTGTGATCTTAGAACCATTTGGTTTGAAGCCTCCATCAATGAGAAGTAGGATAGCAAGGTGGGCTCAGCTCTAGTTGGGCCCCCGATCAACCAACGATGTAGATAGCTAGGCAGGGTGGGAACTTTGTAGGAGTGGGCGGAGCGGGTGCTGGGTAGGCGTGACTCAACAAGGGCTGACACGTTCCACGATGTAGATGGAGATGCGGGAGAATGAAGGAGTTGATTAAGTCTCCAAAAGTTACATGCAGGCCCACTTGGGCCGCCAAGTCAACCTGATAGCTGGGTCCCACCGATCAGAAATGTTGTTACAACGAGGTAATACGAAAATCAGTGCTACATGTTACTCGGTGGCCCCTGTAGTGGTGGTTAAATGCAATTTGGGGAAACTCGTGGCTTTCTATAACCCAAGCCCCGAATGTGTTTTTTAGAGAAGGCACCAGAATGGCATCTTATAATTGAAATATATCAAGAAAAATAGGAGACGCTGCAATGCAATACAAAACAAGCATCAAAAATAAAATTACATCAAAAAACATATTGGTCGTCTGCTTCCTTCGATTGCACGACACCCATCAGAGTTTGAGAAATGTGCTAAACCAGCAGTAAGGGAAAGGGACACCTGCAAATGCCCTCGCCATACCAAGCTTTGAAGATCGCAATCACCGCTAGAAACGAGATCTAATAACCGTTCAAAGAATATTAATTGGGGCATCACCCCACGCAACGCAGGCTTGCCACCCTTCACCACCAGTCTAGAGGGTTGAACAAACCAGACCATGCTACAGAACAACTTGAAAGAAGAGGTCGAAGTCGCCACACCAAGATCTAGCCAACTGCTTCCCTTGATTGACACACCAACTACCCAAATATTAAGTGAGCCAACAAATCTGGCAACATCTACTCTCAGAGGCCCTTTGTCGACGCCGAATCGGACGTCGTCTAGGTAGGGAGAGGCTGCAAAGACCTTATTCCACACGCCATCGCCGCTGCCAACTCGTCGAGGACATCAGAAAATGAAAACCTAAGGGAACTAAGAACCTACAAGAACTAAGAAGAACGAAAGGGGTGGCTCCCTACCCCTCTTGCCACCGCGAGGCCGTCGAATGGAAGAGAGGAGGACCAAGGCGACAGCATGGAGAAGGCCTTCGATGGCAGCTAGGATTGGGAGGACACGGGCGATGGTAGATAGCTGGAATGAGGTTGTGCTATGCAATTAACTCCAGATTGTTGTGCTCCAAAAACTAGAAATGGACAGGTAACCTTGTGCTCACAAGAATGGAATTCAGCGCAACACACACAATCGAAAAGGTAAAAGAAGATGCTTCTTTCAACCCTTTAAGCTCTCAACGTGTACATAATTTCGAAAGGAAGCCAACAAGTGCATGTGTCGATGGTTGGTTTTGAGATAGTTAACTGGACTTGCCACTAGGTAAGTGCAGATTTGTGTCGATCAACACATGATGCATATCACACATAATTTGATCAGGAGGCCAACAAGTAAAGATTTGTGGTACTAAAGGGGTGTTCGGTAATCCTCCCGATCCATGAAATTAGAGAATCTGTGGAGCACCTCCTTCCGGAATTCCCCTCCTTCCCCACTCCACGATTTTGAACTGCCGCTCCTCCAGCTCCGGGAGCGGAGTTGTGGAGGGGAGGGAATCCGAACAGGCCCTAAGTAAGGGTTTGTGCAGAGTGGGCAGAATTATGTAGTGCCTACCAGCAAGTGAAACCAATTTCCTGTGCATTTGATACAACTGATCGGACTAAATTTTACAAAACTGGAAAATCCAATCTTTTAGAAAGCAATAGGTCTGGACTAAAAATCACAGCTTTGTTAGCATGGTTTACAACAATGGCAAACATAAACAGTACATATTACAGGACTGAGCACCATTCTGTGACTTTAGGGAAAGCATCCTGAGATCATGTTACACAAACACTGCACAGAGGACAGATGGCCAGGTGGGGAAAACACCCTAACAAGTAACAAACACTACGGTCCACAACTATCTGAAGCTATAAATGTGTGATACAAAGTTGAGATGTCAGCATCAGATTCGCTTGAGAGAAACAGCACCAATTCCATGGATGTCGTTGCTTTGTCATGCTTGCGAATTCACTTCCATGAAACGGGCTCATTAGTTTATATGGCTAAAGTCATAAACACCAGTCCTGATGGCTGATGTACAGGAGTGATAGGCAGCTCATCGAAGGTTCGGTTTGTTACTGATTACAGCTTCAGTTTGTCCCACCTTCAATATTAGCTTTCTAATGCAGAAAGCTCAACCTCCTTAGTGCAAGGACGGTATGCTGCAAAAGTGCTGTCGTTCGCAAAAGAACCAGGATTGAAGCAAGTGATTCCTGTATATTTGAAGGCCTTCTGCTCACTCTTGTCAGCCAATACTATCTGAAGATTGAAACATGGAAGTATTATCATAAGAACTTTCAAACTTTTATTGGTAGCAGTGTGGACTGACGATAGTTATAAAGCAGAAAGTGTACTTATATTTTGTGCATGTTCAACAAGTATATTAGCAGACATATTCATGGAAGCTAGAGTCAGGAAACATTTCAAGGTGTGGATTGATGATATTTATACAACAGAAGGTATACTTCTGTTTTATGCATGTTCAACACATAAATTAGCACAGAAGCATATTCATGGAAGCTACAGTAAGAAAACATTTCAAGGTGCGAACAGGCTTGTGCTAAATGGCAATACCATGTCAGGAGTTGGATATAGCCGTAGGCAATGATCGTAGTTCCATATAATAGGTTGCACTGTAAGAGGCAATGGACACAGATGACTCTGATGGGTGATAGTTGCTACTAGCTGAAAGAAAAATGATTGGTTAATTTCTGAACAGTCAACATCATATATTCTCACTGAGATAATAAATAAATTTATTCAACTTGCATGTTCAAATGGGTCACTTGTTTCTTCCGTTGTTGGTGGAATCAAGCATGACCGCCGCATCCTGTAAAGGAGATCTTGCCGGAAAAACACTATTTCTTGTGTATAAAACTTAACCCTGGGGAAATCAAGCTCTTATTGGAGTTAGAACAGATGATAAATGGCAAGTCCACAAAGTTCAATATTGTCTTGATCATGAAATGTCAATATGGATGAATGCCATAGTTTGTAGTATACATTCACTGCAAATATATCATTATACAGTAGTCTCAGTTGGCAATGAGTGCATGAAGCCTTTCAAGACTAACTGAAATGCCTGTGCCTCAATGGATAGCACTGAGATGAAAAATCCGGCAAGTTTGGAAAAGTAAACCAAATGAAGATAGTACTGCATGCAACAAGTATTATGATAATAGATGCCAGCTAAGAACACAGTTTCACAGTATGGATATTGGTAGACCAGTATAGTATTGTTATTAAGCCTCTTCATCTACCTGTTGCAATTGTGTAGAGATATCTCACAAAAATGAAGATGATAGCTCTGTATTAATCATCAAAATAACTACGGTACACTGATGACAAGTCCAAATAAGAGATTTATGCTTAAACTGGACCAGAGTCACACTGAGAACAACTGGTTGGTACTCCCTCTGATTACAAATGTGAGTCGTTTAAGAATCTGTGGTAGTCAAACATTTTTGGGTTTGACCATCACTATCCAAATAGTTACAAATTTTGACGACATTAAATTGGTATTACTAGAACCATCATGAAATATAATTTCACAATGTGTCATTATTTTTATATGAAGCAACTAACATTAATAGAAATTGATGGTGGTTGGTCAAAGGTCACCATGGAGACTGTATGTCTGTATCAGTGTCCAAAAGGATTTACATTTGGAATCAGAGAATAACATGTAGCATAATATACAACATGAAAGGAGAGTGGCATCACCTAATCCTGTGAAGGTTTTATTGATATTTTTTAGCTACACACATCAGATTTTCATAATTGATGCACAAAAAGATATCCCTGTATTTGTGTGGTCGCTTATAGCGACATAAACAGATGGTTAACATATGGAACATGGAGAATGATACAAGGCAATGCTTTGTGACAAACCTGCAGGGGTTGCTTACAAATATAGCATTTGGGATGTGCTTCTGAAGTTCCTCAATTAGATACTTTGGGAGCGCACACCTTGGGAGAGCTTTAGAAGGTCCTACAAATGTGTTACTATGTAAGAAAAAACAACATGCCAAGCTTAGGAAAAAACAGAAAACATCACATTCCAGCTATAGGGAGAACTAGACTGACAGTATTTATTATCAACAAGCTCATTCCCAATCCTATTGCAGAAATTTTTCGTTGGTTAAATAGCATGGAGAATAAATAAATGATAATTGGACATATAAAAGAAATAGGCCAGGTTTAATCCATTAGTGAATAAAATGAAAATGGATATTGCAGCAAACCAAACATGCGGATAATAGTAGTTGTCAGGTAAAAGCATGTCATTGAGTTTTAGAATACCTGCATCATCAGGACCAGGAATGAATAAAAAACGACTATGTTCCTTTAACCTAGTTCGAGATGCGATCATCTCACCAAGCTTTCCAAACTGCAATCTACATAAAGTTACATAACTTAGACTTTGTCTTCGATTGGGAAAGCAAACACGCTATAAAACTGTAGATTATATTTCATGAAACAAGTCAGACCTGAGTTCTTCAAACGAATTGAATGCCAGATTGCAGGGCCGGGAGCAGAAATTTCCCATTAGAACAAAGAGAGAAGGAACTACTTCCACACTTTCATAGCCATCAAGAACAACACCCAACTTCTCCATAGTCTACTCCACGAGATAACACATACAAACATCCTGAGAGTATGCTAAACAATATAGTTATATAAAACAAGAATTAATACCAAACTAAATACCTCATAACTGTCGAGCCAAACATCTGAAAGAATGACAAACATGTCATTCACAGCCTTATTTTCTAGTGATGACAATCTTAGCTGTTTAGTGCAAACATAGCAAAACCCATCAGTAAAGATGTTTTCTACGAGACCTATTAGTGACATGTATAACACAATTCCTGAACTTACTGCTTCTTCAGTTGGTATGACACCTCCACCAAAGAAATCAAGACCCATAAGCAGTGAAAGTGATGTTGCTCTGTCCTCTAAGGGAGGAAACCCACAGGTATTGACCTGCAAATGATTGGAACATAACCACTATCAAGACAATAATACAGGAAAACACTGTAGATTTTATGGTGGACAACAGACCTGGAAAATGCCACTTGAAAGTAATTCTCCTTCTGCTACAATCACTGTGTTTTCAACAAAGAAACCTGAAGTGATTTTGTGTTTTATGTAAGGAAAGCGATGCACTTATTGAATAAACATAAATCCATATGGCTAAAACAAAATATTTGTACGAAATATGGATTACTGACGCCAATATGATCAGTATTCTATACTATCCCTTCTAAAATGAGAGGGTTTTTTCGTAGCCTTTCAATGACCAAAGGAACTCAATTGTTTTCATTTAGCACAGCACAGACATGCATCTCTATTTTTATATATATGCATGAAGGTAACATGGCAATGGTTCTAAGGATATTGCATTCGCCAAGTCAATTGGCACTGCTCCAGTAAGATCCTCCAAGTAGAACTGGCGTTCCTCCAACTGCGATATGACCCCCATGATCCATCTCCGCCCATTACACCCAACTAAGGACTGTATGGAAGTAATCTACATGAAGGGGGGAAACTGTACGTCATTTCATATACAATGATTAAACAAATTGGGGAACAAAAGAGGCTGCACGAAGGTTTTGGGGGGAAAGCACCAAGTATTGGACTACATTGGACTGGGATCACAGAAATCAATCAATAGTAGTAGAAGTAGAACACAACACAATTAAGAGAAATACCTCACAACTTTCATTTTCAGTCATAACAGACTCAAAAGCTGGCTTGGAGAAATATTTATCACGAGCGAGCCTCTGAAGCAGCACTTGATATCTATCCCTGTAAAGGGCGGCTTTATCTCCAGCTTCTCCATGGAGGGCTAATCTTCCAGTATGCCTATATGCACAGTGTAATCGGAAATAGCATCAACAAACATACACACAGCCTGTTTTAGAAAGTCGTGTTTTCTAGTTTAGCATCAAAGAGCAATCAATGTGTCATACTGAATCAGATGCCATCAACTAGAAAGAAACAAATTGATTTAAAGACCAATTCAATCCGCAATCCCTCAGGGCTGAGCTAACAAATTGACCAACTATAAGAAAAGAAAAACACTAAGCTCCATCAACTATAAGAATCGGATCGGCGGCGCTTCCATCTAACCCGGCAGCCGTCGCCGCCCAGCGCTGCCCCGTCCATTGCGGTCTCTGTGGCACTGAAGGCCGAGGCAAAGAAGTCCACGCCGGCTGTCGTTGGGAAGGGCAACGCGCAGCCGGCCGCCAAGCCCTTGGTTTGACATCTGGTTAGACCAGCCAACATCGGCTATTCCTTCTTGAAGGCTGCGTCTTGGAGCGTGCATCCATTGCCTGCTAATATGTCATCGTAGGTTTTGTGATATGATTTGGGGATGTTGTGGCAAGGCTTGTCCTATGTGGACAGTCTTAACTTTTTTTTTTTTACTTTTTCCTCTTTCTAAGCTGATTTGTTCGACGTTATTGGCCGTGTGCATCACTAGATGCAGAGGCCGAGGTTCTTCCCCTCTTTCCCCCCAAAAAAATATCAAAGCTATGTCCTGCATCCATTCTGCAAATTACCAATTTCTCGTGGAAGTTCATTTAATATTTAGACGAATCAAGCAGGTAATAGACATCCGTTATCACAATATTCAACTACCAACACCCAAGACTTAAGACACAGGGCAAATTCATAAATCCCGACACCCAATTTCCCAGATCTAAAAGGAAGCGGCAGCATTTACATACTCGTAGAACACTTTCTTGATTGGGTCGTAGTGGAACCGCGGCACGACGAACGAGTCCACCACCCGCAGCGCCGCCTGGACGCTGGTGGCGGAAGGCGATGCCGCGTCGACCGCCTCCTCCGCCTCGACCAGTAGGGACACCACGCGACGGACCGCGTCCCGGTCCAGTATCGACGACTTCACTGCGAGCACCCGCAGAGCACAAAGAGACGCGCGCAGGGTGAGAACCAACCATGGATCGAAGCCTCGGAATGAGGATAGGAGGCAGATGGCCTGAAATCCTGGGGCGAAGCGAGTACTTACGCGGCTCTTTGTCGAGCTCGTCGAGGAGGAGGTCGAGGGCCTCGTCCTCTGCGTCGGGGAAGCGGGCGAGGAAGGCGGCCGCCTCCTCGAGGGCGTCAACTTTGAGGGTGAAGCCACGCAGCCGGAATTTGCGCTGCAGCTTCTTGCGCATGGCTACCGACGGCGCCGCCATGGGAGAGGGGGGAGGAGGCGAGAGGGAATGGCTGTGGCGGGAAAGGTAGGTTGGGGTTTGGGGAATCTGGCGGGATATCAATTGCAGCGCTCTCGCTGACCTTGAAATATCTGCTGCAGGCTTTGGCCCAGTGGGTTGCCTTGGCAAATTTGGACAATGTTTTGCCCTTTTTTTTAGAGCGCCCCTATATCTCGCCTTCAGCGAGACCTAGGGCCGCTCGCTGAAGGGCAGGCCAAGATGGGCCGGCCCAGGAACGCGGGAGCCCACAGCCTCTTTTCTGTTTTTCATTTTTTTTTCATTTTTCCAATTTTTTATACTTTAAAATATTCTAAACATATATATATTACAAAAATATATAAATTTTTTAATAAAATGTTGACCAAGCATTTGGAAAATGTTAAATGTGTATAGAAAAAATGTTTACCATGTATATGAAAAATAAAATAAAAAGTGTATAACAAAATTGATCATGTATTTAAAAAAATTCAATCAAGCAATTGATTTTTTTTTGAACAAGTATTTGAAAAGTGTTGATCAAGCATTTGAAAAATGTTTAAATGTATATAGAAAGAATGTTGACCATGTATTAAAAGATGATGAAATTTTTTGATCATGTATATGAATTTTTTTGATCATGTATTAAAAAAATGTTGAACAAGTATTCGAAAAATGTTAATCAAGCATTTGGAAAAATGTTAAATGTGTATAAAAAAATGTTAACCATGTATTAAATGATGATGAATTTTATATCTGTATATAAAAAAATTAATTAAGTATTTAAAATAAAGTTTAACAAGTATTCGAAAAATGTTAATCAAGCATTTGGAAAAATGTTAACTGTGTATAGAAAAATGTAATGTGTTCAAAAAAAATTGCATTGAGAAAATGTTTAAATGTGCATAGAAAGAATGTTGACCATGTATTATAAAGTGTTAATCTTGTATTTAAAAAATGCTATCAAGAAGAAAATTGTTTAAAATGTGTATAGAAAAAAATTACTATGTATTATAAAAATGTTAAATTTGTATTCCAAAAATATTAGACATGTATTAGAAAAAATGTGTTGACATATATAAAAAATGTACAATGAAAACCAGAAGAAACAAAGAAAACCAAAGAAATGAAAAACAAAATAGACCATAGAAGAAAAAAGAAAACCGAAGAAACAAATGCAAAAAGAAATGAAAGAAATGGAGGAAAAAGAAATGAAACAAAAGGAAGAAAAACAAAGAAGACCAAAAAAATGGTGAAGAAAATTGGCTCTTTTACCTTAAGTAGGTCGCGTCCTACGGTTCATCACAAACTCAACACATAGCGCAGTGGACTGCTTCGCTATAAACTATCTAGAAAACCCAGGTTCGAACCCGGCTTCGAGACACAACAATCCTTCAGGGAGACCTAATGCGAGACATGTTGGAAATATGAGCAATTACCAAATAATTTTGCTAACGGAAATACTAGATAAAGCATGACTAATATAGCAGAGATAAAGCAAGTCATGCAATCTGACAGAGAGAAGGTAGATAGCATCTGCATATATGAAGTTGAACTAAACACATCTAGAACAGGCACTAGATGAAGTTGCATATATGAAGTAGAACCTAACATATGTAGGGCAGAAACTAGAGCAAAGAACTGCGGTAGGACTTCTAACAAAAAGAGCAAGAACACGTACGGGACAACAGTAGCAGAAGCACTAGACTTGGGGTCGACATCCTCTCCAGCCATGTCGTCGATGAGGTTGTCGACGTTGGGGAAGATATCATCGTCGGGGAAGTAGTCGTTGGAGTCCGTGATGAAGAAGTCAGTAGTCGCGCGGAGCGCTCCCCAAAAACCTTATCACCATTCTCCCGTACAGGACTCAAAGAGGTGCGATTTCGAGTCCTACTGTCCTGATCTGCGGTGCACGCTGCAAGCCGGGATGGGGAAGATCGTAGCAGTAGCTCAGTGGTCGGGAACCTGGAGGCGAGAGGGTTGTGTTGTTCTGGTGCGTCTCTCTGGGAGGAGCGACCTCCCTTTTATAGGCGCAACTGAAGGAGGCAAGAGGCTGCGCCGGGAGCTGAAGGGAATGAGGGAGACGAAACAAACAGACTTCAGTCGAAGAGGGATTCAGTGTCCACTACAGAAAAACATTTCAGCTCCCCTGAGACCTTTCGTATACCCGTCGTGCGTGGCAAAAATTTAGACATCGGCTCTGTTCATTCCCACAACCCGCGGCGAGGCGTGGTGTGGCGTGGCGAGGCGGGCGACGGAGGAGGAGCGCATGTGGATGTCCCTCTTGTTCTCATGCTCATACATGTGGGGAAATAACCTCCCTTACAAAGAGGTCCAACTCCCTCTAAACTAGCAATGTGGGACTAAACTTTAGAAGTGCCCCTTGCCTTGCACGAATGGGCTAAGTGGGCCTCTATGATTTATTAGGAATTTCTGAAATTGTTATTGGGCTGGCCCATAAATAGATAAAATTCCAGCAATCCTCCACCAGATCCTAGAGGCACATAGAATTTGCCTTTAGTTCCAAAACACTGTTTTATATACCGGTACTGCAGTGGAGACTGTTAAGTTGAACTTCCACCTAGAACTCTATGCTACACTAGTAAGCAACTTGAACAGTGAACCCGGCCTTGAACTGCAAGTTTTCTGCGAATCTAGCTTCACACAATACTGGGTCTTCCCCGCGGATGGAGCTTATGCGTCATACTCCGAGACCTTTCATGAGTTTACTAGAGAGAACCCTACTCTCATAGATTGCGACATTTGACAATCAGACTCATATAGGTGTGTTCTTCAAAAGATGTTCTGCAGGACAACATCTCTGCCTAAATGAGCCTCTTAGAACACATTAAGATATACATCAACCTGCCATGCAAATTTAGGAGAGTATTGCATCTTCATGGAGTGGTATTGTTAATAGTAAGGATACTCTCCTCTCAGTTGATCAACAGCTTGTCTTCCACATCTAATTCACGGGATCTCCGATCACAAAGAATAGGTCACCACTATGAACAACTCATATTGTGGGTCTCATACCCATCTCCCTTGATGCATTATCTATCACATTACGTGATAGACCCTTAGTAAAAGGATCTGCCAGATTTTTAGACGTTTGGATATAATCCAATGCAATAACTCCGGAGTTTCTCATTTTCCTGACAGACTTTAACCTTCTGTGAACATGTCTTGATGACTTCATGTTATCCTTTGAGCTGCTCACTTTCGTGATCACAGTTTGATCGTCGCAGTTCATAAGGATACCCGGTACAGGTTTCTCAACAACCGGCAAGTCATTCAAGAGCCGACGAAGCCAATCTGCTTCGACCGTAGCTGTATCTAGTGCTGTGAGTTCTGCTTCCATTGTTGACCTCGTTAAGATGGTCTTCTTGCAAGACTTCCAAGAAACAGCGCCACCTCCATGAGTGAATACATATCCGTTTGTGGCCTTTATCTCATCAGCATCTGAGATCCAGTTTGAGTCACTATACCCTTCAAGCACCTTTGGGTGCCCAGTGTAGTGAATTCCATAATTAGCAATGCCTTTCAAATAACGCAAAACTCTCTCTAGAGCTTTCCAATGCACATCTCCTGGTTTTGAGACAAACCGACTCAGTTTGCTAACAGCAAAAGAGATGTCAGGTCTTGTAGCACTGGCTAAGTACATAAGCGAGCCAATAATCTGAGAATATTTCAATTGATCTCTAGCAATTCTTCGATTCTTTCGAAGCAGCACGCTAGCATCATATGGTGTTGGAGAAGGCTTGCAGTCACTATAGCCAAAGCGACTCAAGATCTTTTCCACATAGTGAGTTTGAAGCAATGTAATCCCACCATCATCACCTCTCAACAACTTGATGTTTAGAATGACATCAGCCACTCCTAAATCCTTCATCTCAAAACAACGAGATAGAAAATCCTTGACCTCCTTATAACACTCAGATTTGTTCCGAAAATCAGTGATGACCCACAAGTATAGGGATCTATCGTAGTCCTTTCGATAAGTAAGAGTGTCAAACCCAACGAGGAGTAGAAGGAAATGATAAGCGGTTTCCAACAAGGTATTCTCTGCAAGTACTGAAATAAGTGGTAACAGATAGTTTTGTGATAGGATAATTTGTAACGAGCAACAAGTAACAAAAGTAAATAAAGTGCAGCAAGGTGGCCCAATCCTTTTTGTAGCAAAGGACAAGCATGGACAAACTCTTATATAGAGAAAAGCGCTCCCGAGGACACATGGGAATATCGTCAAGCTAGTTTTCATCACGATCATATGATTCGCGTTCGGTACTTTGATAATCTGATATGTGGGTGGACCGATGCTTGGGTGCTGTCTTTACTTGGACAAGCATCCCACTTATGATTAACCTCTATTGCAAGCATCCGCAACTACAACAAAAGTATTAAGGTAAACCTAACCATAGCATGAAACATATGGACTCCTCCCCTTTCCTAGTTGGATTAGGACTTGAGGGGGAAGGAGTGGAGGAGAAGGAAGGAAGGGGGGGGGCGCCGCCCCCTCTCCTTGTCCTATTCGGACTAGGGGGGAAGGGCGTGCGGCCAACCCTTGCCTCCTCTCCTCTCTTCCACCTAGGCCCACTAAGGCCCATTTGATTCCCGGGGGGTTCCGGTAACCTCCCGGTACTCCGGTAAAATCCCAATTTTACCCGGAACACTTCCGATATCCAAACACGGGCTTCCAATATATCAATCTTGATGTCTCGACCATTTCGAGACTCCTCGTCATGTCCGTGATCACATCCGGGACTCCGAACAACCTTCGGTACATCAAAACATATAAACTCATAATATAACTGTCATTGTAACGTTAAGCGTGCGGACCCTACGGGTTCGAGAACTATGTAGACATGACCGAGACACGTCTCCGGTCAATAACCAATAGCGGAACCTGGATGCTCATATTGTCTCCTACATATTCTATGAAGATCTTTATCGGTCAGACCGCATAACAACGTACGTTGTTCCCTTTGTCATCGATATGTTTACTTGCCCAAGATTCGATCGTTGGTATCTCAATACCTAGTTCAATCTTGTTACCGGCAAGTCTCTTTACTCATTTCGTAATACATCATCCTGCAACTAACTCATTAGTTGCAATGCTTGCAAGGCTTAAGTGATGTGCATTACCGAGAGGGCCCAGAGATACCACTCCGACAATCGGAGTGACAAATCCTAATCTCGAAATACGCCAACCCAACAAGTACCTTCGGAGACACCTATAGAGCACCTTTATAATCACCCAGTTACGTTGTGACGTTTGGTAGCACACAAAGTGTTCCTCCGGTAAACGGGAGTTGCATAATCTCATAGTCATATGAACATGTATAAGTCATGAAGAAAGCAATATCAACATACTAAACGATCGTGTGCTAAGCTAACGGAATGGGTCATGTCAATCACATCATTCTCCTAATGATGTGATCCCGTTAATCAAATGACAACCCATGTCAATGGCTAGGAAACTTAACCATCTTTGATCAACGAGCTAGTCAAGTAGAGGCATACTAGTGACACTCTGTTTGTCTATGTATTCACACATGTATTATGTTTCCGGTTAATACAATTCTACCATGAATAATAAACATTTATCATGATATAAGGAAATAAATAATAACTTTATTATTGCCTCTTGGGCATATTTCCTTCAGTCTCCCACTTGCACTAGAGTTAATAATCTAGATTACACAGTAATGATTCTAACACCCATGGAGCCTTGGTGCTGATCATGTTTTGCTCGTGGAAGAGGCTTAGTCAGTGGGTCTGCAACATTCAGATCTGTATGTATCTTGCAAATTTCTATGTCTCCCACCTGGACTAGATCCCGGATGGAATTGAAGCGTCTCTTGATGTGCTTGGTTCTCTTGTGAAATCTGGATTCCTTCGCTAAGGCAATTGCTCCAGTATTGTCACAAAAGATTTTCATTGGACCCGATGCACTAGGTATGACACCTAGATCGGATATGAATGCCTTCATCCAGACTCCTTCATTTCCTGCTTCCGAAGTAGCTATGTACTCCGCTTCACATGTAGATCCCGCCATGACGCTTTGTTTAGAACTGCACCAACTGACAGCTCCACCGTTCAATGTAAACATGTATCCGGTTTGTGATTTGGAATCGTCCGGATCAGTGTCAAAGCTTGCATCAACGTAACCATTTATGATGAGCTCTTTGTCACCTCCATAAATGAGAAACATATCCTTAGTCCTTTTCAGGTACTTCAGGATGTTCTTGACCGCTGTCCAGTGATCCACTCCTGGATTACTTTGGTACCTCCCTGCTAGACTTATAGCAAGGCACACATCAGGTCTGGTACACAGCATTGCATACATGATAGAGCCTATGGCTGAAGCATATGGAACTTCTTTCATTTTCTCTCTATCTTCTGCAGTGGTCGGGCATTGAGTCTTACTCAACTTCACACCTTGTAACACAGGCAAGAACCCTTTCTTTGCTTGATCCATTTTGAACTTCTTCAAAACTTTGTCAAGGTATGTGCTTTGTGAAAGTCCAATTAAGCGTCTTGATCTATCTCTATAGATCTTAATGCCCAATATGTAAGCAGCTTCACCGAGGTCTTTCATTGAAAAACTCTTATTCAAGTATCCCTTTATGCTATCCAGAAATTCTATATCATTTCCAATCAGCAATATGTCATCCACATATAATATCAGAAATGCTACAGAGCTCCCACTCACTTTCTTGTAAATACAGGCTTCTCCAAAAGTCTGTATAAAACCAAATGCTTTGATCACACTATCAAAGCGTTTATTCCAACTCCGAGAGGCTTGCACCAGTCCATAAATGGATCGCTGGAGCTTGCACACTTTGTTAGCTCCCTTTGGATCGACAAAACCTTCCGGTTGCATCATAGACAACTCTTCTTCTAGAAATCCATTTAAGAATGCAGTTTTGACATCCATCTGCCATATTTAATAATCATCAAACGCGGCAATTGCTAACATGATTCGGACAGACTTAAGCATCACTACGGGTGAGAAGGTCTCATTGTAGTCAATCCCTTGAACTTGTTGAAAAACTTCCGCAACAAGTCAAGCTTTGTAGACAGTAACATTACCGTCAGCGTCAGTCTTCTTTTTGAAGATCCATTTATTCTCAATTGCTTGCTGATCAATGGGAAAGTCAACCAAAGTCCACACTTTGTTCTCATACATGAATCCCATCTCAGATTTCATGGCTTCAAGCCATTTTGCGGAATCTGGGCTCACCATCGCTTCTTCATAGTTCATAGGTTCATCATGATCTAGTAGCATGACTTCCAGAACAGGATTACCGTACCACTCTGGTGCGGATCTTACTCTGGTTGATCTACGAGGATCAGTAGCAACTTGGTCTGAAGTTCTATGATCATCATCATTAACTTCCTCATTAGTTGGTGTAGGTGTCACAGAAACCGATTTCTGTGATGTACTACTTTCCAATAAGGGAGCAGGTACAGTTACCTCATCAAGTTCTACTTTCCTCCCACTCACTTATTTCGGGAGAAACTCCTTCTCTAGAAAGGATCCATTCTTAGCAACGAATGTCTTGCCTTCGGATCTGTGATAGAAGGTGTACCCAACAGTCTCCTTTGGGTATCCTATGAAGACACATTTCTCCGATTTGGGTTCGAGCTTATCAGGTTGAAGCTTTTTCACATAAGCATCGCAGCCCCAAACTTTCAGAAACGACAACTTTGGTTTCTTGCCAAACCACAGTTCGTAAGGCGTCGTCTCAACGGATTTCGATGGTGCCCTATTTAACGTGAATGCGGCCGTCTCTAAAGCATAACCCCAAAACGATAGCGGTAAATCTGTAAGAGACATCATAGATCGCACCATATCTAGTAAAGTACGATTATGACGTTCGGACACACCATTACGCTGTGGTGTTCCGGGTGGCGTGAGTTGGAAACTATTCCGCATTGTTTCAAATGTAGACCAAACTCGTAACTCAAATATTCTCCTCCACGATCAGATAGTAGAAACTTTATTTTCTTGTTACGATGATTTTCAACTTCACTCTGAAATTCTTTGAACTTTTCAAATGTTTTAGACTTATGCTTCATCAAGTAGATATACCCATATCTACTTAAATCATCTGTGAAGCTGAGAAAATAACGATATCCGCCACGAGCCTCAACATTCATCGGACCACATACATCTGTATGTATGATTTCTAACAAATCTGTTGCTCTCTCCATAGTACCGGAGAACGGCATTTTAGTCATCTTGCCCATGAGGCACGGTTCGCAAGTACCGAGTGATTCATAATCAAGTGGTTCCAAAAGTCCATCAGTATGGAGTTTCTTCATGCGCTTTATACCGATATGACCTAAATGGCAGTGCCACAAATAAGTTGCACTATCATTATCAACTATGCATCTTTTGGCTTCAACATTATGAATATGTGTATCACTACTATTGAGATTCATCAAAAATAGACCACTCTTCAAGGGTGCATGACCATAAAAGATATTACTCATATAAATAGAACAACCATTATTCTCTGATTTAAATGAATAGCCGTCTCGCATCAAACAAGATCCATATATAATGTTCATGCTCAACGCTGGCACCAAATAACAATTATTTAGGCCTAATACTAATCCCGAAGGTAGATGTAGAGGTAGCGTGCCGACCGCGATCACATTGACTTTGGAACCGTTTCCCACGCGCATCGTCTCCTCGTCCTTTGCCAGTGTTCGCTTAATTCGTAGTCCCTGTTTCGAGTTGCAAATATTAGCAACAAAACCAGTATCAAATACCCAGGTGCTACTGCGAGCTCTAGTAAGGTACACATCAATAACATGTATATCACATATACCTTTGTTCACCTTGCCATCCTTCTTATCTGCCAAATACTTGGGGCAGTTCCGCTTCCAGTGACCAGTCTGCTTGTAGTAGAAGCACTCAGTTTCAGGCTTAGGTCCAGACTTGGGTTTCTTCTCCTGAGCATCAACTTGCTTGTTGTTCTTCTTGAAGTTCCCCTTCTTCTTCCCTTTACCCTTTTTCTTGAAACTAGTGGTCTTATTGACCATCAACACTTGATGCTCCTTCTTGATTTTTACCTCCGCAGCTTTTAGCATTGCGAAGAGCTCGGGAATTGTCTTATTCATCCCTTGCATATTATAGTTCATCACGAAGCTCTTGTAGCTTGGTGGCAGTGATTGAAGAACTCTGTCAATGACACTATCAACCGGAAGATTAACTCCCAGCTGAGTCAAGTGATTATGGTACCCAGACTTTCTGAGTATATGTTCACTGACAGAACTATTCTCCTCCATCTTGCAGCTGTAGAACTTATTGGAGACTTCATATCTCTCAATCCGGGAATTTGCTTGAAATATTAACTTCAACTCCTGGAACATCTCATATGCTCCATGACGTTCAAAACGTCATTGAAGTCGCGGTTCTAAGCCGTAAAGCATGGCACACTGAACTATCGAGTAGTCATCAGCTTTGCTCTGCCAGACGTTCTTAACATTGTCAGTTGCATCAGCAGCAAGCCTGGCACCCAGCGGTGCTTCTAGGACGTAATTCTTCTGTGCAGCAATGAGGATAATCCTCAAGTTATGGACCCAGTCCGTGTAATTGCTACCATCATATTTCAACTTTGCTTTCTCAAGGAATGCATTAAAATTCAACGGAACAACATCACGGGCCATCTATCTACAATCAAACATAGACAAGCAAGATACTATCAGGTACTAAGTTCATGATAAATTTAAGTTCAATTAATCATATTACTTAAGAACTCCCACTTAGAAAAACATCCCTCTAATCATCTAAGTGATCACGTGATCCAAATCAACTAAACCATAACCGACCATCACGTGAAATGGAGTAGCTTTCAATGGTGAACATCACTATATTGATCATATCTACTATATGATTCACGCTCGACCTTTCGGTCTCAGTGTTCCGAGGCCATATCTGCATATGCTAGGCTTGTCAAGTTTAACCTGAGTATTCTGCGTGTGCAAAACTGGCTTGCACCCGTTGTAGATGAACATAGAGCTTATCACACCCGATCATCACATGGTGTCTGGGCACGACGAACTTTGGCAACGGTGCATACTCAGGGAGAACACTTTTATCTTGAAATTTAGTGAGAGATCATCTTATAATGCTACCGTCAATCAAAGCAAGATAAGATGCATAAAAGATAAACATCACATGCAATCAATATAAGTGATATGATATGGCCATCATCATCTTGTGCTTGTGATCTCCATCTCCGAAGCACCGTCACGATCACCATCGTCACCGGCGTGACACCTTGATCTCCATCGTAGCATCATTGTCGTCTCGCCAATTTTATGCTTCCACGACTATCGCTACCGCTTAGTGATAAAGTAAAGCATTACAGGGCGATTGCATTGCATACAATAAAGCGACAACCATATGGCTCCTGCCAGTTGCCGATAACTCGGTTACAAAACATGATCATCTCATACAATAAAATTTAGCATCATGTCTTGACCATATCACATCACAACATGCCCTGCAAAAACAAGTTAGACGTCCTCTACTTTGTTGTTGCAAGTTTTACGTGGCTGCTACGGGCTTAGCAAGAACCGTTCTTACCTACGCATCAAAACCACAACGATAGTTTGTCAAGTTGGTGCTGTTTTAACCTTCGCAAGGACCGGGCGTAGCCACACTCGGTTCAACTAAAGTTGGAGAAACTGACACCCGCCAGCCACCTGTGTGCAAAGCACGTCGGTAGAACCAGTCTCGCGTAAGCGTACGCGTAATGTCGGTCCGGGCCGCTTCATCCAACAATACCGCCAAACCAAAGTATGACAAGCTGGTAAGCAGTATGACTTATATCGCCCACAACTCACTTGTGTTCTACTCGTGCATATAACATCAACGCATAAAACCAGGCTCGGATGCCACTGTTGGGGAACGTAGTAATTTCAAAAAAATTCCTACGCACACGCAAGATCATGGTGATGCATAGCAACGAGAGGGGAGAGTGTTGTCCACGTACCCTCGTAGACCAAAAGCGGAAGCGTTAGCACAACGCGGTTGATGTAGTCGAACATTTTCACGATCCGACCGATCAAGTACCGAACGTACGGCACCTCCGAGTTCAGCACACGTTCAGCCCGATGACGTCCCTCGAACTCCGATCCAGCCGAGTATTGAGGGAGAGTTTCGTCAGCACGACGGCGTGGTGACGATGTTGATGTTCTACCGACGCAGGGCTTCGCCTAAGAACCGCTACAGTATTATCGAGGTGGAATATGGTGGAGGGGGCACCGCACACGGCTAAGAGATCAATGATCAATTGTTGTATCTCTAGGGTGCCCCCTGCCCCCGTATATAAAGGAGCAAGGGGGGTGTGGCCGGCCAAGGGAGAGGGCGCGCTAGGAGGAGTCCTACTCCCGTTGGGAGTAGGACTCCCCCCCTTTCCTAGTTGGATTAGCACTTGAGGGGGAAGGAGTGGAGGAGAAGGAAGGAAGGGGGGCACCGCCCCCCTCTCCTTGTCCTATTCGGACTAGGGGGAGGGGCGCGCGGCCATCCCTTGCCTCCTCTCCTCTCTTCCATGTAGGCCCACTAAGGCCCATTTGATTCCCGGGGGTTCCGGTAACCTCCCGGTACTCCAGTAAAATCCCGATTTTACCCGGAACACTTCCGATATCCAAACATAGGCTTCCAATATATCAATCTTCATGTCTCGACCATTTCGAGACTCCTCGTCATGTCCGTGATCACATCCGGGACTCCGAACAACCTTCGGTACATCAAAACATATAAACTCATAATATAACTATCATCGTAACGTTAAGCGTGCGGACCCTACGGGTTCGAGAACTATGTAGACATGACCGAGACACGTCTCCGGTCAATAACCAATAGCGGAACCTGGATGCTCATATTGGCTCCTACATATTCTACGAAGATCTTTATCGGTCAGACCGCATAACAACATACGTTGTTCCCTTTGTCATCGATATGTTTACTTGCCCGAGATTCGATCGTCGGTATCTCAATAACTAGTTCAATCTCATTACCGGCAAGTCTCTTTACTCGTTCCGTAATACATCATCATGCAACTAACTCATTAGTTGCAATGCTTGCAAGGCTTAAGTGATGTGCATTACCGAGAGGGCCCAGAGATACCTCTCCGACAATCGGAGTGACAAATCCTAATCTCGAAATACGCCAACCTAACAAGTACCTTCGGAGACACCTGTAGAGCACCTTTATAATCACCCAGTTACGTTGTGACGTTTGGTGGCACACAAAGTGTTCCTCCGATAAACGGGAGTTGCATAATCTCATAGTCATAGGAACATGTATAAGTCATGAAGAAAGCAATAGCAACATACTAAACGATCGTGTGCTAAGCTAACGGAATGTGTCATGTCAATCACATCATTCTCCTAATGATGTGATCCCGTTAATCAAATGACAACCCATGTCAATGGCTAGGAAACTTAACCATCTTTGATCAACGAGCTAGTCAAGTAGAGGCATACTAGTGACACTCTGTTTGTCAATGTATTCACACATGTATTATGTTTCTGGTTAATACAATTCTAGCATGAATAATAAGCATTTATCATGATATAAGGAAATAAATAATAACTTTATTATTGCCTCTAGGGCATATTTCCTTCAAAATAATGGTGAAGTGTTATGTAGTCGACGTTCACATAACACCACTAGAGGAGAGACAACATACATCTCATCAAAATATCGAACGAATACCAAATTCACATGACTACTAATTGCAAGACTTCTCCCATGTCCTCAGGAACAAACGTAACTACTCAAAAAGCATATTCATGTTCATAATCAAAGGGGTATTAATATGCATATATGATCTGAACATATGATCTTCCACCAAATACACCAACTAGCATCAACTACAAGGAGTAATCAACACTACTAGCAACCCACATGTACCAATCCCGGACTTGGAGACAAGAATTGGATACAAGAGATGAACTAGGGTTTTGAGAGGAGATGGTGCTGGTGAAGATGTTGATGGAGATTGCCCTCTCCCGATGAGAGGAGCGTTGGTGATGACGATGGCGATGATTTCCCCCTCCCGGAGGGAAGTTTCCCCGGCAGAACAACTCCGTCAGAGCCCTAGATTGGTTCCACCAAGGTTCCGCCTCGTGGCGGCGGAGTTTCATCCGAGGAGATGGCTTATGATTTTTTCCTCATCGAAAGACTTCATATAGCAGAAGATGGCCATCGGAGGGCCACCAGGGGGCCCATGAGGTAGGGGGCGCACCTAGGGGGTAGGGCGCGCCCCCACCCTCGTGGGCAGGGTGTGGCCCCCTGGTGATCTTCTTGTGCTCAGTATTTTTTATATATTCTGAAAACGTCTTCCATGAAGTTTCAGGACTTTTGGAGCTGTGCAGAATAGGTCTCTAATATTTGCTCCTTTTCCAACCCAGAATCCCAGCTGCCGGCATTCTCTCTCTTTATGTAAACCTTGTAAAATAAGAGAGAATAGTCATAAGTATTGTGACATAATGTGTAATTGAAGGAAATATGCCCTAGAGGCAATAATAAATGTTATTATTTTATTTCCTTATATCATGATAAATGTTTATTATTCATGCTAGAATTGTATTATCCGGAAACATAGTACTTGTGTGAATATATAGACAAACCAAACGTCACTAGTATGCCTCTACTTGACTAGCTCGTTAATCGAAGATGGTTATGTTTCCTAACCATAGACATGTGTTGTCATTTGATTAATGGGATCACATCATTAGGAGAATGATGTGATTGACATGACCCATTCCATTAGCTTAGCACCCGATCATTTAGTATGTTGCTATTGCTTTCTTCGTGACTTATACATGTTCCTATGACTATGAGATTATGCAACTCCCGTTTACCGGAGGAACACTTTGTGTGCTACCAAACGTCACAACGTAACTGGGTGATTATAAAGGAGCTCTACAGGTGTCTCCAAAGGTGAATGTTGGGTTGGCGTATTTCGAGATTACGATTTGTCACTCCGATTGTCGGAGAGGTATCTCTGGGCCCTCTCGGTAATGCACATCACATAAGCCTTGCAAGCATTACAATTAATGAGTTAGTTGCAAGATAATGTATTACGAAACAAGTAAAGAGACTTGCCGGTAACGAGATTGAACTAGGTATTGAGATACCGACGATCGAATCTCGGGCAAGTAACATACCGATGATAAAGGGAACAACGTATGTTGTTATGCGGTCTGACCAATAAAAGATCTTCGTAGAATATGTAGGAGCCAATATGAGCATCCAGGTTCCGCTATTGGTTATTGACCGGAGATGTGTCTCGGTCATGTCTACATTGTTCTCGAACCCGTAGGGTCCGCACGCTTAAGGTTTCGATGACAGTTATATTATGAGTTTATGAGTTTTGATGTACCGAAGTTAGTTCGGAGTCCCGGATGTGATCACGGACATGACGAGGAGTCTCGAAATGGTCGAGACATAAAGATTGATATATTGGACGGCTATATTCGGACACAGGAAGGGTTCCGGGTGATTTCGGAGAAAACCGGAGAGCCGGAGGGTTACCGGAACCCCCCCGGGAGAAGTAATGGGCCATATGGGCCTTAGTGGAGAGAGAGAGGGGCAGCCAAAGGTGGGCCGCGCGCCTCCTCCCCCTGGTCCGAATTGGACTAGGAGAGGGGGGGGGGCGGCGCCCCCCTTTCCTTCTCCCTCCCCACTTCTTTCCCCCTCCTAGTAGGAGTCCTACTCCTACTAGGAGGAGGACTCCTCCTGGCGCGCCAATAGGGGCCGGCCGGACTCCTCCCCTTGATCCTTTATATACGGGGGCAGGGGCACCCCTAGACACACAAGTTGATCCATGTGATCATATTCTTAGCCGTGTGCGGTGCCCCCTTCCACCATAATCCTCGATAATATTGTAGCGGTGCTTAGGCGAAGCCCTGCGACGGTAGTACATCAAGATCGTCACCACGCCGTCGTGCTGACGGAACTCTTCCCCGACACTTTGCTGGATCGGAGTCCGGGGATCGTCATCGAGCTGAACGTGTGCTAGAACTCGGAGGTGCCATAGTTTTGGTGCTTGATCGGTCGGGCCGTGAAGACGTACGACTACATCAACCGCGTTGTGCTAACGCTTCCGCTGTCGGTCTACAAGGGTACGTAGATCACACTCTCCCCTCTTGTTGCTATTGAAAGTGCGTTATATCGACTAGAGGGGGGGTGAATAGGTGATTTTTATGAAAGTCTTCAAAACATGGAAGTCATGAAGACAAACGATAGAAATAAACCTATTTCCCTGCAGCGGAAGGTAGACTACACTAGGCAAGCCATAGTCAAGTATTCAATAGAGTGAAAGCACAATGACTAATAGCAGCAATGTAGTAAGGATCAGGTAGGAAGATATTGTGAAGCCAGACAGAACACGCAGTCACTCAGTGAAGACAAAAGATAGTGCAAACATACAATGACTTCACAAGGAGTAACAGTAAGTAAAGGGAAGGGAAGATGAAACCAGTGACTCGTTGAAGACAATGATTTGTTGGACCAGTTCCAGTTGCTGTGACAACTGTACGTCTGGTTGGGGCGGCTAGGTATTTAAACCTTAGGACACACAGTCCCGGACACCAAGTCCTGAACACGCAGCTCAGGACACCCAGTCCTCACCGTATTCCCCTTGAGCTAAGGTCACACAGACCTCGCCCAATCACTCTGGTAAGTCTTCAAGGTAGACTCCCAAACCTTCACAGACTTCGTTCACCGGCAATCCACAATGTCTCTTGGATGCTCAGAACGCGATGCCTAACCGGCTGGAGGATGCACAGTCCTCAAGTGTAATAAGTCTTCAGATCACACAAACAAGAAGACTTAAGTGATGCCCAATTCTCTCTGGCTCTGGGTGGTTAGGGCTTTATCCTCGCAAGGAATTCTCTCTCAAAGGCTTCGAGGTGGGTTGCTCTCAAACGACAAAAGCCGTACTCTCAATCTGAGCAGCCAACCGTTTATGGTTGTAGGGGGTGGGCTATTTATAGCCACTTGGCAACCTGACCTGATTTGTCCGAAATGACCCTGGGTCACTAAGGAACTGACACGTGTTCCAATGGTCAGATTTCAAACTCACATGGCAACTTTACTTGGGCTACAAGAAAAGCTGACTTGTCCGACTTTGGACAAGATTCGCTCTCATAGTCTTCACTCGAAGACATAGGTTTTGATTAGGCATCACTTCAGTCATTCTGACTGGTTCTCTTGGACCCCACTTAACAGTACGGTGGTTCCTATGACTCAACACAAAAGAAAAAGAACTACGAAAGATCTAAGTCTTCGAGCTCCATAGGCTTCATATGGTGTCTTCTCTTGTCATAGTCTTCAATGTGAATATCTTCATATACCACCTTTGACTTCAATGTCTTCATACATTTTTAGGGGTCATCTCTGGTAGGAAAACCGAATCAATGAGGGACTTCTACCTGTGTTATCCTGCAATTCTCACAAACACATTAGTCCCTCAACTAGGTTTGTCGTCAATACTCCAAAACCAACTAGGGGTGGCACTAGATGCACTTACAATCTCCCCCTTTTTGGTGATTGATGACAAACTAGTTGAAGTTTTCAACGGGGAATATAATCTGTGAAATTGTAAAGGATAAGGAATTGTCTTCATAAGTTGCAAGGGCTCCCCCTGAAGATGTGCATATAAGTAATTTGCTTTTGGAATGCAAATGCACATGGCAGGTTGAACTTGTGGAGATCCACTTCAACTTATGATGACAATCCACTATGCATGTGAAAGTATATGAAGATAATGACATGCATAATGAAAAATGGACGTCTGCAGAATGATCTAAGTGCGGAATTTATCGTCACACATGCGGAATTTATCTTCGCAAAACAAAGTGGCAGATAAGTAGCAGACGACCATCGAGTTTAAGTGTTACAACTCAAAGAACCAAATGTAGCAAAAAAAACGAGAGTTGTAAGCACGAAGCAAAATATAAAGCACCCGCCCATATGGACCCGCTTGAAGACTATCAACCTCATATGCTTCTCCCCCTTTTATCAGTAAGGACCAAAAAGGTTTGAAGACATAGAGCATCTACTCGTTCCCATGCGGAGTAGGTGAAGTAGCAGGGTCGTTGGTGGTGTTTGGCGGTGCAGAAGAGCTTGGAGCAGAGTTGAAGCATGCTGAAGGAGGTGGCGGTGAAGTAGCATCGTCTTCATCCTTGATAACTCTGGCAGTCACTGTTGCAGCAGAGGAAGAGAACTCAGAGTCTTCAAGGGATGGAGTTCCTAGCAGCACAGCCCTTCGAGGAGGTGTGGAGTCAAACTTAAATCGCTCAGTGAAGCCATCCTCTTGAAGATCATCTTCAGAACACATCATCGTTAGCCCTTTCCATGTGCGGCGACAGGTTTCATGGGCAACGAAAGCATTCTTGGTGGCAAGATTGCGAATGCGATTAACATCCACCAAGAGGCTTTTCATCTGACGCTTCAGCCAGTCATGATGCCTATCCTGTTTCTGATGAAGAGCCACAAGAAGCTCTCGGTCATTGAGAACATGAGTGCGCTTCTTGGGTCTTGGAGCAGTTGTACTATCAGTGGCTTCAGTGGAAGCAGGGTGTGGTGCACGTGTAGTGCCAGCCAGAGGATACACCCGAGTGACTGCTTCAACTCCTTCAATGTTCTGAGAGAAACTCTGATGCTCTGCATTCTGAAGACTTAGAGGTGCTTTAGCAGGCTCAGGATAGATGGCTTCAATAGAGATATCCACATCAGGCAGAAAAATCCGATGATTGCGAGTAGATGGCTGATATGAGATATCGGAGTGAAGTTTGATTAGCCGCATTACCCATGGGGCATAGAACTTCAAGCCAAACAGATCAGAGCCTGATGCAGCAAGTTGGCGAATGAATAAGTCCTGTGCATTGAAGCATTTTCCATGAAGAATATAGAAGACCAAAGTATTCATTGCACCCTCAAGCTTGGCATTTGGAGAGTGCCCTTTGATGGGCCAGAGAGTTCGCCTGATAATGTGATAGATGGTTCGTGGCAGATACTCAAGGTCTTCAACGAAGAACTCCGTGGGATAAGCAGCATCTTGGGGCAATGGCTTCATCATGCTGAGCATCTGACTCATATCAGGTTCCGGCCTCTTAAAGATGCTCTCAATAGCTTCACTATGCAGCTGACAGCCATGCTCGTAGAGATCCCCAGGAGTGGGCAAGCCAGTGAGCTCAATGATGTCAAAGGCTTTGGCTTCGTGATGAATGTTTCCAGTCATCCACTCCAGGACCCAAGTCTTCGGATCTCTGCTATACCCGCGGATGTGAAGTGTGGCATAGAATTGGAGCAGCAGCTCTTCATTCCAATGCTCTTGGTCAGTTACGAACGGCAGCAGTCCAACTTCCTTGAAGCAATCCAAAGCTTCTTCCAGACAGGGCAGACCAGCTATAGCTTCAATGTCAAGGCGCTTGTGTGGGAAGATGCGACCTTGGTTGTAAAGAATGCATGAGTAATAGCTTCGCTGAGGATAGCTCCAGAACCGATCAGATGATATCCTTTCCCTTGAGTAGGGGTTCCTGGAGCTATCGAAGAATGTGTTGTCTGCCCTGAAGCCATTGATATTGAAGGAGCCAGGTGCTGATGCAGGACCTGGGAACCTTGGCAATCTTGGAATTGGCTTCTGTACCTGAGGCCTGTGCTCAACATGATAGTCGAACTGGGGACCGGCAGCAGACTCAGGAACCGAAGTGGCGGGATCAGTGGCTTCGCTGTCTTCTGATACTTTTGCTGGGGAGGGCTCCACATTAGCTTCATTGGTGGTTGTGGCAGCCTCAAGATTTTCATCCTCCACTTGACGAGCTGGAGGGTCGGTCACAAGCACGTTCTCCTTGAGAACTGCTTCTTGGTGGGACAGGGGAGTGGGAACTTGTGGGACTACTTCTTCCGCGGCTGATGTAGCCGGATTGTCTTCAGCAGAGACTTGAGGCCTTGGACCTTTGCGAAGCCTGCGCAACGCGGGCGACGCCTGTGGAGTTGGAGCGGGCTGGGCCTCATAATCTTCTTCCTCTTGTGGGCGATCCGCCCATGAAGCATCCTGTGCAATTGGCGTCAGTGGACGACCAATGCTGATGAGTTCGCTGTTCTCAAGCTGAGGAAGGACTGCACCATCTTCTACATGGTCATGTTGACCAATGTCTTCAGCAGCGATGGGATCAGCTGCTGGAAAGTCTTCAGTTTCATGAGCCTCTGTGGAAGCAGGCTCATGGATAGTCAGTTGTCGTTCAGCTTCAGGATAGACCATCGAAATAGGTTCAACTATCAAAGGCTCTGTGGGAGCAGCCCGATCTTCCTTGATCTTCCTCTTCTTCTTGGAGGGGGCAGTTGGAGAGGCTTCAGAGTGTTTCCTCTTCCTGGCTTCAGCCTCAGCAATCCTTGTCTTCTTGAGCTCTGAAGTGGTTGGCCGGCTTTTTGGCTTCGAGCCAGTCAGTCTAGTTGGGAAGACAATCGGTACTGCTTCCTGCCTTGGTGTGTCAGATTCAGCCGTAGCAGGCTTCTTCTTCTTCTTTGCGGCCATCCTGGGGTCGATGCCAGGACGCCCAAGTGCCTTACGCTTCTCAGCCTCATTATAGGCTTGCACACATCTGTCAGCCAGAGTCTTCATGCGCTCACGCGAACCCTGAGCTTCTGCTTCTTTACAAAGGCTTCCTTGAGCTCGTGCATCATACTCTTGAAGTTCTTCACTTCCTGCACGCTGAGCTTGGCCATATGCTTCTTGAACTGAGCCTTTTCATAGTCAATCTTTTGCTTCAGTTCAACAATGCGCTGGGCGACAGCTAGCTCTAAAGCAATGGCGCCTTGGAAGGCGACACTGAGGCCAATGGGTAGCTGCAGATCTTCAAAGCTGATGTTTGGCATGTCAAACCACTCGTCAATGAAGTTGTGGATGATGGTCACATCAAAGAGAGGCAGATCATTGAAGATTTCTGCTTCTTCTTTGCTCTTGATGAGTTGCTCAAGAGCGTCATCTGCTAGATCTTCATCACTTGACAGATCAATGGCGTCACTGGGCAGAATGGCAGCAGCAGTTAGCTCTTGGCCGGTGTGTGGCAGAGGCATCTTGGCCTTCTGGGGCTTGGAGATTCGAGATAAGTCTTCGGACTGCACACTGTCTTCAGGAGGTGCAGTTGCCAGTGGCTTCGCCCGTGAGATTTTTGGTGAAGGGGCAGGCTTTGAAGCTTTAGGCTTCTTCATCTTCTTTGGCTTCGGCACTGCAGGAGCTTCTTCTGATTCAGCGTCAGCTGCAGGCTTATTCACTACAGTCCCTTGAACTAAGATGCGGGTGATGAAGCCTTCAAGGTTGTCGAAGGGACCAATGACATTTGGTTCCGCATCTCGTGTGCCATCTGCCCTTGGTGCTGAGGGACCAGGGTTGAAGTCTAACCCAAAAGTCTTCTTGTTCTGCTTCGCTGAGTTTTGGGCAAACTGGAAGTTGCGCTTGAACAGATTGTCGTCACGACACCATAGTAGTGACGATGGGTGTGCATCAGCAGGCTGTGGCCCACGGACCATGCAGGGGTAGAAGCCCTGTTCAATGGCTTCATCTCTGGACCTGGGTAGAAGATTCTTGTATAGGATGTCTCCCCACGGTCTCTTGATGGCGTTTTTCTCAGCATATTCCTGGGTTACAAATCTGTATTTGAACCATTGTTCTGCCCAATATCTTCGAATCCATTGGATTCGAGTCTTGCGTTGATTGTAATCCTCTTCAGGATCTGTCTTGTACAGTTCTGACAGTTCATCTGGCAGATCTCTGGATGTTTCTCCATGACGCTTTCTGCCACCCTTCCTTACTGATTTCTCTGAAGCCATAAACTTTAACTTGAAAGGCTTCAACACGTTCAAAGGCTTCAAAGGTTTTTGCTTGCTGGACCAACATGAACTGGCTTCGGGAGAATTTATGTGATGCTGTAAGAATTCTGCAAATGAATGCAGACTATGAGAACCAAAGGATTCTCCCACGGACATGTACCTGTGACAGCATTAAGGTGCGAGGGAAGGGGAAGAGGTCATATGCATTCTCAGAAGATTTTGAAGATAAATCAGTTTAGAAGACATTGACCTCATTGTGCGAAGACATTCACTCATAGAAAAGAAGTTGGTTCCAGATTTGTACGAACCCACAGATCAGTACAAGTGAGGAATCTAACTACTTCATGAAGCACAAGTGAATATACTAGGCATGTTATGAGATGCAGATTGAGAGATCTAACTTGTGTGAAGAGAAACTTCTTATGGTAGAAAGTGACAGAACCATGAGATCAAAAGGGGCTGTAAAAAGACGTTTTATTTACCACACTTGGAACTGCTAGACGGAGTGGGAGATGATGCCGAGCAGTTCAATCCTCCGTGCCCTAACTTGGCGATGGAAGACACCTACGGCGACGGCGGAGAGGACGATGTCCGCGATCGGCGTGAAGACGGCGTCGGAGAGGTTGCGGCAGCGAAGCGCTTCGTCGCCGGTGTCGTCGAGAGCTAGCGATGGCGCTAGGGTTCGTGCGAGGGTGGAAGAAGGAGATAATGACCGCGGTAAGTGTGAATTTATAGGCGCAGGGACAGCACTGCACTATTACTCAGGTGCCCCTGGCGATTCGCATCTGAGTAGCATGTGGCCATCATGCGGTATTTTGGGGGCAGTTCCACATCCCACGCACGCCTGGATTGTTGGGCGGTCGTTCCTACTTCTCCGGATTTCTTGTGGATGAATGAGCATTGAAAACGGTTTTAAAGGTTGTCTCTGTGTCTTCTGCTGACAAGGACGTAGAGAAGACATTCGACAGTTTCAATAGAATGCATATGACTTGGAGTGATAGAATTTGAGATAGAGAGCATAGAGAGATTAGGGTCCGATCACATTCACGTAGTTCAAAAGATTCAACCAAGAAGATATAGCTATAAGTGAATGATGTAGAGGACAAAACACTAGTATATATATATATATCTATACAATCAACATAGTGAAGATACTCATGAAGACATGTTAAGATCAAAGCCAAACCAAATGTGAAGACATTGCATGGTAACGCCATGAGTGAAACACTTCAAATTAGAACGTTTGGTGGTGGCGTTACCCACCGTATAGGAAGTATTAGACCCAGACACGGCGCACAATTATCGTGGCGCTCTGAAGTCAAATTCCACATTAATGTATTCACACTTAGAATGCATGTCTTCATTGATTGAAGATATACTTTACTTCGTGTGTTGCACATCTAAGTCATCAATATGCATAAGGGTTAGGATGTGTGCCTGTTCACAGGACATTTGAGGATTCCAGGATATTTAGCTCACACCGTAACTTGCAAAATCTCTTCTCATCCAAGGGCTTGGTGAAGATATCTGCCAATTGCTCTTCAGTGTTGACGTGTATGATATCAATGTCTTCCTTCATAACATGATCTCTGAGAAGGTGATGACGAATTTCAATGTGCTTTGTCTTCATGTGCTGAACTGGGTTGTTGGCAATCTTGATGGCGCTTTCGTTGTCGCAGTAAAGTGGCACTTGCTTTAGATGAATGCCATAGTCCTTGAGTGTTTGCTTCATCCACAGAAGCTGAGCGCAGCAAGATCCAGCAGCAACGTATTCAGATTCAGCAGTGGAGAGAGATACACAGTTCTGCTTCTTTGAAGACCAACATACAAGTGATCGTCCCAGAAAGTGACATGTGCCTGATGTAGACTTGCGATCAACTTTGTCACCAGCATAATCAGCATACGAGAATCCAACCAGATCAAACTCTGAGCCCTTTGGATACCATAATCCTAGAGTTGGGGTGTGAGCCAAATATCGAAGAATTCGCTTCACAGCTAAGTGATGCGACTCCTTTGGTGCCGCTTGAAATCGAGCACACATGCAAACACTAAGCATAATATCTGGCCTAGATGCACATAGATAAAGTAAAGAACCAATCATGGAGCGATATACCTTTTGATCGAACTCTTTACCATTGTCGTCAGGACCCAGATGATGTTTGGCTGGCATTGGTGTCGTGAAGCCTTTGCAGTCTTGCATACCGAACTTCTTCAGGAAATCTTTGAGATACTTCTCTTGAGATATGAAGATGCCGTTGCGTTGTTGTCGTATTTGAAGACCGAGGAAGAACTTCAGCTCTCCCATCATGGACATCTGATATTGCTCTTGCATCATATATCCAAACTCTTCACTGTACTTCTGATTGGTGCAGTCGAAGATAATGTCATCCACATATATTTGGCACACAAATAGTTCACCATCATATGTCTTCGTGAAGAGAGTGGGGTCTAGGGAACCAGGTATGAAGCCTTTGCTCTTCAGGAAGTATTTGAGTGTGTCATACCAGGCCCGAGGGGCTTGTTTGAGGCCATACAGTGCCTTGTTGAGCTTGTATACCATGTCAGGATGTTTTGGATCTTCAAAGCCAGGCGGTTGTGCAACATACACTTCTTCTTCAATCTTGCCATTGAGAAAAGCACTCTTCACATCCATTTGATATAGAAGTATGTTATGATGATTTGCATAGGCCAGCAGTATGCGTATGGCTTCAAGTCTAGCCACAGGAGCAAATGTTTCATCGAAGTCAATGCCTTCCACTTGAGTATATCCTTGAGCAACGAGACGAGCTTTGTTTCTGACAACTTGACCATGCTCATCTTGCTTGTTGCGATATATCCATTTGGTGCCTATTATATTGTGCTTCCGTGGATCAGGACGCTTAACTAGTTCCCATACATTATTCAGCTCAAACTGTTGAAGCTCTTCTTGCATAGCTTGAATCCATTCAGGTTCCATGAAGGCTTCTTCAACTTTCTTGGGTTCTGTTATTGAGACGAATGCGAAGTGCCCACAGAAATTTGCTAGCTGACTTGCCCTTGAACGAGTGAGTGGACCGGGTGCATTGATGCTATCAATTATTCTTTCAATCTGCACTTCATTGGCAACACGAGGATGTACAGGGCGAAGACTTTGCTCTTGCTGATCATTGTCGTTGTTAGAAGGAATGTCTTCAGGCTGAGCATTGTCTTCATGTTGATCAGGTGCTGAGATGATAAGTTCTTCTTCAGGATGAGCTTCAGAAGGTATAATTTCTCCAGTTCCCATTAGCTTGATTGATTCACTGGATGGAACTTCATCTAGCACATCCACTGTTTCAACCACTTTGTAATGAAAGAGATTGAAGACTCTGTAGGAGTGCGAATCCTTTCCATATCCAAGCATAAAACCCTCATGTGCTTTTGGTGCAAACTTTGAGGTGTGATGTGGGTCCTTGATCTAGCACCTTGCGCCAAATACTCTGAAGTAACTGACATTTGGCTTCTTGCCAGTAAGGAGCTCATAAGATGTCTTGTTCAGAAGCTTGTGAAGATAAACACGATTGATTGTATGGCATGCAGTATCAATGGCTTCAGGCCAGAATTTTCTTGGGGTCTTGTATTCATCTAGCATCGTTCTGGCCATCTCAATGAGTGTTCTGTTCTTGCGTTCGACGACGCCATTCTGTTGTGGCGTGTACGGGGCTGAGAATTCATGTGTGATGCCCAAGGTATCAAGATATGTATCAAGGCCAGCGTTCTTGAATTCAGTGCCATTGTCACTTCTGATGTGCTTTATCTTGGCGCCATAATTGTTCATAGCTCGATTGGCGAAGCGTCTGAAGACATCCCGCACTTCAGTCTTGTAAAGGATTATGTGCACCCAAGTATATCTAGAATAATCATCAACAATAACAAAGCCATAGAGACAAGCAGTAGTAGTAAGAGTTGAGTAATGAGTGGGACCGAAAAGATCCATGTGAAGCAGTTCGAAGGGTCGAGTAGTGGTCATGATTGTCTTCGAGGGATGTTTGGCCCTTGTCATCTTCCCTGCTTCACAGGCACTGCATAAGTGATCTTTCTTGAACTTGACGCCCTCGATGCCTATGACATGCTTCTTCTTCGCAAGGGTGTGGAGGTTCCTCATGCCAGCATGCCCAAGCCTCCGATGCCAGAGCCAGCATTCTGAAGCTTTTGCTAGAAGACATACGGCAAGCTGTGGTCCTGCTGAGAAATCTACCACGTACAAATCATCTTTTCGATATCCTTCAAATACTAGAGACTTGTCAAATTCCATTAGTACAAGGCAACGATATTTTCCAAATATTATGATCATGTTCAAATCGCAAAGCATTGAGACAGACATTAAGTTGAAGCCAAGGGATTCAACAAGCATGACTTTATCCATGTGTTGATCCCTTGAGATTGCAACTCTACCTAGACCCAATACCTTACTTTTACCAGTGTCAGCAAATGTGATGTGGCTCTTGTCGGATGGACGTAAGGTTGAGTCCATAAGAAGGCTTCTTTTGCCAGTCATGTGATTTGTACACCCACTATCAATAATCCATTCTGAAGACGCTGGTGTCGTACCCTACAGTGCAGTTAGGGGGATAGGCTTCACCAAGAGCATTGTGAAGCAAAAACATTTGACGAACCAATGGGTTATGAAAGCTTAGATCCAGATTAGGACTAATAGGGAGAGTAGCAAGCGATTCAGGAACGAAGTACATAGTAAGACCATTCGGGTATTTGATCTTGCGCCCTACAAGATGTTTAAGGTCCCCAGCAATAGCGTCAGACGATTTTGGTTTTCTGCTGGAGACCTTTCCCTGCAAAAGAGAGTTAAGCTTTCTTAGCCACCCACATCTTCAAGGGTGGCTTAGAAGCAATAAGTCTAAGTGCAGCATCTGAGAATTTTGGCTTTGGAGCCCTAGCAAACAGTTTTGCAGGCGGACAATAGTACTCATAAGAATAAGCAGAATAGTTCTTGTTCTTATGAACATGGCGGTTTGATGAACCGCTCTCATATTCATACACCTGAGTATGGTTTCCCTGCAAAATATTTGCGTTAGTGTGACTCAAGTGAGTCCTCTGTCTGTATGAAGCCTTTGGACCGTATGAAGCCTTTGGTCTGAGGTTTGTCTTCTTCACGTGAGGTGTCATGATGACATTCACAGGAAGATTCTCCAGACACCTTTTCGGAACCCAGATCTTCTTCATAGGTGGTCCATTCCTGCAGTTAGTACCAATGTACCTGGAAAACACTTCACCATTCTGATTCTTAAACAATATATAGTTTGCATCAAAGGTTTCATCAATGATAATGGGGTTAGCACAAGTGAAGCCAGATAGATTGGATGGATCTGCTGAAGGTTCCTTTGCAGCAACCCACATGGTTTTGGGGTACTGCTCAGGTTTCCAGTAAGAGCCATCAGCATTCATTTTCCTTACGAACCCAACACCCTCTTTCCTCGGGTTTCGGTTCAGAATCTGCTTTTTGAGGACATCACATAGTGTCTGATGCCCTTTAAGACTTTTGTACATCCCTGTTTCAAGCAATGTCTTCAACGTGGCATTCTCATCAGCAATAGCAGTGGTATCCTCAGCAGAGGGGTTAGTTACCACATCAACAGTTGAAGATATTGCAACAGTAGTAGCAGTAGAACATTCAGCAACAGAAGTAGCATTATCACACTCAATGCATTTAAGACATGGTGGTTCAAATCCTTCCTGAGAGGAACTGATCTGTTTGGTGCGAAGTGACTCGTTTTCCTTTTGAAGATCTTCATGAACCGCTCTCAATTTCTCAAGATCTTGCTTCCTTTGAAGATAATCATAGGAAAGCTTTTCATGAGTTGTTGAGAGAGTTTCATGACGACTTTCAAGTTCCTGATACTTAACGTGAAGATTTTTTATGTCTTCAATTAAGGATTCAGATCGAGTCATTTCAGCACCTAACAGATCATCGCTTCTGTCTAACAGTTTTTGAATATGTTCCATAGCTTTCTGTTGTTCAGTTGCAATTTTAGCAAGTGTTTTGGAGCTGGGTTTTGAATCACAATCAGAGTCATTGTCACTAGATGTTTGATAGTGAGTAGTGCGTGTGTTTACCTTGGCACCGCGTGCCATGAAGCAGTAGGTAGAAGCGGAGTAGTCCTTGTCATTTGCATTGGTGTTGGTGATGAAGTCATTGTCTTCAGTGTTGAAGATGGACTTGGCTACGTATGCTGTAGCCAGACTTGCGACGCCTGAATCGGACTCCTCCTCAGACTCCACCTCCGCCTCCTCAGAAGCAGACTCCTCCTCTGAATCCATTTCCTTGCCAACAAACGCACGTGCCTTGCCAGATGAGCTCTTCTTGTGTGATGAAGACTTTGAGGAAGACTTGGAAGAAGACTTTGAGTATTTGTTCTTCTTCTTGTCGTCAGAGTCATATTCCTTGCTCTTCTTCTTCTTTTTGTTCTCATTGTCCCACTGTGGACACTCAGAGATGAAGTGGCCAAGTTTCTTGCACTTGTGACATGTTTTCTTCTTGTAGTGATGAGCAGAAGCTTCATCATTTCTTGAGCTTGATCGGGAAGACTTTCTGAAGCCTTTCTTCTTGGTGAATTTTTGGAACTTCTTGACAAGCATAGCAAGTTCCCTTCCAATGTCTTCAGGATCATCAGAACTGCTGTCAGATTCTTCTTCAGATGAGGAGACAGCTTTTGCCTTCAAGGCACGAGTTCGCCCATAGTTTGGACCGTAGATATCTCTTTTCTCAGAAAGCTGAAACTCATGTGTGTTGAGCCTCTCAAGTATGTCAGACGGATCGAGTGTCTTGGAATTAGGACGTTCTTGAATCATCAGGGCTAGGATGTCAAACGAACTATCAAGTGATCTCAGTAGTGTTTTGACGACTTCATGTTTGGTGATCTCAGTAGCACCGAGGGCTTGAAGCTCATTTGTGATGTCAGTGAGTCGGTCAAATGTGTGCTGGACATTCTCATTGTCATTTCGCTTGAAGCGGTTGAAGAGGTTGCGAAGGACACTGATTCTCTGATCTCTCTGGGTTGAGATGCCTTCATTGACCTTGGAGAGCCAGTCCCAGACCAGCTTAGATGTCTTCAAAGCACTCACACAGCCATACTGTCCTTTGGTCAGATGACCATAGATGATATTCTTGGCAGTAGAGTCCAGTTGAACGAATTTCTTGACATCAGCAGCAGTGACACCTTCTCCAGCCTTGGGAACGCCGTTCTCGACGACATACCATAGGTCGACGTCAATGGCTTCAAGATGCATGCGCATCTTATTCTTCCAGTAGGGATATTCAGTTCCATCGAAGACGGGGCACGCAACGGAGACTTTAATTATCCCTGCAGTCGACATAGCTAAAACTCCAGGTGGTTAAACCGAATCACACAGAACAAGGGAGCACCTTGCTCTGATACCAATTGAAAGTGCGTTATATCGACTAGAAGGGGGGGGGTGAATAGGCAATTTTTATGAAAGTCTTCAAAACGTGGAAGTCATGAAGACAAACGATAGAAATAAACCTATTTCCCTGCAGCGGAAGGTAGACTACACTAGGCAAGCCATGGTCAAGTATTCAATAGAGTGAAAGCACAATGACTAATAGCAGCAATATAGTAAGGATCAGATAGGAAGATATTGTGAAGCCAAACAAAGCACGCAGTCACTCAGTGAAGACAAAAGATAGTGCAAACATACAATGACTTCACAAGGAGTAACAGTAAGTAAAGGGAAGGGAAGATGAAACCAGTGACTCGTTGAAGACAATGATTTGTTGGACCAGTTCCAGTTGCTGTGACAACTGTACGTCTGGTTGGGGCGGCTAGGTATTTAAACCTTAGGACACACAGTCCCGGACACCCAGTCCGGAACACGCAGCTCAGGACACCCAGTCCTCACCGTATTCCCCTTGAGCTAAGGTCACACAGACCTCGCCCAATCACTCTGGTAAGTCTTCAAGGTAGACTCCCAAACCTTCACAGACTTCGTTCACCGGCAATCCACAATGTCTCTTGGATGCTCAGAACGCGATGCCTAACCGGCTGGAGGATGCACAGTCCTCAAGTATAATAAGTCTTCAGATCACACAGACAAGAAGACTTAAGTGATGCCCAGTTCTCTCTGGCTCTGGGTGGTTAGGGCTTTATCCTCGCAAGGAATTCTCTCTCAAAGGCTTCGAGGTGGGTTGCTCTCAAACGACAAAAGCCGTACTCTCAATCTGAGCAGCCAACCGTTTATGGTTGTAGGGGGTGGGCTATTTATAGCCACTTGGCAACCCGACCTGATTTGTCCGAAATCACCCTGGGTCACTAAGGAACTGACACATGTTCCAACGGTCAGATTTCAAACTCACACGGCAACTTTACTTGGGCTACAAGAAAAGCTGACTTGTCCGACTCTGGACAAGATTCGCTCTCATAGTCTTCACTCGAAGACATAGGTTTTGATTAGGCATCACTTCAGTCATTCTGACTGGTTCTCTTGGACCCCACTTAACAGTACGGTGGTTCCTATGACTAAACACAAAAGAAAAAGAACTATGAAAGATCTAAGTCTTCAAGCTCCATAGGCTTCATATGGTGTCTTCTCTTGTCATAGTCTTCAATGTGAATATCTTCATATACCACCTTTGACTTCAATGTCTTCATACATTTTTAGGGGTCATCTCTGGTAGGAAAACCGAATAAATGAGGGACTTCTACCTGTGTTATCCTGCAATTCTCACAAACACATTAGTCCCTCAACTAGGTTTGTCGTCAATACTCCAAAACCAACTAGGGGTGGCACTAGATGCACTTACAGCTATGCATCACCATGATCTTGTGTGTGCGTAGGAATTTTTTTGAAATTACTACGTTCCCCAACAGTGGCATCCGAGCCTGGTTTTATGTGTTGATATTATATGCACGAGTAGAACACAAGTGAGTTGTGGGCGATATAAGTCATACTGCTTACCAGCATGTCATACTTTGGTTCGGTGGTATTGTTGGACGAAGCGGCCCGGACCGACATTACGCGTACGCTTACGCGAGACCGGTTCTCCCGACGTGCTTTGCACAAAGGTGGCTAGCGGGTGACAGTTTCTCCAACTTTAGTTGAACCGAGTGTGGCTACGCCCGGTCCTTGCGAAGGTTAAAACAGCACCAACTTGACAAACTATCGTTGTGGTTTTGATGCGTAGGTAAGATTGGTTCTTACTTAAGCCCGTAGCAGCCACGTAAAACTTGCAACAACAAAGTAGAGGACGTCTAACTTGTTTTTGCAGGGCATGTTGTGATGTGATATGGTCAAGACATGATGCTAAATTTTATTGTATGAGATGATCATGTTTTGTAACCAAGTTATCGGCAACTGGCAGGAGCCATATGGTTGTCGCTTTATTGTATGCAATGCAATTGCGCTGTAATGCTTTACTTTATCACTAAGCGGTAGCGATAGTCGTGGAAGCATAAGATTGGTGAGACGACAATGATGCTACGATGGTGATCAAGGTGTCGCGCCGATGACGATGGTGATCACGATGGTGCTTCGAAGATGGAGATCACAAGCACAAGATGATGATGGCCATATCATATCACTTATATTGATTGCATGTGATGTTTATCTTTTATGCATCTTATCTTGCTTTGATTGACGGTAGCATTTTAAGATGATCTCTCACTAATTATCAAGAAGTGTTCTCCCTGAGTATGCACCGTTGCGAAAGTTCTTCGTGCTGAGACACCACGTGATGATCGGGTGTGATAGGCTCTACGTTCAAATACAACGGGTGCAAAACAGTTGCACACGCGGAATACTCATGTTATACCTGACGAGCCAAGCATATACAGATATGGCCTCGGAACACGGAGACCGAAAGGTCGAGCGTGAATCATATAGTAGATATGATCAACATAGCGATGTTCACCAATGAAACTACTCCATCTCACATGATGATCGGACATGGTTTAGTTGATTTGGATCACGTAATCACTTAGAAGATTAGAGGGATGTCTATCTAAGTGGGAGTTCTTTAGTAATATGATTAATTGAACCTAAAATTATCATGAACTTAGTACCTGATAGTATCTTGCTTGTTTATGTTTGATTGTAGATAGATGGCCCGTGCTGTTGTTCCGTTGAATTTTAATGCGTTCCTTGAGAAAGCAAAGTTGAAAGATGATGGTAGCAATTACACGGACTGGGTCCGTAACTTGAGGATTATCCTCATTGCTGCATAGAAGAATTACGTCCTGGAAGCACCGCTGGGTGCCAGGCCTGCTGCTGGAGCAACACAAGATGTTATGAACGTCTGGCAGAGCAAAGCTGATGACTACTCGATAGTTCAATGTGCTATGCTTTACGGCTTAGAATCGGGACTTCAACGACGTTTTGAACGTCATGGAGCATATGAGATGTTCTAGGAGTTGAAGTTAATATTTCAAGCAAATGCCCGGATTGAGAGATATGAAGTCTCCAATAAGTTCTATAGCTGCAAGATGGAGGAGAACAGTTCTGTCAGTGAGCATATACTCAAAATGTCTGGGTATAATAATCACTTGATTCAATTGGGAGTTAATCTTCCAGATGATTGCGTCATTGACAGAATTCTCCAATCACTACCACCAATCTACAAGAGCTTCGTGATGAACTATAATATGCAAGGGATGAATAAGACTATTCTCGAGCTCTTCGCAATGCTGAAAGCTGCGGAGGTAGAAATCAAGAAGGAGCATCAAGTGTTGATGGTCAACAAGACCACTAGTTTCAAGAAAAAGGGCAAAGGGAAGAAGAAGGGGAACTTCAAAAAGAACAGCAAACAAGTTGCTACTCAAGAGAAGAAACCCAAACCTGGACCTAAGCCTGAAACAGAGTGCTTCTACTGCAAGCAGACTAGTCACTGGAAGCGGAACTGCCCCAAGTATTTGGCGGATAAGAAGGATGGCAAGGTGAACAAAGGTATATGTGATATACATGTTATTGATGTGTACCTTACTAATGCTCGTAGTAGCACCTGGGTATTTGATACTGGTTCTGTTGCTAATATTTGCAACTCGAAACAGGGACTACGGATTAAGCGAAGATTGGCTAAGGACGAGGTGACGATGCGCGTGGGAAATGGTTCCAAAGTCGATGTGATCGCAGTCGGCACGCTACCTCTACATCTACCTTCGGGATTAGTATTAGACCTAAATAATTGTTATTTGGTGCCAGCGTTAAGCATGAACATTATATCTGGATCTTGTTTGATGCGAGACGGTTATTCATTTAAATATGAGAATAATGGTTGTTCTATTTATATGAGTAATATATTTTATGGTCATGCACCCTTAAAGAGTGGTCTATTCTTATTAAATCTCGATAGTAGTGACACACATATTCATAGTGTTGAAACCAAAAGATGTAGAGTTGATAATGATAGTGCAACTTATTTGTGGCACTGCCGTTTGGGTCATATCGGTGTAAAGCGCATGAAGAAACTCCATACTGATGGGCTTTTGGAACCACTTGATTATGAATCACTTGGTACTTGCGGACCGTGCCTTATGGGTAAGATGACAAAAACACCGTTCTCCGGTACTATGGAGAGAGCAACAGATTTGTTGGAAATCATACATACAGATGTATGTGGTCCGATGAATGTTGAGGCTCGTGGCGGATATCGTTATTTTCTCAGCTTCACAGATGACTTAAGCAGATATGGGTATATCTACTTAATGAAACACAAGTCTGAAACGTTTGAAAAGTTCAAAGAATTTCAGAGTGAAGTTGAAAATCATCGTAACAAGAAAATAAAATTCCTACGATCTGATCGTGGAGGAGAATATTTGAGTTACGAGTTTGGTGTACATTTGAAACAATGTGGAATAGTTTCGCAACTCACGCCACCCGGAACACCACAGCGTAATGGTGTGTCCGAACGTTGTAATCGTACTTTACTAGATATGGTGCGATCTATGATGTCTCTTACTGATTTACCGCTATCGTTTTGGGGATACGCTCTAGAGACGGCCGCATTCACGTTAAATAGGGAACCATCAAAATCCGTTGAGACGACGCCTTATGAACTATGGTTTGGCAAGAAACCAAAGTTGTCGTTTCTGAAAGTTTGGGGCTGCGATGCTTATGTGAAAAAGCTTCAACCTGATAAGCTCGAACCCAAATCGGAGAAATGTGTCTTCATAGGATATCCAAAGGAAACTATTGGATACACCTTCTATCACAGATCCGAAGGCAAGACTTTTGTTGCTAAATTCGGAAACTTTCTGGTGAAGGAGTTTCTCTCGAAAGAAGTGAGTGGGAGGAAAGTAGAACTTGACGAGGTAACTGTACCTGCTCCCTTATTGGAAAGTAGTACATCACAGAAACCTGTTTCTGTGACACCTACACCAATTAGTGAGGAAGCTAATGATAATGATCATGAAACTTCAGAACAAGATACTACTGAACCTCGTAGATCAACCAGAGTAAGACCCGCGCCAGAGTGGTACGGTAATCCTGTTCTGGAAGTCATGCTACTAGATCATGATGAACCTACGAACTATGAAGAAGCGATGGTGAGCCCAGATTCCGCAAAATGTCTTGAAGCCATGAAATCTGAGATGGGATCCATGTATGAGAACAAAGTATGGACTTTGGTTGACTTGCCCAATGATCGGCAAGCAATTGAGAATAAATGGATCTTCAAGAAGAAGACTGACGCTGACGGTAATATTACTGTCTACAAAGCTCGACTTGTCGCAAAAGGTTTTTGGCAAGTTCAAGGGATTGACTACGATGAGACCTTCTCACCCGTAGTGATGCTTAAGTCTGTCCGAATCATGTTAGCAATTGCCGCATTTTATGATTATGAAATTTGGCAAATGGATGTCAAAACTACATTCCTGAATGGATTTCTGCAAGAAGAGTTGTATATGGTGCAGCCGAAAGGTTTTGTCGATCCAAAGGGAGCTAACAAAGTGTGCAAGCTCCAGCGATCCATTTATGGACTGGTGTAAGCCTCTCGGAGTTGGAATAGACGCTTTGATAGTGTGATCAAAGCATTTGGTTTTATACAGACTTTTGGAGAAGCCTGTATTTACAAGAAAGTGAGTGGGAGCTTTGTAGCATTTCTGATATTATATGTAGATGACATATTACTAATCGGAAATGATATAGAATTTCTGGATAGCATAAAAGGATACTTGAATAAAAGTTTTTCAATGAAAGACCTCGGTGAAGCTGCCTACATATTGGGCATCAAGATCTATAGAGACAGATCGAGACGCTTAATTGGGCTTTCACAAAGCACATACCTTGACAAAGTTTTGAAAAAGTTCAAAATGGATCAAGCAAATAAAGGATTCTTACCTGTGTTACAAGGTGTGAAATTGAGTAAGACTCAAAGTCCGACCAATGCAGAAGATAGAGAGAAAATGAAAGATGTTCCCTATGCTTTAGCCATAGGCTCTATCATGTATGCAATGCTGTGTACCAGACCTGATGTGTGTCTTGCTATAAGTCTAGCAGGGAGGTACCAAAGTAATCCAGGAGTGGATCACTGGACAGCGGTCAAGAACATCCTGAAATACCTGAAAAGGACTAAGGATATGTTTCTCATATATGGAGGTGACAAAGAGCTCATCGTAAATGGTTACGTTGATGCAAGCTTTGACACTGATCCGGACGATTCTAAATCGCAAACCGGATACGTGTTTACATTAAACGATGGAGCTGTTAGTTGGTGCAGCTCTAAACAAAGCGTTGTGGCGGGATCTACATGTGAAGCGGAGTACATAGCTGCTTCGGAAGCAGCAAACGAAGGAGTCTGGATGAAGGAGTTCATATCCGATCTAGGTGTCATACCTAGTGCATCGGGTCCAATGAAAATCTTTTGTGACAATACTGGTGCAATTGCCTTGGCAAAGGAATCCAGATTTCATAAGAGAACCAAGCACATCAAGAGACGCTTCAATTCCATCCGGGATCTAGTCCAGGTGGGAGACATAGAGATTTGCAAGATACATACGGATCTGAATGTAGCAGACCCGTTGACTAAGCCTCTTCCACGAGCAAAACATGATCAGCACCAAAGCTCCATGGGTGTTAGAATCATTACTGTGTAATCTAGATTATTGACTCTAGTGCAAGTGGGAGACTGAAGGAAATATGCCCTAGAGGCAATAATAAATGTTATTATTTTATTTCCTTATATCATGATAAATGTTTATTATTCATGCTAGAATTGTATTATCCGGAAACATAATACTTGTGTGAATATATAGACAAACCAAACGTCACTAGTATGCCTCTACTTGACTAGCTCGTTAATCGAAGATGGTTATGTTTCCTAACCATAGACATGTGTTGTCATTTGATTAATGGAATCACATCATTAGGAGAATGATGTGATTGACATGACCCATTCCATTAGCTTAGCACCCGATCGTTTAGTATGTTGCTATTGCTTTCTTCATGACTTATACATGTTCCTATGACTATGAGATTATGCAACTCCCGTTTACCGGAGGAACACTTTGTGTGCTACCAAACGTCACAACATAACTAGGTGATTATAAAGGAGCTCTACAGGTGTCTCCAAAGGTGAATGTTGGGTTGGCGTATTTCGAGATTAGGATTTGTCACTCCGATTGTCGGAGAGGTATCTCTGGGCCCTCTCGGTAATGCACATCACATAAGCCTTGCAAGCATTACAACTAATGAGTTAGTTGCAAGATAATGTATTACGAAATGAGTAAAGAGACTTGCCGGTAACGAGATTGAACTAGGTATTGAGATACCGACGGTCGAATCTCGGGCAAGTAACATACCGATGACAAAGGGAACAACGTATGTTGTTATGCGGTCTAACCGATAAAAGATCTTCGTAGAATATGTAGGAGCCAATATGAGCATCCAGGTTCCGCTATTGGTTATTGACCGGAGACATGTCTCGGTCATGTCTACATTGTTCTCGAACCCGTAGGGTCCGCACGCTTAAGGTTTCGATGACAGTTATATTATGAGTTTATGAGTTTTGATGTACCGAAGTTAGTTCGGAGTCCCGGATGTGATCACGGACATGACGAGGAGTCTCGAAATGGTCGATACATAAAGATTGATATATTGGACGGCTATATTCGGACACCGGAAGGGTTCCGGGTGATTTCGGAGAAAACCAGAGAGCCGGAGGGTTACCGGAACCCCCCCGGGAGAAGTAATGGGCCATATGGGCCTTAGTGGAGAGAGAGAGGGGCAGCCAAAGGTGGGCCGCGTGCCTCCTCCCCTGGTCCG
Source organism: Triticum urartu (assembly GCF_056163025.1). Classification (NCBI taxonomy): domain Eukaryota; kingdom Viridiplantae; phylum Streptophyta; class Magnoliopsida; order Poales; family Poaceae; genus Triticum; species Triticum urartu. The sequence goes on from NC_141875.1 coordinate 87,520,524, forward strand.
AATTGGACTAGGAGAGGGGGCGCGGCGCCCCCCTTTCCTTCTCCCTCCCCACTTCTTTCCCCCTCCTAGTAGGAGTCCTACTCCTACTAGGAGGAGGACTCCTCCTGGCGCGCCAATAGGGGCCGGCCGGCCTCCTCCCCTTGATCCTTTATATACGGGGGCAGGGGGCACCCCTAGACACACAAGTTGATCCACGTGATCATATTCTTAGCCGTGTGTGGTGCCCCCTTCCACCATAATCCTCGATAATATTGTAGCGGTGCTTAGGCGAAGCCCTGCAACGGTAGTACATCAAGATCGTCACCACACCGTCGTGCTGACGGAACTCTTCCCCGACACTTTGCTGGATCGGAGTCCGGGGATCGTCATCGAGCTGAACGTGTGCTAGAACTCGGAGGTGCCGTAGTTTCGGTGCTTGATCAGTCGGGCCGTGAAGATGTACGACTACATCAACCGCGTTGTGCTAACGCTTCCGCTGTCGGTCTACAAGGGTACGTAGATCACACTCTCCCCTCTCGTTGCTATGCATCACCATGATCTTGCGTGTGCGTAGGAATTTTTTTGAAATTACTACGTTCCCCAACAGTAATAACAACCCATAATGCAATAAATATCGATGTAAAAGCATGATGCAAAATGGACGTATCAACTCCCCCAAGCTTAGACCTCGCGTGTCCTCAAGCGAAAGCCGATATCGAAAAATATGTCCACATGTTTAGAGATAGAGGTGTCGATAAAAATAAAATACGGACATGAGGGCATCATGGTCATTCTTAGAACAACAACTTACATAATTCTTGTCATATGATTTCTTATGCTAGGGTAATAATTCAATCACAATTTCAAGTATGAATCATAAACTTCATTGAAAACTAACAAACTGTAATCTCAGCCATTGGAGCAATTGCAATTTATCATAACATAGGAAAGAGTCAATATAAGAGCTTTTCAGCAAGTCCACATACTCAACTATCATATAGTCTTTCACAGTTGCTAACACTCACGCAATAATTACGGGTATGGAGTTTTAATCGGACACAGAGAAAGATAGGGGCTTATAGGTTTGCCTCCCAATGTTTTACCTCAAGGGTAATGTCAACAATAATAGTTTATGAAAACTCACATCCAATTAGCCATATATACCATGATCTTTCCAACATACTGTGCTTGAAAAAGGATGAAATGTAAAAAGGAAGGGTGAAGATCGCCATGACTCTTATGCAAGGGAGGAGATAAAAGTAAAAGATAGGCCCTTCGCAGAGGGAAGGAGAGGTTATCATGCACTTTTATGGTTAGATGCACAAAATCTTAATGCGAAAGAACGTCACTTTATATTGCCACTTGTGATATGGACCTTTATTATGCAGTCTGTCGCTTTTATCTCTTCCACATCACACGATCGTATAAAGTTTATTTTCTCCCACACTAATAAGTCATACATATTTAGAGAGCAATTTTTATTGCTTGCACCGATGACAACTTATTTGGAGGATCTTACTCAATCCATAGGTAGGTATGGTGGACTCTCATGGCAAAACTGGTTTAAGGGTATTTGGAAGCACAAGTAGTATCTCTACTTGGTGCGATGAATTTGGCTAGCATGAGGGGGAAAGGCAAGGTCAACCATGTTGGATGATCCATGACAATATAATTTATCTCAGATGTAAGAAAACATAACCCATTACGTTGTCTTCCTTGTCCAACGTCAACTCTTTAGCATGTCATATTTTAATGAGTGCTCACAATCATAAAAGATGTCCAAGATAGTATATTTATATGTGAAGACCTCTCTTTCTTTATTACTTCCTATTAATTGCAATGATGACCAAAACTATGTTTGTCAACTCTCAACAACTTTTATTCATCATACTTTTTCTATGTGAGCTCACTACTCTCCATAAGATCCATATGATCTCTTTGTTTCCTTTTTATTTATTTCTCTTTTCTTTTATTCACTTAAGATCATGGCAAAATAATCAAGCCCTTGACTCAACACTAATCTTTATTATATATAGCTCACGGACTCGATTACATAGAGGGATCATAAAGCAAAACTCAAAACTAGATCATGCCATAAACTTTATTCTACTAGATCAAGATATTACCAAAAGGATCGAACTAAGAAAAATGGTAAAGATAAAAGTGATGGTGATACGATACCGGGGCACTCCCCCAAGCTTGGCAGTTGCCAAGGGGAGTGCCCATACCCGATGCTCAATTCTTCTTTGTTGGTGGAGAAGGTGATGGTTTTGTTGATGGCGTAGGTTTCTTCCTTAATTTACACTCGAGGATAGAGTTTTGGTCCCTTAGGTCATCGATCTCCTGTTCCAGGCTCAATATCTTTTTGCATAGTTCCTGCTTGTTTTCCTGCAAGAGGCGAAAAGGGATAAACTCGATCTTAGGTTTCTTTACTCTATCTGGGAGGCTTGACTTTTTGAACTCCACATGCATATAACGCCCTCAATGCGGCTATATCTCCCACGTGTCGAAGCACGACTTGGAGGCATAACCGCATTGAAAGCAATGTCGCAAGAGAGGTAATCTTCACACAACCCATGTAATACATAAGGGAAAGAGATACATAGTTGGCTTACAATCGCCACTTCACACAATTACATGAATAAAGCATTACATCATCCAGATACAATCAAGGTCCGACTATGGAGCCAAAATAAAAGAAGAACCCCAAATGTGACAAAAGGTCCCCGATCGACCCCAACTGGGCTCCACTACTGATCAACTAGAACGAAACAACACAAAGGACAAGATCTTCATCGAGCTCCTCCTGAGCTTGGTTGCGTCATCTGCACGGACTCATCGGCACCTGCAAGCTGGTTTTGGAAGTATCTGTGAGCCACGAGGACTCACCAATCTCGCACCCTCGCGATCAAGACTATTTAAGCTTATGGGTAAGGTAAAAGGTATGAGGTGGAGCTGCAGCAAGCGACTAGCATATATGGTGGCTAACATACGCAAATGAGAGCGAGAAGAGAAGGCAAAGCATGGTCGATAAAAGTATGATCAAGAAGTGATCCTATAACAACCTACGTCAAGCATAACTCCAACAACCGTGTTCGCTTCCCGGACCCCGCCGGAAAGAGACCATCACGTTTACACACGCGGTCGATTCATTTTAAATAAGGTCGACTTTAGGTTTTCTACAACCGGATGTTAACAAATTCCCATCAGCCCATAACCGTGGGCACGGCTTTCGAAAGTTCAAATCCCTGCAGGGGTGTCCCAACTTAGCTCATCACAAGCTCTCACGGTCAACGAAGGAATAGACCTCCTCCTGAGACATTCCGATCAGACTCGGTATCCCGGTACAACAAGACACTTCGACAAGTTAAAACAAATCCAGCAACACCGCCCGAATGTGCCGACAAATCCCGATAGGAGCTGCACATATCTCTTTCTCAGGGCACACTCAGATTGTCTTAGGTACGGGTAGGCCAGCCCAGAGTTGCCCCTGGTGGCCACTGGCAGCTGACAGGTTGGACCAACACTCAGATGAGCACTGGCCCGGGGGTTTAAAATAATGATGACCCTTGGGCGCGCGACCCCCAAGGGAAAAGAAAAGGCTAGGCGGCGAATGGTAAAACCAATGTTGGGCATTGTTGGAAGAGTTTTACTCAAGGCGAACTGTCAAGGGGTTCCCATTATTACCCAACCGCGTAAGGAACGCAAAATCCGGGAACATAACACCGATATGACGGAAACTAGGGCGGCAAGAGTGGAACAAAACACCAGGCATAAGGCCGAGCCTTCCACCCTTTACCAAGTATATAGATGCATTAATTAAATAAGATATATAGTGATATCCCAACAAGTAAACATGTTCCAACCAGGAACAACATCTCCATGTTCCAACAAGGAACAAAACTCCAATCTTCACCTGCAACTAACAACGCTATAAGAGGGGCTGAGCAAAGCGGTAACATAGCCAATCAACGGTTTGCTAGGACAAGGTGGGTTAGAGGCTTGGTTCAACAATACGGGAGACATGGTAAGCAAGTGGTAAGGTATCGCAGCATAGGCATAGCAAAAGAGCGAGCAACTAGCAAGCAAAGATAGAAGTGATTTCGAGGGTATGGTCATCTTGCCTGAAATCCCGCAAGGAAGAAGAATGAGTCCATGAAGAAGACAAATGGAACATAGACGAACGGGTCCTCACAACGCGACGTTAACGGAACCAACCCGAAGAAGAAAACACCGGAAAAGAAGCACACAACATAGTAAACAACCAGCACATGAACATGATATGATATGCGGGATGCGGTATGCGATGCATATGCATGATTGGACAAGGAATGCATGAACCTGGCCTCAACTTGGAAAACCAAGAGTGCCACTGGAAAGATGAGATGAAATCGCTTGAAAACGATATAAAGATCACCGGAATCGGAGTTACGGTTTGGAAATGGCAAGCAATTCAAATATGACACCGGTCTGCGATTTACAGCAAATAGCCATCTAGATGCAACAAGATGAACATGCTACAGCACTCAAACATGGCAACAAAATACATGGCAGGGATGCATTCAAGATGCTTAACAAAAGATGAACACTAAGCTACGGTCAATTCATCCCTTAACAGGTTCAAACAAGCATGGCAAAAATGCAAACGGTAAACATATCTCAGACTTAGTGAAATTAACACTTGTCTGGAATTTCAGATTAGGTAGCACACTTTGGAGCATGAAAACTAGATGCTACAGGAACTGAACATGGCAAAGTAAAGCATGGCATGGAGCTACTCAAAGAGCTTAACAAAAGTCCCTTAGTGACCTTGAGCCAAAAGGGATCAGAAAATACAATTGCAAGCATGTGAACATGGCAAAAACACAATCAGTTCTCAGACTTAGTGAAAACTGGAGCATGCTGAAACAGATATCAAGTAGGCATGTTTACGAGCTCGATGCACTCACCACGGAGCAAGTCATGACTAGCTAAGCATACACCCATCAAGAATACACATAATACAAGCTAGACATGGCAAGAACAATAACACGGCATGCACGGATCAACTACAACATCCTCGGCAAAATCGCTAGCAAGTAGACAATCTGCCCAGATTCACGAAATAGCAAAAGTAGAGCTCGATTGACTCAAGCTAGGGTGATCCATAATTACAAACAAAGACATGGATGGATAGAGAACTACAAGATTAACAAAACATCCTTACTGATCATCCTCAAAAGAGGCACAGATCACTAGGAAACAACATGAACATATGGCAATATGAGATAAACAGGTCAAGGACTTAGTGGAAGTGCTAAGTCCTAGAAATCAGCATTACCAAGTGCCTCACTTTGCAAGCTCGTGCTAGTCACCACACACATCACAAAAATACATGGGTTGCACCTCTGGATAGATGGCAAAACTCTTAACAAAACATATGTAGAGCTCAGGGGCATATCATGCACACAATAATCATGGCAAAAATGACAAATATCTAAATGGAGCAGCAGATCTGACAATTATCTCAAGTAGCACTCTTCTAATAGCATTTCGGGCATCAAGATGAACTCAAATGAAAATGATGCAATGGAATGAAATGATATACTCTCTGAGACGAACATTTTGATATGCTATATGCATGAATCGGAGCTACGGATGCAAAGTTATGACATGATGAACATGTGCATATGAAACGTGGGAAACTCGGGGACTTAGTGGAATTTTACCCTGCGGGAAAAGTCAACGTGGGATGAGGTGGTGCGGGACGGCGTGGATCCAGGACGGAGGATGCCGTTTGGTTGGAGGGATGGGTGGATCTCATCCACCCTCCTCGGATCCGACCAGAGCGGGGCTCCGGCGAGCTCGACGCCGGCGAGAGGCGGATGCCGCGAGAGGCCGGGGCGCGGTGCGCAGGGTGGCGCGGGGCGGAGCTCCGGCGGACGCGGGGCCAGCGGTTGGTGGCGGCGAGGCGAGGCGTGGTGGCGAAGGGTCGGGGCGGCGCGGCGAACTGCTCCGGCCGGCTCGGGCGGCGAGCATCTCCGGGCGGCGGCGCGGAGGAAGCGACGCGGCGAGGCGGAGGGAGCCGGGCGGCGGGGTGGCTCCCCAGGCAGCGGCGTGGATCTGGGCCCGCGTGGGCCCTGGATGGGCTCCGCGGGCCGCGGCGGCGGTGGAACGGCGGCGGACACGTGGCGTGGCCTGGTTGGAGGAGAGGGGCGGCGTGGCGACGTGGCGCGCCCTGATTGGATGAAGAGAGGTAAGATCTAGGGTGGACGCGTCCGGCCGCCGTGCGGACATGTCCGGCGGCGCGAAGAGAGGTAAGATCTAGGGTTCATCCGCGAATTTCGGGAGGGGAGCACCTATTTATAGGTAGAGGGAGCTAGAAGAGTCCAAATGAGGTGCGGTTTTCAGCCACGCGATCGTGATCGAACGACCGAGATGATGGAGATGGTTTTGGTGGGTTTTGGGCCACTTTGGAAGGGTGTTGAGCTGCAACACACACGAGGCCTTTTCGGTCCCTCGGTTAACCGTTGGAGCATCAAACGAAGTCCAAATGGTACGAAGCTTGACAGGCGGTCTACCGGTAGTAAACCAAGGCCGCTTGGCAAGTCTCGGTCCAATCCGGAAATGTTTAATCCACACACATGAAAGAAAGGTAGAAATGACCACCGGAGGAGAACGGAGCGCCGGATTGCAAAACGGACAACGGGGAAAATGCTCGGATGTAAGAGACGAACACGTATGCAAATGAAATGCACATGATGACATGATATGCAATGCATGACACGCAAGCAATGACAAGGTAACAACAACGAATAACTGGAGGACACCTGGCACATCGGTCACGGGCGTTACAATGCATGTCCCCAGGTTGAGGTAATGGGACTTCGTCTTCTTCTGAGCTCGTCTCCTCCCTTCCCTTGGGTTCATAGTCCTCTTCCTCTTCCGTAGTCCAACCACAATGCTCCACATCCCCATAGACCTTAGGATCTGCAAGGTAACCGGCCACATAGCTTTCTCCTTCCGAATCCTGGGATGACATGTTGCTCTAATCTGCAGCAGGACAGCTCGAAACAAAGACACAGAATATTTGCATGATACAGGAGTCAAAACCCCCGGGAGATTATATAATGAATTTTTACCGACCAAAATACGTATTGTGCAAGAAAACGGAGTCCGGAGAGCGCACGAGGTGCCCACGAGGTAGGGGGGCGGGCCCAGTAGGGTAGGGCGCGCCCTCCACCCTTGTGGAGGCCTCGTGTCCTTCCCAGATTGCTCCTTATTTTTCTATTTTTCTAAATATTCAAAAACGGAGAAATATTGCCTTAAAACTGTTTTGGAGTCGGTTTACTTACCGTACCACATACCTATTCCTTTTCGGGGTCTGAAACATTCCGGAAAGTGTCAACATTTATGTATTCCTCCGGGGTTACGGTTTCAATAACATTGGTTTCAACATTTATGGGGTTACCTGAGATATAATGTTTGATTCTTTGACCGTTCACCACCTTCGGATTTGTGCCTTCAAAGTTGTTGATTTTTATGGCACCGGAACGATAGACCTCCTTGATAACGTAAGGACCTTCCCATTTAGAGAGAAGTTTTCCTGTAAAAAATCTTAAACGAGAGTTGTATAGCAATACATAATCACCTACATTAAACTCTTGCTTTTGTATCCTTTTATCATGCCATCTTTTAACTTTTTTTTTAAACAACTTGGCATTTTCGTAGGCTTGGGTTCTCCATTCATCGAGTGAGCTAATATCAAATAACCTCTTCTCACCGGCAAGTTTAAAATCATAATTGAGCTCTTTAATAGCCCAATATGCCTTGTGTTCTAGTTCGAGAGGTAAGTGGCATGCTTTTCCATAAACCATTTTATACGGAGACATACCCATAGGATTTTTATATGCAGTTCTATAGGCCCATAATGCATCATCAAGTTTCTTGGACCAATTCTTTCTAGACCTATTGACAGTCTTTTGCAAAATTAATTTGAGCTCTCTATTACTCAATTCTACTTGACCACTAGACTGAGGGTGATAAGGAGATGCAATTCTATGATTAACATCATACTTAGCAAGCATTTTACGGAAAGCACCATGAATAAAATGTGAACCACCATCAGTCATTAAATATCTAGGGACTCCAAATCTTGGAAAAATAACTTCTTTAAGCATTTTAATAGAAGTGTTATGATCAGCACTACTAGTTGGAATAGCTTCTACCCACTTAGTAATGTAATCAACAGCAACTAAAATATGTGTATATCCACCAGAGGCAGGAAAAGGTCCCATATAGTCAAAGCCCCAAACATCAAATGGTTCAATAACGAGTGAATAGTTCATAGGCATTTCTTGGCGTCTACTAATATTACCAATTCTTTGACATTCATCACAAGATAAGACAAACTTACGCGCATCTTTTAAGAGAGCTGGCCAATAAAAACCAGATTGCAATACCTTATGTGCAGTTCTATCTCCAGCATGGTGTCCTCCATAAGCTTCGGAGTGACACTTGCGTGGGATCTATTCCTGTTCATGCTCAGGTACACAACGTCTAATAACACCATCTACTCCTTCTTTATAAATATGTGGGTCATCCCAAAAGTAATGTCTCAAATCATAGAAGAACTTTTTCTTTTGCTGGTATGTGAAACTAGGTGGTATGAATTTGGCAACAATGTAATTAGCATAATCAACATACCATGGAGCAGTATGAGAAGCATTTATGACATTTAGTTGCTCATCAGGAAAGCTATCGTCAATAGGTAGTGGGTCATCAAGCACATTTTCTAACCTAGACAAGTTGTCTGCAACGGGGTTCTCAACTCCCTTTCTATCAACAATATGTAAATCAAATTTTTGTAGCAAGAGAACCCATCTAATAAGTCTAGGTTTAGCATCTTTCTTTTCCATAAGATATTTAATAGTAGCATGATCAGTGTGAATAGTTACTTTAGAATCAACAATATAAGGTCTGAACTTATCACAAGAAAATACAAGTGCTAAGAATTCTTTTTTAGTAGTAGCATAATTTCTTTGAGCATTGTCTAGGGTTTTACTAGCATATTGAATAATGTTTTATTTCTTATCAACTCTTTGCCCTAGAACAGCACCTACAGTATAATCACTAGCATCACACATAATTTCAAAGGGTAAATTCCAATCAGGTGGCTGAACAATAGGTGCAGAGATCAATGCTTTCTTAAGTATTTCAAATTATTCTACACAATCATCATCAAAGACAAATGGTATATCTTTTTGTAATAAATTAGTGAGAGGCCGAGAAATTTTTGAGAAGTCCTTAATGAACCTCCTATAAAATCCGGCATGACCAAGGAAACTTCTTATACCTTTGATGTCCTTGGGGCATGGCATCTTTTCAATAGCATCAACCTTGGCTTTATCAACTTCAATACCTCTTTGAGAAACTTTATGGCCCAAGACAATACCTTCATTAACCATAAAGTGGCACTTTTCCCAATTCAAGACAACATTAGTTTCTTCACATCTCTGCAAAACTCGATCAAGGTTGCTCAAGCAATCATCAAAGAAGATCCATAGACGGAGAAATCGTCCATGAAAACCTCACAAATCTTTTCACAAATGTCAGAGAATATAGCCATCATGCATCTTTGAAAGGTAGCAGGTGCATTACATAAACCAAAAGGCACACGTCTATAAGAAAAAGTACCAAAAGGGCAAGTAAAAGTAGTCTTTGATTGATCCTTGGCTGACACAGGTATTTGAGAGAAACCAGAATGACCATCTAGAAAGCAAAAATGTGTATGTTTGGATAATCTTACTAGCATTTGATCAATAAAAGGTAAGGGGTAATGATCCTTTTTAGTGGCCTTATTTAATTTGCGGAAATCAATTACCATCCTATAACCTGTAATAATTCTTTGAGGAATCAATTCATCTTTATCATTAGGAACGACAGTAATACCTCCCTTCTTAGGGACACAATGGATAGGACTTACCCACTGACTATCAGCAACGGGATAGATTATACCTGCCTCAAGGAGCTTAAGTATTTCCTTTCTTACCACTTCTTTCATTTTAGGATTCAGCCGTCGTTGATGATCACGAACTGGTTTAGCATCTTCTTCCAAATTTATTTTATGTTGACATAAAGTGGGACTAATGCCCTTAAGATCATCAAGAGTATACCCAATAGCAGCACGGTGCTTCTTCAGAGTTTTAAATAATCTCTCTTCCTCATGCTCTGAAAGGTTAGCACTAATAATAATAGGATATATCTTTTTCTCATCAAGATAAGCATATTTAAGAGTATCAGGCAATGGTTTAAGCTCAAACACGGGATCACCCTTGGGTGGAGGAGGATCCCCTAGGATTTCAATAGGCAAATTGTGTTTCAGAATAGGTTCCTGTTTAAAGAATACTTCATCTATTTCCCTTCTTTCATTCATAAACATATCATTTTCATGGTCTAGCAAATATTGTTCTAAAGGATCACTAGGAGGTACGACAATAGAAGCAAGACCAATAATTTCATCCTTACTAGGTAATTCTTCTTCACCGTGTTGTCTACTAAATTTAGAGAAATTAAATTCATGAGACATATCATCTAAACCGATAGTAACAACATCCTTTTTGCAATCTATCTTAGCATTAACAGTGTTTAAGAAGGGTCTACCAAATATAATGGGACAAAAGCTATCTTGTGGGGAACCAAGAACAAGAAAATCAGCAGGATATTTAGTTTTCCCACACAAGACTTCAACATCTCTAACAATTCCCATTGGTGAAATAGTATCTCTATTGGCAAGTTTAATTGTGACATCAATATCTTCTATCTCAGTAGGTGCAATATCATGCATAATTTCTTTGTATAAGTCGTAAGGTATTGCACTAGCACTAGCACCCATATCACATAAGCCATGATAACAATGATCTCCTATTTTAATAGAAATAACAGGCATGCCTACCACATGTCTGTTTTTATCTTTAGCACAAGGTTTAGCAATTCTAGCAGTCTCATCAAGGAAATGAATAACATGCCCATCAATATTATCAAACAAGAGATCTTTAACAATAGCAATATCAGGTTCAACTTTAATTTGCTCACGAGGTGTATAAGTTTTAATATTGCTTTTACGAACCACAGTTGAAGCTTTAGCATGATCCTTTATCCTAACAGGGAAAGGTGGTTTCTCAACATAAGAAGTAGGAACAATAGGATCATTATAAGTGACCGTCTTTTCTTCAACTTTAATTGGCGCAGCTACTTTTACTTCTATGGGAGGATGATATTTAAACCACTTCTCCCTAGGGAGATCAACATAAGTAGCAAAAGATTCACAGAAAGAAGCTACTATCTCAGAGTCAAGTCCATATTTAGTGCTAAATTTACGGAAACCATCGGTATCCATAAAAGATTTAACACAATCAAACTTAGGTGTCATACCTGACTCCTTACCTTTGTCGAGGTCCCAATCTTCAGAGTTGCGTTTAATTCTTTCCAATAAATCCCATTTGAATTCAATAATCTTCGTCATAAAAGAGCCAGCACAAGAAGTATCGAGCATGGTGCGATTGTTATCAGAAAGCCGAGCATATAAATTTTGAATAATCATCTCTCTTGAGAGCTCATGATTGGGGCATGAATATAACGTTGATTTAAGCCTCCCCCAAGCTTTAGCGATGCTTTCTCCTTCGCGAGGCCAAAAATTATATATATAATTGTGATCATGATGAACAAGATGCATAGGATAAAACTTCTGATGAAATTCCAATTTCAATCGTTTGTAGTTCCATGACCCCGTATCATCACATAGCCTATACCATGTCAATGCATCTTCCTTCAAAGATAAAGGGAAGACCTTCTTCTTAACAACATCTCCGGGTACACCTGCAAGCTTAAGTAATCCACAAACTTCATCAACGTATATTAGGTGCTCATCAGGATGCATTGTTTCATCTCCTGCAAAAGGATTAGCTAGTAGTTTTTCTATCATACCCGAAGGAATTTCAAAGCAGACATTTTCATTTTCATTTTCAGTAGGTTCAGTAGGTTGAGGAGCAACTCTTTTCTCTACTGGTCGGGGTGAAGATACCCCGAACAAGCCCCTCAGAGGATTACTTTCCATAGTAACAAGTGACAGTAAATTTCAGCACACTATATAAATTTTCCTTACCAAATTCCACCCACCAAAGGCGCTTCACTCCCCGGCAACGGCGCCAGAAAAGAGTCTTGATGACCCACAAGTATAGGGGATCTATCGTAGTCCTTTCGATAAGTAAGAGTGTCGAACCCAACGAGGAGCAGAAGGAAATGATAAGCGGTTTCCAGCAAGGTATTCTCTGCAAGTATTGAAATAAGTGGTAACAGATGGTTTTGTGATAGGATAATTTGTAACGAGCAACAAGTAACAAAAGTAAACAAAGTTCAGCAAGGTGGCCCAATCCTTTTTGTAGCAAAGGGCAAGCCTGGACAAACTCTTATATAGAGAAAAGCGCTCCCGAGGACACATGGGAATATCGTCAAGCTAGTTTTCATCACGATCATATGATTCGCGTTCGGTACTTTGATAATCTGATATGTGGGTGGACCGGTGCTTGGGTGTTGTCCTTACTTGGAGAAGCATCCCACTTATGATTAACCTCCATTGCAAGCATCCGTAACTACAACAAAAGTATTAATGTAAACCTAACCATAGCATGAAACTAGGGTTTAAGCTTCTGTCAAAATATCGAACGAATACCAAATTCACATAAACTAGGGTTTAAGCTTCTGTCACTCTAGCAACCCATCATCTACTTATTACTTCCCAATGCCTTCCTCTAGGCCCAAATAATGGTGAAGTGTTATGTAGTCGATGTTCACATAACACCACTAGAGGAGAGACAACATACATCTCATCAAAATATCGAACGAATGCCAAATTCACATGACTACTAATAGCAAGACTTCTCCCATGTCCTCAGGAACAAACGTAACTACTCACAAAGCATATTCATGTTCATAATCAGAGGGGTATTAATATGCATATATGATCTGAACATATGATCTTCCACCAAATAAACCAACTAGCATCAACTACAAGGAGTAATCAACAATACTAGCAACCCACAGGTACCAATCCTGGACTCGGAGACAAGAATTGGATACAAGATATGAACTAGGGTCTTGAGAGGAGATGGTGCTGGTGAAGATGTTGATGTTGATGGAGATTGCCCTCTCTCGATGAGAGGAGCATTGGTGATGACGATGGCGATGATTTCCCCCTCCCGAAGGGAAGTTTCCCCGGCAGAACAGCTCCGTCAGAGCCCTAGATTGGTTCCGCCAAGGTTCCGTCTCATGGCGGCGGAGTTTCGTCTGAGGAGATGGCTTATGATTTTGTCCTCATCGAAAGACTTCATATAGCAGAAGATGGCCATCGGAGGGCCACCAGGGGGCCCACGAGGTAGGGGGCGCGCCCCCACCCTCGTGGGTAGGGTGTGGCCCCCCTGGTGAACTTCTTGCGCTCAGTATTTTTTATATATTCTGAAAACGTCTCCCGTGAAGTTTCAGGACTTTTGGAGCTGTGCAGAATAGGTCTCTAATATTTGCTCCTTTTCCAGCCCAGAATCCCAGCTGTCGGCATTCTCTCTCTTTATGTAAACCTTGTAAAATAAGAGAGAATAGTCATAAGTATTGTGACATAATGTGTAATAACAGCCCATAATGCAATAAATATCGATGTAAAAGCATGATACAAAATGGACGTATCAATCAGTATGTCATCAACATACAAGCAAAGGATAACTCCCTCGCCCCCACCATGGCGATAGTACACACATTTGTCAGCTTCGTTTACAACAAAGCCTGCAACTGTTAAAGTTCTTTCAAACTTCTCATGCCACTGTTTGGGTGCTTACTTGAGTCCATACAAATACTTCAGCAACTTGCACACTTTTCCTTCCTGACCATCTAGTACAAACTCATCTGGTTGTTCCATATAAATTTCCTCGTCCAACTCTCCATTTAGCAGTCTTAACATCCATTTGATGAACGAGAAGACCATGTGAGGCAGCTAGTGAAAGTAGAACTCGAATAGTGGTCGGTCGAGCCACAGGTGAGTAAGTATCAAAGAAGTCTTCACCTTCCTTTTGGGTATAACCCTTAGCCACGAGCCGAGCCTTGTACTTTTCAATAGTACCATCAGGCCTAAGCTTCTTCTTGAATACCCATTTACATCCTATAGGTTTGCACCCATAAGGACGATCAGTTATCTCCCAAGTTTCATTCACCAAGATGGAATCCATCTCACTACGAACCGCTTCCTTCCAGAAGTCACCATCTTCAGATGCATAGGCCTCTGAAATAGAACTAGGAGTGTCATCTATGAGATACATAAGAAAATCATCACCAAAGGACTTTGCAGTCGTCTGTCTCTTACTCCTAATAGGAACTTCATTGTTCTCCTCCACGGGATTTCCAAAGTGTTCCATCAAAATGGCAGGTTCAGTAATTGTAACTGGTTCCTGATTCGATGAACTAGGCATCTCCTGATTAGATGAGGTAGCCATATCCTTCATGGGAAAGATATCTTCAAAGAAAGTCGCATCATTCGACTCCATGATCGTACCGACATGCATGTCAGGTACCTTAGATTTTACAACCAAGAATCTATAACCAATGCTATGAAAAGCATATCCCAGGAAAACACAATCCACGGTCTTTGGTCCAAGCTTACGCTTCTTTGGAATTGGCACATTGACTTTCGCCAAACAACCCCAGGTTCGTAGATAAGAGAGTTTTAATCTTTTCTTCTCCCATTCCTCGAATGGAGTTATCTCTTTATTCTTTGTGGGAACTCGGTTTAGGACATGACATGCAGTCAATATCGCCTCCCCCCACCATGCCTTGGAGAGACCCGATGTGTCTAGCATGGCGTTAACCAAATCAGTTAGAGTACGGTTCTTTCTTTCGGCTACCCCATTTGACTGAGGTGAATAGGGAGGCGTCCTATCATGGATTATACCATGTTCTGCACAAAAAGCATCAAATTCGTTGGAAAAATACTCTCCACCACGGTCGGATCTAAGCCTCTTGATTTTCCGATCAAGTTGGTTTTCCGCTTCAGCTTTATAGATCTTGAAAAAGTTCAAAGCCTCATCCTTAGATTTCAGAAGATACACACGACAGTATCTAGTGGAGTCATCAATTAACGTCATGAAATATTTCTTTTCATCTTTTGTCAAAACACCATTCATTTCACATAGATCCGAATGTATGAGTTCTAGTGGTGCAAGATTTCTCGTTTCCGCAGTCGTGTGAGACTTACGAGGTTGCTTAGCTTGCACACAAACTTGACACTTAGATCCCTTGACAGTGGTGAAACTAGGGATTAAGTTCAATTTGGCTAGTCGCGACATGCAACCAAAGTTAACATGACAAAGACGTGAATGCCACGCATTTGATTCACTATTGTTGTAAATATGATTAACAACTTTATTGCAAACGTCTGATAAAGATAAACGAAACAGGCCTCCTGACTCATAGCCTTTACCAACAAAGGTTCCACACTTGGATATTACAAATTTATTCGACTCAAAGACAAGCTTGTAGCCATCTCTACACAGAAGAGATCCGCCAACAAGATTTTTATTGACGGAGGGGACATAATGCACGTTCTTTAGCCGCACGATCTTCCCCGAAGTAAACTTCAGATCGACCGTGCTAACACCACGAACAGAAGCACTTGAACCGTTGCCCATCAGCATGGTTGAAGTCCCTGCGGTCTGATACGATAAAAACATGGAAATATCACCGCATACATGCACATTAGCACCCGTGCCAATCAACCAATCAGGAGAATGACATACTGAAAGAATAGTGGGAAATATACCATACCCAACATCCTTCATGTCAGTGTCTCCAATGACAACATTAGCGGTCTTGCCACCTTTCCCAGGATGACGCTTGTCATAGCGATTAGGGCAACTAGGAGCCCAATGATCAGGATCCCCACACACATGACAAACACCTTTCTTTTTGTCATTCTTCTTCTTGAAGTTCTTGTGTTGCATAGCCTTGTTCTTCCCATCAAACTTTGCTTTACCATCAAACTTGCCCTTGTTCTTGAACTTGTGGGCTGAAAGTTCTACTTTTGTACCAGATTGGCACTAGATCCTCCATCAATACCTCGAGCACGTGTGTCCTTTGCTCTCGCCTTTTCTTCCACATCAAGAGTACCAATGAGATCCGGAACGGAAAACTCCTGCCTCTTATGCTTCATAAGGTAGCAAAGTTTCTCCATGAAGAAGGAAGCTTAGTGATGATACCTCCGGCAACAAACTTGTCCGGTAGCATACAATTGAAGTGCTCAAGTTCTCTAGCAAATGACTGTATCTCATGATCTTGCTCAACCACGAAGCGATCTTCAGTCATCTTGTAATCATAGAATTGCTCCATGATGTACAACTCAGTGCCAGCATCCAAGACCACAAACTTGGCCTCGAGTGTGTCCCACATATCTTTTCCATTGTCAATTGACGCATACGCATCAACTATGTTCTCACCAGGATCACTCAAGAGAGCAGCCTTAAACAGAGTATCCATTTTCTGAAAAGCTTGTTCCTGTTGGGAATCATGCTCCCCTTCAGGTTTGCCAAGAGTGGCGTCATAGCAACTCATGGTTTGAAACCATAAGACCGCTCTCATGCGCCACCTCTTACAGTGGATACCCTCAAACATAGGAGGTCTCATGGAAGCAGCAAAACCACTTGATGTAAATTGCCTATAATAAGGTTTTTGGATTTTTGGAAACATGAGCAATTTACCAAATAATTTTGCTAACGGAAATACTAGATAAAGCATGACTAATATAGCAGAGATAAAGCAAGTCATGCAATTTGACAAAGAGAATAGGTAGATAGCATCTGCATATATGAAGTTGAACTAAACACATCTAGAACATACACTAGATGAAGTTGCATATACGAAGTAGAACCTAACATATGTAGGGCAGAAACTAGAGCTAAGAGCTGTGGCAGGACTTTTAACAGAAAGAGCAAGAACACGTACGGGACAACAACAGAAGAAGCACTGGACTTGGGGTCGACATCCTCTCCAGCCATGTCGTCGATGAGGTTGTCGACATTGGGGAAGAAGTCGTCGTCGAGGAAGTAGTCGTCGGAGTCCGTGATGAAGAAGTCAGTAGTCCCCCGGAGCGGTCCTCAAAAACCTTATCACCCTTCTCCCGTACAGGACTCAAAGAGGTGCGGTTTCGGAGGCCTACTGTCCCGACCTGCGGTGCACGCCGCAAGCCGGGATGGGGAAGATCGTAGCAGTAGCGCGAGAGATTTGTGTTGTTTTGGTGCGTCTCTCTGGGAGGAGCGACCTCCCTTTTATACTTCAGCCGAAGAGGCGAGCCGTTCGGATTCAGTGTTCACTACAAAAAAAGTGGCGTGGCGGCGGAGGAGGAGGAGCGCGCGTGGATGTCCCTCTTGTTCTCATGCTCATACATGTGGAGAAAGAACCTTCCTTATAAAGAGGTCCAACTTTCTCTAAACTAGCAATGTGAGACTAAACTTTAGAAGTGCCCCTTGCCTTGCACGAATGAGCTAGATGGGCCTCTAGAATTTATTAGGAATTTTTGAAATTATTATTGGGCTGGCCCATAAATAGATAAAATTCCAGCAAGACATAGTCGCCATGCACCATCACCTTGTTTGCCAGTAGTGCCAATTGTCGCACCTCGTCGCTCCATCGCAGCAGACCATGTCTCTCTTTGCAGCATCGCATGCTGCAACGCTGAAAGCACGTCACTGCTTGCAACATTGGGGCGTCGCGACAACGGCGACAACACGCCAAAGCTCACAACATTGGTGACAGATCAGGAGGCTGGCAAGCTGCTGCAACAACAACACACAACATTGCGTGCACCGTCAATGAGAGGTGCGGTTGTAGCATCGCCCGCCGCTTGCGGCACTTGCTGCAACAACAACCTGACAATCACTGACGGCGTGGGGGACTTTCATCGTATGTGGGGTGCTACGGCCATACGCGCCCTAACTCATGACCATGACTAGTGAATGTTGATTTGAGCACCGGTCCTTCCTCCGGCCCCGGTGACCAGCCCCCACCTTCTTGCACCCACACCATCAACCTCCTTCTCCCCTGCCGGCGACGTAGCGGCGAGCCGTGTTGTATCCGTCTCCGGCCAGGTCCCGGCTCTCCGTTACACGGTACGCCGGAGCCTCCCTGTCCCAGGTCAGTGTTTCGCTCTATGCCACTGAGGCCAAAAATAGAAACCAGACCCCTGGTAAATAGCCAACGTGATTACTCATAGATACCGTGACTGGCACCAGCCTCCAGCCATTAATATTTTCCAAGCCACACCCTCTTGGCTTACATCTGTACCGTGCCCAGCGCCAGCCCAGCATTACTACACTACACCTCAGCGCTTTCGTCATCGCCGCCGTATATAACAAGCGAAACCCGTCGATGACTCGCCTCAACTCAACCCAACACAGCAACGACGAACACACGTCGACGACAAGACACTCATACGTACGCTCGCTCTCCCACTCGCAGCAATGCCGGCCATGGTGGCGCATGAGGTGGAGCGCGCGGGGGAGGCGCCGCACTTCCTCGTGGTCACGTTCCCGGCGCAGGGCCACATCAACCCGGCGCGCCACCTCGCGCTGCGCCTCCTCAGCGCCTCGCCGGGCGCCCGCGTCACCTTCTCCACCCCCGTCTCCGCGTTCCGCAAGATGTTCCCGGAGAACGAGGGCGCGGAGGCGGTGGGCCACGTCGACGGCGCCGGCGTCCACTACGTGCCCTACTCCGACGGCTTCGACGGCGGCCTCGACACGTCAGCGCACGACGTCTCGTACTACATGTCCAATCTCAAGGCCGCGGGGTCCCGCACGCTGGGAGGCGTGCTCGCGCGCCTCCGCGACGCCGGCGCCCCCGTCACGCAGGTGGTTTACACCGTGATGCTCTCCTGGGTCGCCGGCGTCGCGCGCGCGCACGGCGTCCCCGCCGCGGCCTATTGGATCCAGCCGGCCACCGTGCTCGCCGCCTACCTCCACTTCTTCCGCGGCACCGACGACCTCGACCAGGCCGTCGCCGCCGCGGCGAGCGACCCGTGGGCGGACGTCCGCGTCCGGGGGCTGCCGCCGATGCGCGTGCGCGACCTGCCGTCGTTCTTCACCATCGCCTCCGACGTCGACCACCCCTACGCCTTCGTCCTCACCGCGTTCCGCGAGCTCCTCGACGTGCTGGACCGCGGGGACACGCCCACCGTGCTCGTCAACACGTTCGACGCCATGGAGCCTGATGCGGTGGCGACGCTGCACCAGCACGGCGTCGACGTCGTCCCCATCGGCCCCGTGCTCTCCTTCCTGGACGCATCGGCGACGTCGGTCAACAACAACAACGACCTGTTCAAGCCGGACGGCAAGGGGTACCTGGAGTGGCTGGACGCGCAGGAAGCGGGGTCGGTCGTCTACATCTCCTTCGGGAGCCTGTCGACGATGAGCAAGCGGCAGATCACGGAGGTGGCGCGCGGCATGGCGGAGATCGGCCGCCCGTTCCTGTGGGTGTTGAGGAAGGACAACCGCGGCGAGATAGACGGCGACGAGTCGTGCAGCGGCATCGGCTCCAGCGCGGGCATGGTGGTGGAGTGGTGCGACCAGGGGAAGGTGCTGTCGCACCCGGCGGTGGGGTGCTTCGTGACGCACTGCGGGTGGAACTCGACGCTGGAGAGCATGGCATGCGGCGTGCCGGTCGTGGGGGCGCCGCAGTGGTCGGACCAGGGCACCAATGCGTGGCTGGTGGAGCGGAAGCTCGGCACCGGGGTCCGGGCCGCCGTGAGTGAGAAGGACGGCGTGCTGGAGGCCGACGAGCTGCGGAGGTGCATCGGCTTCGCCACGTCGGATGTGGTGCGCGCCAAGGCGGCGCTGTGGAGGGAGAAGGCGAGGGCGGCGGCGGCCGTGGGCGGCTCATCCGAGAGGAACCTCAGGGCGTTCGTCGCCGGCAACTAGCCAGCCGGTAGGCCGGCTTGCCTACGCTGCATGGTCCTGCAAAATCGACAGAGAATAGCAGGACGAGACGACTCGAGCAGCTGTGTCCCTGTTGTTGTTGCGGAAGACTATTTTTATTTTATTGCAAAAACCACGTGTTCCATGTGGTGCCAAAGACTGTTGCCTGTTGGTAGCGCTGCTACCTGGTAGAGAGATCGAATGCCATCCGCATATTGTCGGGATTTCCTCACCAGTGTCAGATGTGTGTGCCTCATAGGACGATAATACTACACGCACGGAGGAAAACAACGTACTTTTACGGATGGCAAATCTCTCTGTTCAAATAGAATTTCTTTTGCAAGAAAACTTTCAACCGTCAAGGTAGTACAAAGAATACAAGAAGCAAAATTTATATCCAGGTCCGTAGACCACCTAGTGACAACTACAAACACTGAAGCAAGCCGAAGGCGCGCCGCCGTCATCACCCCTCCCTCGTCGGAGCCGGGCAAACATTGTTGCAGTAGACAGCCGGGAAGTCATCGTGCTAAGGACCCATATGACTAACACCAGAACAACAACCGCCGCGATGAAGAGAAGTATAGACGGGAAAGATCCAACCTGCAGACACACGGACGTAGGCGAACGAAGACCAGATCCAGTCAGATCCACCGAAGACAAACGCCGACCGGATCCCACAAGATCCGTCGGAGATAAACCTCCACACGCCTTCTGACGATGCTTGAAACATCACCGAGACGGAGGTTAGGCGGGGAGGACCTTATTCCATCTTCAAGAAGCCGCTGCCGCCTCGTCTTCTTAAGCATGACATAAACCCTAACAAAACTCAGAAAATCATCTAAAAATGGAGCCCTCCCGCCGGCAAGTGCCGGGATCCACCATGCCTCCATGATCCAAGAATCATAGGAGATGAGCCAGATCGGCGGCGCCGATGAGAGACAAGGAAACCCTAGATGGAAGTTCGCACGTGGGCTAGATGGAAGGGGCAGGAGCCCTGTTCAAATAGATTTTTGTTATAGAAGGAAGGGGAGCCTCCCAGAGCGCAAAAATCTATTAAAATTATAATACTACCAGAGATTTAAAATTATGCGTTCCCTCCCTGTGAGGTTCCTGTTAAAATATACTAGTATTTCTTAGGTGAGAGTTGCAAAAGTCAAATTATCGTTAATGAAATTGAAACATTAAATTTTGTAATATTAGTTTCCTAGCCAGTTAAGGCAATTTCAATGGTCACGTTTTTTTATAGGTTACTAACTGAATTTCTAAAGTGTTAACATAACAATTATTATTCCTGATTTCCTTTTTTGTAATATGTTTTTCCACGAACAGATGCTATTTGATCAAGGCTGTGTGTTTTCATGAAGATGTTTTTTTCATCTAGGAACATGTCATGAATAGACATCTTTTCATTGAGGGACGTGTCTTTTTAGACAGAAGCATCCTTTACTAACAGATGTGTCTTTTGGCCAAAGGAATGCCTGTTTTTCACGGCTAGACATTTGTTTCACCATAAGACGTGTAGTTTTTTTTTTACTATAAGAGATGTGCTTTTTTAGTCAAAGGACATGATTGTTTGTAAGCCCAACTATCAAAATCTAAGAGACTCGATTAATTATTGATATAATGCAATGATTATTCCTTTTAGGGTGGCGTGTCCTAATGTGGATGTTGCATCAAAAGCCAATTTTAGAATATAGATGGAAAGAGATGTTAATTAGTATGTTTTCCAAAAGTGGACTAGGATGTGTGAGCAAGCAGGTAACATCCACTCTATAGCGATGTATGCCATCGGAATTTCATGACAATAGTCATGATTCGGGAATTTGTGCAGGAGGACGCATGAGGAGGATTTAGATACTATGAGATTCGTGAAGGAAATATGTCTTAGAGGCAATAATAAAGTTGTTATTTATATTTCCTTATATCATGATAAATGTTTATTATTCATGCTAGAATTGTATTAATCGGAAACTTATTACATGTGTGAATACATAGACAAACTGAGTGTCACTAGTATGCTTCTTCTTGACTAGCTCGTTAATCAAAGATGGTTAAGTTTTCTAACCATAGACATGAGTTGTCATTTGATTAATGAGATCACATCATTAGAGAATGATGTGATTCACTTGACCCATCCGTTAGCTTTGCACGATGATCGTTTAGTTTGTTGCTATTGCTTTCTTCATAACTTATACATGTTCCTATGACTATGAGATTATGCAACTCCCGAATACCGGAGGAACACTTAGTGTGCTATCAAACGTCACAACGTAATTGAGTGACTATAAAGATGCTCTACAGGTGTCTTCGATGGTGTTTGTTGAGCTGGCATAGATCGAGATTAGGATTTGTCACTCCGTGTATCGGAGAGGTATCTCTGGCCCCTCTCGGCAATGCACATCACTATAAGCCTTGCAAACAATGTGACTAATGAGTTAGTTATGGGATGTTGCATTACGAAATGAGTAAAGAGACTTGTCAGTAACGAGATTGAACCAGGTATTGAGATACCGACGATCGAATCTCGGGCAAGTAATATACCGATGACAAAGGGAACAACATATGTTGTTATGCGGTTTGACCGATAAAGTTCTTCGTAGAATATGTAGGAACCAATATGAGCATCCAGGTTCCGCTATTGGTTATTGACCCGAGATGAGTCTCGGTCATGTATACATAGTTCTCGAACCCGTAGGGTCCACACGCTTAACGTTCGATGACGATCAGTATTATGAGTTTATGTGTTTTGATGTACCGAAGGTAGTTCGGAGTCCCGGATGTGATCACGGACATGACGAGGAGTCTCAAAATGGTCGAGGCATAAAGATCGATATATTGGAAGGCTATGTTTGGACATCGGAAAGGTTCCGGATGAGTTCAGACATTTACCGGAGTACCGGGGGGTTACCGGAACCCCCCGGGGAGTCTATGAGCCTTATTGGGCCTTAGTGGGAGAGAGGAGGAGGCGGCCAAGGTGGGGGCACGCCCCCCAAGCCCAATCCGAATTGGGATGGGGCGTTGGGCCCCCTTTCCTTCTCCCTCTCTCCTCCTTCCTTCCTCTCCTATTCCAACTAGGGAAAGGGGGAATCCTACTCCCACCGGGAGTAGGACTCCCCCCTTGGGCGCGCCATGAGAGGGCTGGCCCTCCCCTCCTCCACTCCTTTATATACGGGGGAGGGGGCACCTATAGACACACAAGTTGATTATTAGCCGTGTGCGGTGCCCCCCTCCACAGATTCCCACCTCGGTCATATCGTTGTAGTGCTTAGGCGAAGCCCTGCGTTGGTAACTTCATCATCACCGTCATCACGCCATCGTGTTGAAGAAACTCTCCCTCAACCTCAGCTGGATCTAGAGTTCATGGGACGTCACCGAGCTGAACGTGTGCAGATCGCGGAGGTGCCGTACCTTCGGTGCTAGGATCGGTCGGATCGTGAAGACGTACGACTACATCAACCGCGTTGTCATAACGCTTCCGCCTACGGTCTACGAGGGTATGTGGACAACACTCTCCCCTCTCGTTGCTATGCATCATCTAGATAAATCTTGCGTGTGCGTAGATTTTTTTTTTGAAATTATTGCGTTCCCCAACAGTGGCATCCGAGACAGGTCTATGCGTAGATGTTATAATATGCACGATTAGAACACAACATAGTTGTGGGCATGGGTATATACATATTGCTTGCCGTCACTAGTTGATTCTTGATTCAGCGGTATTGTTGGATGAAGCGGCTCAGACTGACATTACGCGTATGCTTACGCGAGACTGGTTCTACCGACGTGCTTCGCACACAGGTGGCCAGTGGGTGTCGATTTCTCCAACTTTAGTTGAATCGGATTCAATGAACAGGGTTCTTTCTGAAGATCAAAAAGCAATCACTTATCGTGTTGTGGTTTTTGATGCGTAGGTAAGAACGGTTCTTGCTAAGCCTGTAGCAGCCACGTAAAACTTACAACAACAAACTAGAGGACGTCTAACTTGTTTTTGCAGGGCATGTTGCGATGTGATGTGGTCAAGACGTGATTATAGAAATTGTTGTATGAGATGATCATATTTTGTAACACAATTATCAGCAACTGGCTGGAGCCATATGGTTGTCACTTTATTGTATGAAATGCAATCGCCATGTAATTGCTTTACTTTATCACTAAGCGGCAGCGATAGTCGTAGAAGCAATAGTTGGCGAGACGACAACGATGCTTCGATGGAGATCAAGGTGTCAAGCCGGTGACGATGGTGATCATGACGGTGCTTTGGAGATGGAGATCAAAGGCACAAGATGATGATGGCCATATCATATCACTTATATTGATTGCATGTAACGTTTATCCTTTATGCATCTTATTTTGCTTAGTTCGGCGGTAGCATTATAAGATGACCTCTCACTAAATTTTAAGGTACAAGTGTTCTCCCTAAGTATGCACTGTTGCTACAGTTCGTTGTGCCGAGACACCACGTGATGATCGGGTGTGATAAGCTCTACGTTCACATACAACGGGTGCAAGCCAGTTTCGCACATGCAGAATACTCGTGTTAAACTCGACGAGCCTAGCATATGCAGATATGGCCTCGGAACACTGAGACCGAAAGGTCACACTACAAAAAAAATACACTTCCGTGATGATACGTGTTTGTCACAGTAGGTCATGTTTTCTGTCATGCATGTACATCCATGACAATTTTATGACAGAATCAAGATATTCATACATGTGTTGTCGTAGAAGTGTTCCATGACACTACCAAAATTATCATCACAGAAGTGTCCACTTCTATGACGATAAATCTCGCGTCACAGAAGTGCTTTCGTCAAGGGTGACCGACACGTGGCATCCACCGTAACGGAACACCGTTAAGCTATCGGGTCCAGTTTTGGATCCGATAACCCGTTAACAGCCCCGACCAATGGGGATTTTCCACATGTAAAATCATCATTGGCTGGAGGAAAAATGTGTTGGCTCACTGTTGGGACAGATGTCATCCACTCATTGGACCCAAAGCGCCTATGATACGTCGACACATGGCACGGCCCAACAGAGGCCCATTCCTGTGAAAAGGCCGGCCCGTTTGACTTGGTCAAAAGGTGGCGGGCCGGCCCATGGCAAGCCTGTTAACGACCTATTCGCATATAGCCTATTTATAGCCCGCTAACCCAGGGCCCGTTTACGGCCTATCCGAATTAGGTCCAGTATCGTCATCTGGGCCGTCCAATATAATTCCAGCCCGTTTTAACTTCCGACCCATGACGTCTTTCGGCCCATATGAGGCCCTTAGTAACTCTCAGCCCATTAACGACCCGTAGTAAAACTGACCCGTAATGAACAGTGTATCACTTTATACCCATTAACGGCACGTGGTGAAACTGGCCCATAATGAACAGTGTATCACTTTATATCCATTAATGACCCATTATTCCGTTGGGCCGTTTCCAGCCCATGTTATCTTTCGGCCTTCTCATGGCCCATTTATTCTTGGGCTCATTTCTAGCATTCGTTTACTTACGGCCCGTTATTGTCATTTTCTGCTTGTGGGCCAAATTCAGCCCGTGGTTACAGTCGACCCATTTGTGGCCTGTTAATATGTTGGGTCGTTTTCATAGCGTCATCAAATATGGCCGATTAACGACGACCCGTTATGGTTGGCCCATGAACGGACGATTTCAACTCTAGCCCATTTACGACCATAATGTGGTCTGTTATAGGCCCATGTTTGGCCAACCGATCATACGGCCCGGAGAAGGCCCATTGATGATACGGCCCGTAGAAGGCCGATTGTGTCTACGGCCCGTATAAGGCCCATTGTTTCTACGCCCCGTAGAAGGCCCATTGTTTCTACGGCCCATAGGAGGCCCATGTTAACTATATTAAATATGTAGCCCATGGTTATTGTGGCCTAGTTTAAAAAAATAGGTTATTGCGGCCACTAGCAAACCGTGGAAAAGAACTACACTGACTACAAGAAAAGAAATAAACAAGACAATAAGGAAATAAATTAGCAAGCAACTTACGCTAGGCTATCACGGCTATTGCACATATTACATCTACTGGGCATCAAAGTTCGCCACCAGTGCAAATATAGGGAACAAAGCAGCATATAAACGCCGCAGCAAAACAACTCCAGAACTGAAACCACTTTAGAAGAGCTCAAGAAACAATATCCTGGGTACCCATAATGCTGGCAAGATGCTTAGCAAGCTTATTAACTTTCTCTTATTTGGCGCTTAAATCCTCCAGCACTTGCTGTTGCACCAGAAAGTATGCATCTGAATTCTGCAGTCTTTCAACTTGAAGTTGAGACTCAAGAAGCCGAACTGATTCAGGCAGCGAGTTCGAAGAGCCGGTGCCAGCAGTAGTAGCCAGTAACTTGAACACTACATCAAGACAGGACTTTGGGGTTGTCTCAGTGTCTTCAATATAGTTTTTATCAGCTTTCTTGGAGACCAATAGGGAAGTCTCACTATCTTGAACCTTATCTGCATTACTTCCTTTACCATTGCATAACGGGGTACTCTTCTCCAATATTTTATCCGTGTTGTAAAAGAGAAACAAACAAACACATCACAGGTTTACAATGCAGTATATGAAACTCATTTTGGTAAACTAGTTCAGTAGTAAAGTGGACATGATAACAACATGAAACAAACATATATCTATGTAGTATGGTCACTGTATGGTCTATATCATTCTAGTTTATGTTGCCAAATCAAGATAGATACAGTTCGAATCATATCTATTTAAGACAAAGCAGCATAGACAGAATATAAGTGTGGGAAACTACACAGCAATAACAACACTTGTAATGTGCATGGCATGAGAACATAATTGTTTATTCAATTGAAACTGAAATCAACATAGAGCAAGTTACAACAACAAACACGTTAATGAAACAGGTTTAAAACATACCTGTTGCGTCATTGGAGTTTCAATTGCATCCTTCAAATTTGAAATTAGTTAAGTAAATACAGTGATGCAAGAGCAAAGTAGTATGAACCGTAGCTACGGAACCTGACCTGAGAACAATTCTTCTTCTGCTTTAAGCGTTGACTTGGGGTTCGGAGTGGTGGTCCTCGTGCTTTGGGCACTGCAGTTGCCTTACTAACTGCTCGTGTTTGGGTGCTCTGTGGTCAAGATGGTGCTGTCTCAATGGGAACTGGGTTACTATCTACTGGCGTTGGGGTTAGAAGGGGTGTAGCTAGTTCTCTGTCCAACTGGGCAGGGGTACAATCTGCGTGAGTCTGGGTTATGTGTGGTGGGGCTGGTTCTTGGGCAAGTACAACCGTGGTTCTATCTCCATCGACTGGTAGCACGATCTTTTTTGAAGACTGTGTTTTTACTCCCACAAATACTGCCATCACCCCCCTCCAATTGAAATGGCTGATAAACAAGAAAAGTAATTGAATGTACAAACATTGTAACATAGACAAGTGCAATGGATAGTAGGGAAAAAAACAGGGCATGAAATAATTCACATTTATGTGGTCTAACCAAACAGAATAGCAGGACATAATTTCACATATATGATGGCTAATTAAACAGGGTAGCATGACACAATTTCACATGTATGATGGCTAACTAAACAGGATAGATGTGACGCCCCCGATTCGACCGTACACTAATCATACACGCAAACGTGTACGATCAAGATCAGGGACTCACGGGAAGATATCACAACACAACTCTACAAATAAAATAAGTCATACAAGCATCATATTACAAGCCAGGGGCCTCGAAGGCTCGAATATAAGAGCTCGATCATAGACGAGTCAGCGGAAGCAACAATATCTGAGTACAGACATAAGATAAACAAGTTTGCCTTAAGAAGGCTAGCACAAATTGGGATACAGATCGAAAGAGGCACAGGCCTCCTGCCTGGGATCCTCCTAAACTACTCCTGGTCGTCGTCAGCGGGCTGCACGTAGTAGTAGGCACCTCCCGAGTAGTAGTAGTCGTCATCGACAGTGGCGTCTGGCTCGTGGACTCCATCGTCTGATCGCAGCAAGCGGGTATAGAAAGGGGGAAAAGAGGGAGCAAAGCAACCGTGAGTACTCATCCAAAGTACTCGCAAGCAAGGAGCTACACTACATATGTATGCATTGGTATCAAAAGGAATAAGGGTATCATATGTGGACTGAACTGCAGAATGCTAGAATAAGAGGGGGATAGCTAGTCCTATTGAAGACTACGCTTCTGGCCACCTCCATCTTGCAGCATGTAGAAGAGAGCAGATGGTATGTTCACCAAATAGCATCGCATAGCATAATCCTAACCGATGATCCTCCCTTCGTCACCCTGTGAGAGAGCGATCACCGGTTGTATCTGGCACTTGGAAGGGTGTGTTTTATTAAGTATCCGGTTCTAGTTGTCATAAGGTCAAGGTACAACTCCCGATCGTCCTTTTACCGAGGGACACGACTATTCGAATAGATCAACTTCCCTACAGGGGTGCACCACATAACCCAACACGCTCGATCCCATTTGGCCGGACATACTTTTCTGGGTCATGCCCGGCCTCGGAAGATCAACACGTCGCAGCCCTACCTAGGCACAATAAAGAGGTCAGCACGCTGGTCTAAATCCTATGGCGCAGGGGTCTGGGCCCATCGCCCATTGCACACCTGCACGTTGCGTGGGCGGCCGGAGAGCAGACCTAGCAACCTCCATTGCAAGGGAAGTTGCGTTACGCGGTCCAACCCGGCGCGCGCCGCCCAGTCGCTGACGTCACGAAGGCTTCGGCTGATACCACGACGTCGAGTGCCCATAACTGTCCCCACGTAGATGGTTAGTGCGTATAAGCCAGTGGCCAGACTCAGATCAAATACCAAGATCTCGTTAAGCGTGTTAAGTATCCGCGAACGCCGACCAGGGCCAGGCCCACCTCTCTCCTAGGTCGTCTCAACCTGCCCTGTCGCTCCGCCTCAAAGTAACAGTCGGGGGTCGTCGGGAACTCAGGCCCACCACTACCTGGATGGAGCCACCTGCCCCTTCAGCCCCCATCTCCGAACAATATCATAAGTAATGTAACAGTATAAGTATATATCATATGCCCGTGTTCACCTCCCGAAGTGATCACGGCCCAGTAGTATAGCATGGCAGACGGACAAGAATGTAGGGCCACTGATGGTAAACTAGCATCCTATACTAAGCATTTAGGATTGCAGATAAGGTATCAACAGTTGTAGCAACAATGACAAGCTATGCAACATAATAGGATTAACGGAAAGTAGTGCTACACTACTCTAATGCAAGCAGTATAGAGAGTAGGCGATATCTAGTGATCAAGGGGGGGGGGCTTGCCTAGTTGCTCTGGCAAGAGAGAGGGGTCGTCAACACCGTAGTCGTACTGGGTAGCAGCTGCGTCGGTCTCGATGTATAGCGAGAGAAGAGGGGGAAGAAACAATAAATATAATCCAAACAAATGCATGACGATGCATGACATGATAAAGCGTGATGCTAGGTGTGCCCTAACGTGGTACGAGGTGGTACCAGTGAAGGGGGGAAACATCCGGGAAAGTATTCCCGGTGTTTCGCATTTTCAGATAGATGAACCGGAGGGGGAAAGTTGCGTGTTCGCTATGTTAGGGATGCGTGGCGGACGAATGGGCTGCGTATCCGGATTCATCTTGTCGTTCTAAGCAACTTTCATGTACAAAGTTTTTCCATCTGAGCTACGGTTTATTTTATATTAATTTAAAAAGGATTTAATCATTTTAAATTCGAAAATTTAAATGTTAAATTGCTATGGGTACACAGAAGTGTACCCACAGATGGGCTTATGTGGCTGACCAGTAGGCCCAGTTGACTTGGTCAACTGTCCAGTCAGCAGAGGCTGACTGATGGGGCCGGTCAAAGTCAACGGCCCAGTCAACATTGACCGTTGACTGGTCAAATTGACCAGTGGGTCCCGGTTGTCAATGACTTAGGTTAACTAAGCATGATTAGTTAATTTAATTTAGTGATTAGGTTAATTAATCTTAATTAGTTATTTTAAACAGTGTTAATTAAGTTAATTAATTAATTATTATTTTCATTATATATATATATATCCCTATCAGGACCCCGATTCCAAGTCACATCGATCTAGCCGGTAACACCTCATATCACTTTGCGGCCTCACGCACGGTATCCCACGGGTGTCGCCTTACCATGGCCCGGGACCGTTTGCGCCTTTTGGCTCACGTATATGATAGTGTCGCTAGCATCCATATGACAGAGAACCCGGGCCGACATGGCTAATCGTGAACCCAAAGCGGCACAGACCTATGGAGACAGGCATACATGAATCACATCGAGCATGTCGGTCATCAGCGAGTGATTCCGGGCTGTAGCACTGGGCTAACAGGACTCCGGGGAACCCGGGCTGTAGCAGGCTAGGCAGGACTCCGGATATCACCGCGTGACATTTCCCCGAAGGGACAGACATAGGAACGAAGTGAAACACATGCCGGCCAGTCAAGTGTCCTGAACAGTAGTGCTGGGCTAGCAGGACTCCGGTGAACCGGGCTGTAGCGGACTACTATGGCTCGAGGAACACTAGACTACATTTCCCCATAAGAAAGGCTGCCAAGGATAAAAAACTAGATTGTCGGATCCCACTCATACCAAGCATTTCAATCATACACACAATATGCCCGATATGAGTACATACAACATGGCATCACAACAAAACTCTACAACTCAAGTACTTTATTTAAAGGCTCCAGGGAGCCATACATAACAAGTTCATACAGATAGGGGTCACATGACTCGACACTCAAGTCATACAATCATACAAGCACATGCGGAAGCAACTAGTCTGAGTACAGACTCTAGAAAGAAAGAAGGCTTCTCGAAGCCTGTCTATCTACATAGGGCCCTCCATGGCCAGGATCACCACCTGGGTGGCAAGTCACTTGTCGACGTCAAGGTCTACGTAGAACCCATCGGAGGGGGCGGTGTTGTCGTCTGAAAACAGTAATTAAGCAAACATGAGTACAAAGGTACTCAGCAAGTCTTACATCAGAACCTAATATACATGCTCATTCTCAAGAAGGTGGTGGGGTTATTGCAGCAAGCCAGCTTTGACTCTTGGCTAAGCTATCCTACGGAACTCCACTAGTAAAATAGTTTTCGCACACGAGTCCACTACTCACCAACACAATACTCCACCGGGGATCCTCCCTCGTCATCCTACGAGAGGGCCATCCTCGGTACTCACACTTATCTTGAGTCTTTTAGTAGTATCCATTAACTTGTCTATGAACTGTATAGGCAACCAAGTAGTCCTTTACCGCGGACGCGACTATTCGAATAGTTTTATACCCTACAGGGGTGTACTTCTTCATACACGCTTTCACCACTTACCGCCGTTTACACGACATGTACTCGGCAACCTTCAAGCGGAAGCCCAGTGAGGGTGTCGGCCACG
The DNA here is from genome assembly GCF_056163025.1 of Triticum urartu. Lineage (NCBI taxonomy): Eukaryota > Viridiplantae > Streptophyta > Magnoliopsida > Poales > Poaceae > Triticum > Triticum urartu. The sequence goes on from NC_141875.1 coordinate 87,551,883, forward strand.
GCCTACCTAAACACTTAAGTCTCTAGTCCAGGTTTATCGCCTATCCAGGTTCCATCTGCAGGGAGTCCGGCCGAGGTTTCCACTTACGGCCCCGAACGATGTGAACAGGGTTCCCGAGACACCAAACGGGTGACTCGGTACACCGTGCCACGGTGTATCTACCGCAACATAGCCCACCCCTAGGGTCAGCGCTACGCACGGCCGCCAACACATAACCTACAAACACCAGAAACTATTTGCAACTCCTAGACAGAGTACTAGGGTGATTAAGAAGCCGAGAGGGTCCATTTGTTTCGGGCCCAATGTACGGTAGTAACTGCATCTTAAATCACACATACAGATCTCAGTTCTTATGGACGACCTCAATGAAACAACCCACCATGTACTCCTACATGGCCTCTCATCGATACCTTTACCAAAACATGTTCAACACATCCCTCACATTACCGGCATAAGCATTTCACTCTAGCCCATCACCCAGATGAACCAGACCTGACACAACTCTAAGCATAGCAGGCATAGCAAGGTAGGAATTGTTGGGTTTCGTAGTAATTTCAAAATTTTTCCTACACACACGCAGGATCATGGTGATGCATAGCAACGAGAGGGGAGAGTGTGATCTACGTACCCTTGTAGATCGACAACGGAAGCATTGACACAACGTAGAGGAAGTAGTCGTACGTCTTCACGATCCGACCGATCCAAGCACCATTACTCCGGCACCTCCGAGTTCTTAGCACACGTACAGCTCGATGACGCTCTCCGGGCTCCGATCCAGCAAAGCTTCAGGGATGAGTTCCGTCAGCACGACGGTGTGGTGACGATGATGATGTTCTACCGACGCAGGGCTTCGCCTAAGCACTGCAACGATATGACCGAGGTGGAATATGGTGGAGGGGGGCACCGCACACGGCTAAGGAACGATCACGAAGATCAACTTGTGTGTCTATGGGGTGCCCCCTGCCCCCGTATATAAAGGAGTGGAGGAGGGGAGGGCCGGCCCTCTCTATGGCGCGCCCTAGGGGAGTCCTACTCCCACCGGGAGTAGGATTCCCCTTTTCCTAGTCCAGCTAGGAGTCCTTCCATGTATTAGGAGTAGGAGTCAAGGCAAGGGAAAAGAGGAGAGAAGGAAGGAGGGGGCGCAGCCCTTCCCCCTAGTCCAATTCGGACTAGGCCTTGGGGGGGGGGGTGCCCAACCTCTCCAATCTCTTTCCCCTAAAGCCCAATAAGGCCCATATACTCCCCGGCGAATTCCCGTAACTCTCCGGTACTCCGAAAAATACTCGGATCACTCGGAACCTTTCCGATGTCCGAATATAGTCGTCCAATATATCGATTTTTACGTCTCGACCATTTCGAGACTCCTCGTCATGTCCCCGATCTCATCCGGGACTCCGAACTCCTTCGGTACATCAAAACTCATAAACTCATAATATAACTGTCATCGAAACCTTAAGCGTGCGGACCCTACGGTTCGAGAACAATGTAGACATGACCGAGACACGTCTCCGGTGCCTATATTGGCTCCTACATATTCTACGAAGATCTTTATCGGTCAGACCGCATAACAACATACGTTGTTCCCTTTGTCATCGGTATGTTACTTGCCCGAGATTCGATCGTCGGTATCCAATACCTAGTTCAATCTCGTAACCGGCAAGTCTCTTTACTCGTTCTGTAATACATCATCTCGCAACTAACTCATTAGTTGCAATGCTTGCAAGGCTTATGTGATGTGCATTACCGAGAGGGCCTAGAGATACCTCTCCGACATTCGGAGTGACAAATCCTAATCTTGAAATACGCCAACCCAACATGTACCTTTGGAGACACCTGTAGAGCTCCTTTATAATCACCCAGTTACGTTGTGACGTTTGGTAGCACACAAAGTGTTCCTCCGGCAAACGGGAGTTGCATAATCTCATAGTCATAGGAACATGTATAAGTCATGAAGAAAGCAATAGCAACATACTAAACGATCGGGTGCTAAGCTAATGGAATGGGTCATGTCAATCAGATCATTCACCTAATGATGTGATCCCGTTAATCAAATAACAACTCTTTGTCCATGGTTAGGAAACATAACCATCTTTGATTAACGAGCTAGTCAAGTAGAGGCATACTAGTGACACTCTGTTTGTCTATGTATTCACACATGTATTATGTTTCCGGTTAATACAATTCTAGCATGAACAATAAACATTTATCATGAAATAAGGAAATAAATAATAACTTTATTATTGCCTCTAGGGCATATTTCCTTCAGTCTCCCACTTGCACTAGAGTCAATAATCTAGTTCACATCGCTATGTGATTAATACCAATAGTTCACATGTTTATGTGATTGGTTCACATCTCCATGTGACTAACACCCAAAGGGTTTACTAGATTCAACAATCTAGTTCACATCGCTATGTGATTAACACCTAGAGAGTGATCATGTTTTGCTTGTGAGAGAAATTTAGTCAACGGGCCTGCCAAATTCAGATCCGTATGTATTTTGCAAAATTCTATGTCTACAATGCTCTGCACGGAGCTACTCTAGCTAATTGCTCCCACTTTCAATATGTATCCAGATTGAGACTTAGAATCATCTGGATCAGTGTCAAAAACTTGCATCGACGTAACCCTTTACGACGAACCTTTTTTGTCACGTCCATAATCGAGAAATATATCCTTATTTCACTAAGGATAATTCTGACCGCTGTCCACTAATCTACTCCTAGATCACTATTGTACTCCCTTGCCAAATCAGTGCAGGGTATACAATAGATCTGGTACACAGCATGACATACTTTATAGAACCTATGGCCAAGGCATAGGGAATGACTTTCATTCTCTTTCTATCTTCTGCCGTGGTCGGGCTTTGAGTCTTACTCAACTTCACACCTTGTAATACAGGCAAGAACTCTTTCTTTGACTACTCCATTTTGAACTAATTCAAAATCTTGTCAGGGTATGTACTCATTGAAAAAACTTATCAAGCGTCTTGATCTATCTCTATAGATTTTGAAGCTCAATATGCAAGCAGCTTCACCGAAGTCTTTCTTTGAAAAACTCCTTTAAAACACTCCTTTATGCTTTACAGAATAATTCTACATTATTTCTGATCAACAATATGTCATTCACATATACTTATCAGAAATGCTGTAGTGCTCCCACTCACTTTCTTGTAAATACAGGCTTCACCGCAAGTCTGTATAAAACTATATGCTTTGATCAACTCATCAAAGCGTATATTCCAACTCCGAAATGCTTGCACCAGTCCACAGATGGATCGCTGGAGCTTTGCACATTTTGTTAGCACCTTTCGGATTGACAAAACCTTCTAGTTGCATCATATACAACTCTTCTTTAATAAATCCATTAAGGAATGCAGTTTTGTTTATCCATTTGCCAGATTTCATAAAATGCGGCAATTACTAACATGATTCGGACAGACTCAAGCATAGATATGAGTGAGAAGCTCTCATCGTAGTCAACACCTTGAACTTTGTCGAAAACCTTTTGCGACAATTCTAGCTTTGTAGATAGTAACACTACTATCAGTGTCCGTCTTCCTCTTGAAGATCCATTTATTCTCAATTGCTTGCCGATCATCGGGCAAGTCAACCAAAGTCCAAACTTTGTTCTCATACATGGATCATATCTCAGATTTCATGGCCTCAAACCATTTCGCGGAATCTGGGCTCATCATCGCTTCCTCATAGTTCGTAGGTTCGTCATGGTCAAGTAACATGACCTCCAGAACAGGATTACCGTACCACTCTGGTGCGGATCTCACTCTGGTTTACCTACGAGATTCGGTAGTAACTTGATCTGAAGTTACATGATCATCATCATTAGCTTACTCACTAATTGGTGTAGTAGTCACAAGAACAGATTTTGTGATGAACTACTTTCCAATAAGGGAGAAGGTACAATTACCTTATCAAGTTTTCTACTTTCCTCCCACTCACTTCTTTCGAGAGAAACTCCTTCTCTGGAAAGGATCCATTCTCAGCAACGAATATTTTACCTTCGGATCTGTGATAGAAGGTGTACCCAACATTTTCTTTAGGGTATCCTATGAAGACGCACTTTTCCGATTTGGGTTTGAGCTTATCAGGATGAAACTTTTTCACATAAGCATCACAACCCCAAACTTTAAGAAACGACAACTTTGGTTTCTTGCCAAACCACAGTTCATAAGGTGTCGTCTCAACGGATTTTGATGGTGCCCTATTTAACGTGAATGCTGCTGTCTCTAATGCATAATCCCAAAACGACAGTGGTAGATCAGTAAGAGACATCATAGATCGCACTATATCTAATAAAGTATGGTTATGACGTTCGGACACACCATTACACTATGGTGTTCCAGGTGGCATGAGTTTGTGAAACTATTCCACATTTGTTTTAATTGAAGACCAAACTCGTAACTCAAATACTCTTCTCTACGATCAGATCGTAGAAACTTTATTTTCTTGTTACGATGATTTTTCACTTCACTCTGAAATTCTTTGAACTTTTCAAATGTTTCAGACTTATGTTTCATCAAGTAGATAGTCATATCTGCTCAAATCATCTGTGAAGATCAGAAAATAATGATACCTGTCGCGAGCCTCAATATTCATCGGACCACATACATCAGTATGTATGATTTCCAACAAATTTGTTGCTCGCTCCATTGTTCCGAAGAACAGAGTCTTAGTCATCTTGCCCATGAGGCATGGTTCGCAAGCATCAACTGATTCATAATCAAGTGATTCCAAAAACCCATCAGCATGGAGTTTCTTCATGCGCTTTACACCAATATGACCTAAACGGCAGTGCCACAAATAAGTTTGCACTATCATTATTAACTTTGCATCTTTTGGTTTCAATATTATGTTTATGTGTATCACTACGATCGAGATCCAACGAACTATTTTCATTGGGTGTGTAACCATATAAGGTTTTATTCATGTAAACAGAACAACAATTTATTCTCTTACTTAAATGAATAACCGTATTACAATAAACATGATCAAATCATATTCATGCTCAACGCAAACACCAAATAACACTTATTTAGGTTCAACACTAATCCCAAAATTATAGGGAGTGCGCGATGATGATCATATCAATCTTGGAACCACTTCCAACACACATCGTCACTTCACCCTTAACTAGTCTCTGTTTATTCTGCAACTCCCGTTTCGAGTTACTAATCTTAGGAACTGAACTAGTATCAAATACTTAGGGGTTGCTATAAATACTAGTAAAGTACACATCAATAACATGTATATCAAATATACTTATGTTCACTTTGCCATCCTTCTTATCCGCCAATCACTTGGGGTAGTTCCGCTTCCAGTGACCAGTCCCTTTGCAGTAGAAGCACTTAGTCTCAGGCTTAGGACCAGACTTGGGCTTCTTCACTTGAGCAGCAACTTGCTTGCTGTTCTTCTTGAAGTTCCCCTTCTTTCCTTTGCCCTTTTCTTGAAACTAGTGGTCTTGTTAACCATCAACACTTGATGTTTTTCTTGATTTCTACCTTCGTCGATTTCAGCATTACGAAGAGCTTGGGAATTGTTTCCGTTATCCCTTGCATATTATAGTTCATCACGAAGTTCTACTAACTTGGTGATGGTGACTAGAGAATTCTGTCAATCACTATCTTATCTGGAAGATTAACTTCCACTTGATTCAAGCGATTGTAGTACCCAGACAATCTGAGCACATGCTCACTAGTTGAGCGATTCTCCTCCATCTTTTAGCTATAGAACTTGTTGGAGACTTCATATCTCTCAACTCGGGTATTTGCTTGAAATATTAACTTCAACTCCTGGAACATCTCATATGGTCCATGACGTTCAAAACGTCTTTGAAGTCCCGATTCTAAGCCGTTAAGCATGTTGCACTAAACTATCAAGTAGTCATCATATTAAGCTAGCAAAACGTTCATAACGTCTGCATCTGCTCCTGCAATAGGTCTGTCACCTAGCGGTGCATCAAGGACATAATTCTTCTGTGCAGCAATGAGGATAAACCTCAGATCACGGATCCAATCCGCATCATTGCTACTAACATCTTTCAACACAATTTTTCTCTAGGAACATATCAAAATAAACATATGAAAGCAACAACGCGAGCTATTGATCTACAACATAGATATGCTAATACTACCAGGACTAAGTTCATGATAAATTAAAGTTCAATTAATCATATTACTTAAGAACTCCCACTTAGATAGACATCCCTCTAATCCTCTAAGTGATCACGTGATCCAAATCAACTAAACCATGTCCGATCATCACGTGAGATGGAGTAGTTTTCATGGTGAACATCACTATGTTGATCATATCTACTATATGATTCACGCTCGACCTTTCGGTCTCCGTGTTCCGAGGCCATATCTGTATATGCTTGGCTCGTCAAGTATAACCTGAGTATTCCGCGTGTGCAACTGTTTTGCACCCGTTGTATTTGAACGTAGAGCCTATCACACCCGATCATCACGTGGTGTCTCAGCACGAAGAACTTTCGCAACGGTGCATACTCAGGGAGAACACTTCTTGATAATTTAGTGAGAGATCATCTTATAATGCTACCGTCAATCAAAAGCAAGATAAGATGCATAAAAGATAAACATCACATGCAATCAATATAAGTGATATGATATGGCCATCATCATCTTGTGCCTGTGATCTCCATCTCCGAAGCACCGTCATGATCACCATCGTCACCGGTGCGACACCTTGATCTCCATCGTAGCATCGTTGTCGTCTCGCCAATTTTATGCTTCCACGACTACCGCTACCGTTTAGTGATAAAGTAAAGCATTACAGCGCGATTGCATTGCATACAATAAAGCGACAACCTTATGGCTCCTGCCAGTTGCCGATAACTCGGTTACAAAACATGGTCATCTCATACAATAAAATTTAGCATCATGTCTTGACCATATCACATCACAACATGCCCTGCAAAAACAAGTTAGACGTCCTCTACTTTGTTGTTGCAAGTTTTACGTGGCTGCTACGGGCTTAAGCAAGAACCAATCTCACCTACGCATCAAAACCACAACGATAGTTTGTCAAGTTGGTGCTGTTAACCTTCGCAAGGACCGAGCGTAGCCACACTCGGTTCAACTAAAGTTGGAGAAACTGTCACCCGCAAGCCACCTCTGTGCAAAGCACGTCGGGAGAACCGGTCTCGCGTAAGCGTACGCGTAATGTTGGTCCGGGCCGCTTCGTCCAACAATACCGCCGAACCAAAGTATGACATGCTGGTAAGCAGTATGACTTATATCGCCCACAACTCACTTGTGTTCTACTCGTGCATATAACATCAACATATAAAACCTAGGCTCGGATGCCACTGTTGGGTTTCGTAGTAATTTCAAAAAATTTTCCTACGCACACACAGGATCATGGTGATGCATAGCAACGAGAGGGGAGAGTGTGATCTACGTACCCTTGTAGATCGACAACGGAAGCGTTGACACAACGTAGAGGAAGTAGTCGTACGTCTTCATGATCCGACCGATCCAAGCACCGTTACTCCGGCACCTCCGAGTTCTTAGCACACGTACAGCTCGATGACGCTCCCCGGGCTCCGATCCAGCAAAGCTTCAGGGATGAGTTCCGTCAGCATGACGGTGTGGTGACGATGATGATGTTCTACCGACGCAGGGCTTCGCCTAAGCACTGCAACGATATGACCGAGGTGGAATATGGTGGAGGGGGGCACCGCACACGGCTAAGGAACGATCACGAAGATCAACTTGTGTGTCTATGGGGTGCCCCCTGCCCCCGTATATAAAGGAGTGGAGGAGGGGAGGGCCGGCCCTCTCTATGGCGCGCCCTAGGGGAGTCCTACTCCCACCGGGAGTAGGATTCCCCTTTTCCTAGTCCAGCTAGGAGTCCTTCCATGTATTAGGAGTAGGAGTCAAGGCAAGGGAAAAGAGGAGAGAAGGAAGGAGGGGGCGCAGCCCTTCCCCCTAGTCCAATTCGGACTAGGCCTTGGGGGGGCGCCCAACCTCTCATATCTCTTTCCCCTAAAGCCCAATAAGGCCCATATACTCCCCGGCGAATTCCCGTAACTCTCCGGTACTCCGAAAAATACTCGGATCACTCGGAACCTTTTCGATGTCCGAATATAGTCGTCCAATATATCGATTTTTACGTCTCGACCATTTCGAGACTCCTCGTCATGTCCCCGATCTCATCCGGGACTCCGAACTCCTTCGGTACATCAAAACTCATAAACTCATAATATAACTGTCATCGAAACCTTAAGCGTGCGGACCCTACGGTTCGAGAACAATGTAGACATGACCGAGACACGTCTCCGGTCAATAACCAATAGCGGGACCTGGATGCCCATATTGGCTCCTACATATTCTACGAAGATCTTTATCGGTCAGACCGCATAACAACATACGTTGTTCCCTTTGTCATCGGTATGTTACTTGCCCGAGATTTGATCGTCGGTATCCAATACCTAGTTCAATCTCGTAACCGGCAAGTCTCTTTACTCGTTCTGTAATACATCATCTCGCAACTAACTCATTAGTTGCAATGCTTGCAAGGCTTATGTGATGTGCATTACCGAGAGGGCCCAGAGATACCTCTCCGACATTCGGAGTGACAAATCCTAATCTTGAAATACGCCAACCCAACATGTACCTTTGGAGACACCTGTAGAGCTCCTTTATAATCACCCAGTTACGTTGTGACGTTTGGTAGCACACAAAGTGTTCCTCAGGCAAACGGGAGTTGCATAATCTCATAGTCATAGGAACATGTATAAGTCATGAAGAAAGCAATAGCAACATACTAAACGATCGGGTGCTAAGCTAATGGAATGGGTCATGTCCATCAGATCATTCACCTAATGATGTGATCCCGTTAATCAATTAATAACTCTTTGTCCATGGTTAGGAAACATAACCATCTTTGATTAACGAGCTAGTCAAGTAGAGGCATACTAGTGACACTCTGTTTGTCTATGTATTCACACATGTATTATGTTTCCGGTTAATACAATTCTAGCATGAATAATAAACATTTATCATGAAATAAGGAAATAAATAATAACTTTATTATTGCCTCTAGGGCATATTTCCTTCAGGAATCACATACATGGCTCAATCAACTCCTACACATGCTAGTGGGTTTCATCTAGTTACTGTGGCAATGATAGGTCATGCAGAGGATAAGGGTTGAACTACCGTAGCACACAGTAGTTTGAATCGCGTTGTCTTAATGCAGTAAACAAGAGCAGAAGCGAGAATATGGGTTTGTATCAGAATGATCAATGGGTTGCTTGCCTGATGGAGTGGTAGTGGGATACTGCCCTTCAGTTGGATACTCATGAATATCCTCGGAGGCAGAACCTACCACGAAGAACACATCGGAACACAATCAATCACATGACGATATGCAACAATATGATGCATGCTATGACATGGCAACATGAATGTGTCTTGGCCTAATGCAAGCTAAAACAGAAGGGGATGAACTCATTTGAATCAAAGGTTCAATTATTAGCTCATTAAACATGGCCTTAATAGTGCATTACCTTATTCTGCTTAAACAGCAAGGTAAACTTGTTTTGTCATGCATGAAACCATTACAGATGGATAGATTGAATTTTTCTGATCATTTTTCATATATAAATCTTTACATTTGGAGCTATGGTTGATTTTCCATGATTTTTAGAAGTTTTGATTATTTTCTGGAATTTCCTGTATAAGAATAATTCCATTAATTTAATTACTGCGTCAGCATTATGTCAGGGTGACGTCAGTGGTCAACGGGGACATCCAGGTCAAACCTGACTGGTGGGTCCCGCGTGTCAGTAGTTAATTAAACTAATTATTTTTAGTTAAAACTAATTTGATTTAGTTAGCAGGGGGGCCCACTTGTCATTGACTCAGGGGAGTCAAACTGGGGTCAAACCCCTGGTCAGCAGGGCTAATCCCACCGGCGTTGAGCCACCGGCGAGGCCGAGACGGCAGAGGGCTTCGGATTTGGTCCTCCGGTGACCAAATCGACGGCGGTGACGTGCTACGCGTAGCTGGGGCTCGCGCGCATCTAGTGGGGCAAGTGGGAGGAGATGGGGTGGAGCGAGCTCGCCGGAATCGAGCTCGTGGCGGCGGCCAGAGTTCGGACGGGGTTGGGTTCGACGCTACGGTGCACGGGAGAAGGAGCTGGTGGTGGCTACGGGCTCCTGGTGCTGCGCTGAGCACAACAGCGAGCTTGGCTTTGAGCCACTGTGGCTCTGGCCACGACGGCGCCATGGCCGGCGGCGGGGAACTTTCGGGTGTGGTGGAAATGGCGACTACAGAGGCCAAACGAGCACGGGAGCTAGGGGAAGAGGAAGAGGAGCTCACAGCAGGGTCAGAGAGGGGGTCAGCGAGCTCGGGGAGGTCCTGGCGGCGGCGAATCGACCGGAGACGGCTCGGGTGCCCGATGTAACACCCTCGATGCGACTATATCTCCCACGTGTCGAGGCACGACTTAGAGGCATAATCGCATTGAAGGCATATGTCACAAGTGAGGTAATCTTCACACAACCCATGTAATATAATAAGGGAAAGAGATACATAGTTGGCTTACAATCGCCACTTCACCCAATTACATGAATAAAGCATTACATCAATCAGATACAAACAAGGCCCGACTATGGAGCCAAAATAAAAGAAGAACCCCAAATGTGACAAAAGGTCCCCGATCGACCCCAACTGGGCTCCACTACTGATCAACTAGAACGAAACAACACAAAGGACAAGATCTTCATCGAGCTCCTCCTGAGCTTGGTTGCGTCATCTGCACGGACTCATCGGCACCTGCAAGCTGGTTTTGGAAGTATCTGTGAGCCACGAGGACTCACCAATCTCGCACCCTCGCGATCAAGACTATTTAAGCTTATGGGTAAGGTAAAAGGTATGAGGTGGAGCTGCAGCAAGCGACTAGCATATATGGTGGCTAACATACGCAAATAAGAGCGAGAAGAGAAGGCAAAGCATGGTCGATAAAAGTATGATCAAGAAGTGATCCTATAACAACCTACGTCAAGCATAACTCCAACAACCGTGTTCGCTTCCCGGACCCCGCCGGAAAGAGACCATCACGTTTACACACGCGGTCGATTCATTTTAAATAAGGTCGACTTTAGGTTTTCTACAACCGGATGTTAACAAATTCCCATCTGCCCATAACCGCGGGCACAGCTTTCGAAAGTTCCAATCCCTGCAGGGTGTCCCAACTTAGCCCATGACAAGCTCTCACGGTCAACGAAGGAATAGACCTCCTCCCGAGACATTCCGATCAGACTCGGTATCCCGGTACAACAAGACATTTCGACAGGGTAAAACTAAACCAGCAACACCGCCCGAATGTGCCGACAAATCCTGATAGGAGCTGCACATATCTCTTTCTCAGGGCACACTCAGATTGTCCTAGGTACGGGTAGGCCAGCCCAGAGTTGCCCCTGGTGGCCACCGGTAGCTGACAGGTTGGACCAACACTCAGAGGAGCACTGGTCCGGGGGGGGGGGGTTAAAATAATGATGACCCTTGAGCCGGCCGACTCAAGGGAAAGAAAACGGCTAGGTGGCGAATGGTAAAACCAATGTTGGGCATTGCTGGAAGAGCTTTACTTAAGGCAAACTGTCAAGGGGTTCCCATTATAGCCCAACCATGTAAGGGACGCAAAATCCGGGAACATAACACCGATATGACGGAAACTAGGGCGGCAAGAGTGGAACAAAACACTAGGCATAAGGCCGAGCCTTCCACCCTTTACCAAGTATATAGATGAATTAGTTAAATAAGATATATAGTGATATCCCAACAAGTAAACATGTTCCAACAAGGAACAACATCTCCATGTTCCAACAAGGAACAAACTTCAATCTTCACCTGCAACTAACAACGCTATAAGAGGGGCTGAGCAAAGCGGTAACATAGCCAAACAACGGTTTGCTAGGACAAGGTGGGTTAGAGGCTTGGTTCAACATTATAGGAGGCATGATAAGCAAGTGGTAGGTATCGCAGCATAGGCATAGCAAAAGAGCGAACAACTAGGAAAGCAAAGATAGTAGTGATTTCGAGGGTATGATCATCTTTCCTAAAATCCCGCAAGGAAGAAGAACGAGTCCATGAAGAAGACAAATGGACGTAGACGAATGGTTCCTCACCAGCACGACGTTACCGGAACCAACCCGAAGAAGCAAACACCGGAAAAGAAGCACACAACATAGTAAACAACCAACACAAGAACATGGTATGATATGCGGGATGCGGTATGCGATGCATATGCATGATTTGACAAGGAATGCATGAACCTGGCCTCAACTTGGGAATCCAAGTGTGCCACTGGAAAGATGAGATGAAATCGCTTGAAAACGATATAAAGAACGCCGGAATCGGAGTTACGGTTTGGAAATGGCAAACGATTCAAAAATGACACCGGTCTGCGATTTACAGCAAGTAGCCAAGTAATGCAATGAGATGAACATGCTACAGCAACCAAACATGACAACAAAATACATGGCAGGGATGCACACAAGATGCTTAACAAAAGTCTAGCACTGAGCTACGGCCAATTCATCCATTAACAGGTTCAAACAAGCATGGAGAAAATGCATATGACAAACAGATCTCAGACTTAGTGAAATCAACACTTGTCTGGAATTTCAGATCAAGTAGCTCTCTTTGGAGCAACAAAACTACATGCTACAGGATCTGATCATGACAAAGTAAAGCATGGCATGGAGCTACTCAAAGAGCTTAACAAAAGTCCCTTAGTGACCTTGAGTCAAAAGGGATCAGAAAATACAATTGCAAGCATGTGAACATAGCAAAAACATAATCAGTTTTCAGACTTAGTGAAAAACTGGCACATGCTGAAATATAACTCAAGTAGGCATGTTTACGAGCTCGATGCACTCACTACAGAGCAAGTCATGACAAGCTAAGAATACACCCATCAAGAAGGCACAAAATGCAAGCTAGACATGGCAAGAACAATGGCATAGCATGCACGGATCAACTACAACATCATCGGCAAAATTGCAAACAAGTTGACAATCTGCCCAGATTCACAAAGTAGCAAAAGTAGAGCTCGATTGACTCAAGGTAGGGTACTCCATAAATGCAAACAAAGACATGGATAGATAGAGCACTACAACACTATCAAAACATCCTTACTGATCATCCTCAAAAGAGGCACGGATCACTAGGAAACAACATGAATATATGGCATCATGAGATAAACAAATCCAGGACTTAGTGAAAATACTAAGTCCCTGAAAACAGAATTAGCAAGTGCACCACTTTGCAAGCTTGCACTATTCACCACACACATCACAAAAATACATGGGTTGCACCTCTGGAAAGATGACAAAACCCTTAACAAAACATATGTAGAGCAACAGGGCATATCATGCACACATTAATCATGGCAAAAATGACCAAAACCTAAACGGAGCAGCTGATCTGACAATTAACTCAAGTAGCCCTCTTCTAACAGCATTTAGGGAATCAAGATGAACTCGAATGAAAATGATGCAATGGAATGAAATGATGTACTCTCTGAGATGAACATTTTGATATGCTATATGCATGAATCGGAGCTACGGATGCAAAGTTACGGCCTGACGAACATGTGCATATGGATCTGGAATTTCGGGGACTTGGTGAAAATTATACCTCTGGAAAAGTCAAACCGGGACGGGACGGATCCGGGACGGAGCGGTGCAGATCTGAGACGGGTGTTTGGTTCGGGGAGTGGTGGATCTGATCCCGATCCACGGGATCTCGCCGGAGACGATGGAGATGGCCGGACTTGGAGGAGATCGCCGGAGTAGGCGTGCGGCGGTGGGGATGGCCGAGTCCGGCCGGCCGGGGCGCCGTGGGGCTCGCCGGAGTCATGGCGCCGGCGTCGAGGTGGTGTGGCGAGGGCGGCGGCCGGTGGAGATTCGGGGCGGCGCGGTGGTGTCCCGGCGAGGCGCCGGTCGCCGGCGGGCGGCACGAGGCGGCGAGGGAGCTCGCCGGCGGCGAGGAGAGCGGCGAAGGCGGCGGGGACTCGGGCGGCGCACGGCAGGGAGAGGCGCGCTGGGCGGCGGCGGGATCTGGGCCCGCGAGGGCCTACCTTGGGCCCCGCGGGCCGGCGGCGGCGCGGTGAGGAGAGAGAGGGAGCGGCTGGGCTGAGGTGGCGCGCCGCGGTTGGCCCGGAGCGGTGGCGCGGCTGATGTGGCGGCTGCCCATTGGGCAGGGTGAGGTGGAGGGCGAGCGGACATGTCCGGGCGCGGTGGGAAATTGTCCGGCGGCACGCGGAGGAGGAGGTTAGGGTTCATCTGCGCGAAAATTCCGGGAGGAACACATATTTATAGGTAGAGGGAGCTAGGAGAGTCCAAATGAGGTGCGGTTTTCGGCCACGCGATCGTGATCGAACGCTCTAGATGATGGAGAAAGGTTTGGTGGGGTTTGGGCCAAAATGGAGGGGTGTTGGGCTGCAACACACACGAGGCCTTTTCGGTCCCTCGGTTAACCGTTGGAGTATCAAACGAAGTCCAAATGATACGGAACTTGACAGGCGGTCTACCGGTAGTAAACCAAGGCCGCTTGGCAAGTCTCGGTCCAATCCGGAAATGTTTAATCCCCACACATGAAAGAAAGGTAGAAATGACCACCATAGGAGAACGAAGCGCCGGATTGCAAAACGGACAACGGGAAAAATGCTCGGATGCATGAGACAAACACGTATGCAAATGAAATGCACATGATGACATGATATGCAATGCATGACAGGCAAGCAATGACAAGGCAACAGCAGCGAATAACTGCACGACCCCTGACACATCGGTCTCGGGGCGTTACAACACTCCACTACGAAAGGATCTCGTCCCGAGATCTAGAACGGCACTGGGGAAACAACGGAAGGAAGAGAGGAGAGGTAAAACTAAGTTGCTTCTTTGACAAACGAGTGAAACCACGAACCTTGAAAAGGTTAAGCCAAATCGAGAAAAGAATACAACGGAGATGATCGAAGCTGAAAACACTCCGTTAGAAAAGAGGAACAAGGCAGAACAAGGTTGAAAGCACTCCGATTGAAAAGAAAAAGAGTTAAATAATAACTTGATAAGATGAGAAGATACTTGATGACATTACAAAACACTGCCTCCAGAACGAAGGGAAAACGAAATCTTGAGAGAGCACGGTTACCACAAATGCTAGAATGGAGTTGTTGAAAACCAAGAACGAAAAGAATAAGCTTGTAGTGGGCTTATAGAAAACATCTCGAAATTATGAGGTGAAATTCTGCCACTAACGGAAACGATAGATTGGATTGATATCAACAAGGAGATGAGACGCTAATTTCACCGGAAAGGACAGATGAAGAACTTGGATCATATATTATCACCACTAATAGCATTAATCCTTAGGAAAAGCTTTAGGTGAAATATAACTCCAGATAACTCCAAATGACGAAATTGATGGATTTAAAATATCTCATTCTTAAAAACATGTGAAACATGGAACATGAACTCAAATTATCAAGAATGACATAATAATTGCACCCCGGATTACAAGAAGAAGACTGCTTGAGCTCCTTAAAAGAATCTCGCTGAAAACTTCGAGAAGGAAATAAATCCTTGATGAACCATCATGTAGAACCTCCATGAAGAACTCCGTTAAACAAAAGAATGATCAAACAGAAGTAAAGAGAAGTTGAAAACACAAAGTGAATCCTTGTACCGATTTAGATGGATCTCCGTGATAATTAGCGCTTGGAACTCCGGGAAAGACAAGATGAACAAAAGAAAATCAAGAATTTGATGAGCCTCCGGAATAAGGAATTAATCACTTGAAAGAACAAGAATAAGAATTACGTTATGCGTATCCTTCACCAATTTAAATCGATGACAAACAACGGATTTGGCATACTACTTATTCCCGAAGAAAGGATTAAGATAGATATCGTGCCAACTTGAAGAGGTCTTCGATGATCCACTGGTAGGATTTGAAAGAACGAAAGAATTTAATATGATAACCATGGAAGAGAATCTTGAGCAAACCATCGTAAGAATTGAAAACGAACGAAGTAAAGATAAAGAAACACCGGGAAGAATTAGCAAATACACGAAGATGCTTGAGAGGATTTAGATACATGAGGGCGAAGAGATCACGAGCCGATTAAAGATCATTTGAACGAGGCACCGGTAAAATTGGAGAATGATAACTGAAAGCTGAGAATTAATAAATCTTCTGAAATGATGGGCTCCGGATGAACAAACCGAAAGGCTCCTGAATTACTCCGGATGGTTGAAAAGAATTCTCACGATCAAAACAAATACGAGAGGATGGCAACAAGCTAGAATCACGAAACTTGAAGAGAATGGAGCAAGATTAAGAGAAAAAACTTCTTCGGTCTTCAAAAGATGCGAATGGCAACGAGAAACACCACCAAGAATTGTTGAGGCACCGGAATGACGATTTTTAATGGTTGAACCAACGATGAAAATAAATGAAAGATCTTGGAGAAAGACATTTGACTGATGACAAATCATTCTTATGTCAAACTTCAAAAGAATTTGAGGATAGCTCCGGGAAAATAAGAAGAGTCAGGTAAGATCCTGGGAAAAGACCTGTGGGTTAGGGCCCACTCAAAAGAAACACCGTTGAGGGATTTAAAAGATAGATTGCACCGGTTGAATTAAATGACTTGAATGAGATAACAACCTCGAAAGATCTTGAACAATGCAGAGTGGAAAACATGAATCTTCGAGATATCTTGAGCACACCGGAATAATTGAATAGCGAGAGGTGAATGATAAAGAGGTGCACTGGTAAGAAATGGTATTTTAAATGAGGAAAAAGGATATGATCCACAAAGCTTGACTTGAAACCACCGGAGAAGAAAAACGAGTGAAGAGTGACGAACTTGAAGCTCCGTTGGCATTTTCATGAGAATCACCGGATAAGAATATTGATAGAAAGAATGGAGAGACTTCACATCAATGAAGTATACTTGAATAATAAATCTGAGTCCTTGAAGAAAACAAGGGCGGGAGGGAGGTAAAACAAAGGCAACTTGGAGACGGATGAAACAAACACCGTTCAGAAGAAACTGATATTTGATCTTGCGGATGTTGAAATGATCAGATCCACTTGAAGAGAAACACGCCGGTTAAAAAGGATTGACAAAAACAATCTTGATGATCAAGAAGGATTGGTATTCATAACGGAGTATGAGAACACCATTTGGGGAAGGTATGGAATCAACATTTGACTTCGAAGCAACTCGAATACCACAAGTCAAAACAAAAACAAAGGATTGGCTTGCAGAATAAGCCGGAACAAACATATGATAGAGATTTCGTCTGAAGTTTTCGTGGTGGGACCTACACGGGCTCGATCGTACAGCACCATCATGTACAAGGCAGTGCACATGACATACGAAGCGTCCCCGAGTCGGCATAGCCAAGGACTCTTTAAGACACAATGAGACCACTGTAAAACCGACCGTGAATAGGCGGACCACTAGACGTCGAACCCCAATTTCATATCATACATCTGTCGGGAAGATATCCTAAGAGCTACTTGAATTCCCACTTATAAACTCCCGAAATTTTCCGGTTATGCAATCAGGTGTTGGGGATACAGGGGAAGCATAATAACTCACCCAAAACTAACAAATCCTACATCCAGCTGTATCCATCCTTCAACACATAACCAAGAAACCTTCGGAAATCATCTACCTCAACCTTCGAAAAACATCCGTTATACAAGTTATGGCAATACTCCCGAACTCCCGCCCCAGTACTGGGTGGCGTCGAGGTTATCTCACCAACGAACTGCATAAAAGAAATTTTCGATGTCGGCGTACTAAACTCAGGTATTCCAGAACTGCAACGATAAAATTATGACGACAACACCTCGGAGCTCAACTCCCCGGGACACTTCCACTAAACCCCTGACAGGAGGCACCAAGACAATGTTCTCATCATAAAACCATCGGAACGATTCCAAGATACCCGCGTGATCCTAAATTTTTTTTTAGTGAAATTTGAGAAGAGAAGAGCCAAAACTCTACGTCAGGATGCCTTACCAGAGCGATGAGGAGACTAAGAAGTAAAAAGAATTCCTAAACTCTCCGATATATAATTCCTAAAAGACTCAAAACATTTTTCTAGACACAACTCGACCGCTAAAAACGATCAAGCAATGGGGCTCCTAAGGTCGGGGAAGGCTCTGATACCAACTTGTAACACCCTCGATGCGACTATATCTCCCACGTGTCGAGGCACGACTTAGAGGCATAATCGCATTGAAGGCATATGTCGCAAGTGAGGTAATCTTCACACAACCCATGTAATATAATAAGGGAAAGAGATACATAGTTGGCTTATAATCGCCACTTCACCCAATTACATGAATAAAGCATTACATCAAGCAGATACAAACAAGGCCCGACCACGGAGCCAAAATAAAAGAAGAACCCCAAATGCGACAAAAGGTCCCCGATCGACCCCAACTGGGCTCCACTACTAATCAACTAGAACGAAACAACACAAAGGACAAGATCTTCATCGAGCTCCTCCTGAGCTTGGTTGCGTCATCTGTGTGGACTCATCGGCACCTGCAAGCTGGTTTTGGAAGTATCTATGAGCCACGGGGACTCAGCAATCTCGCACCCTCGCGATCAAGACTATTTAAGCTTATGGGTAAGGTAAAAGGTATCAGGTGGAGCTGCAGCAAGCGACTAGCATATATGGTGGCTAACATACGCAAATGAGAGCGAGAAGAGAAGGCAAAGCACGGTCGATAAAAGTATGATCAAGAAGTGATCCTATAACAACCTACGTCAAGCATAACTCCAACAACCGTGTTTGCTTCCCGGACCCCGCCGGAAAGAGACCATCACGGTTACACACGCGGTTGATTCATTTTAAATAAGGTCGACTTTAGGTTTTCTACAACCGGATGTTAACAAATTCCCATCTGCCCATAACCGCGGGCATGGCTTTCGAAAGTTCCAATCCCTGCAGGGTGTCCCAACTTAGCCCATGACAAGCTCTCACGGTCAACGAAGGAATATACCTCCTCCCGAGACATTCCGATTAGACTCGGTATCCCGGTACAACAAGACATTTCGACAGGGTAAAACTAAACCAGCAACACCGCCCGAATGTGCCGACAAATCCCGATAGGAGCTGCACATATCTCTTTCTCAGGGCACACTCAGATTGTCCTAGGTACGGGTAGGCCAGCCCAGAGTTGCCCCTAGTGGCCACCGGTAGCTGACAGGTTGGACCAACACTCAGAGGAGCACTGGCCCGGGGGGGGGGGGGTTAAAATAATGATGACCCTTGAGCCGGCCGACTCAAGGGAAAGAAAACGGCTAGGTGGCGAATGGTAAAACCAATGTTGGGCATTGCTGGAAGAGCTTTACTTAAGGCGAACTGTCAAGGGGTTCCCATTATAGCCCAACCGTGTAAGGGACGCAAGATCCGGGAACATAACACCGATATGATGGAAACTAGGGCGGCAAGAGTGGAACAAAACACTAGGCATAAGGCCGAGCCTTCCACCCTTTACCAAGTATATAGATGCATTAGTTAAATAAGATATATAGTGATATCCCAACAAGTAAACATGTTCCAACAAGGAACAACATCTCCATGTTCCAACAAGGAACAAACTTCAATCTTCACCTGCAACTAACAACGCTATAAGAGGGGCTGAGCAAAGCGGTAACATAGCCAAACAACGGTTTGCTAGGACAAGGTGGGTTAGAGGCTTGGTTCAACATTATAGGAGGCATGATAAGCAAGTGGTAGGTATCGCAGCATAGGCATAGCAAAAGAGCGAACAACTAGGAAAGCAAAGATAGTAGTGATTTCGAGGGTATGATCATCTTGCCTGAAATCCCGCAAGGAAGAAGAACGAGTCCATGAA
The DNA here is from genome assembly GCF_056163025.1 of Triticum urartu. Taxonomy (NCBI): domain Eukaryota; kingdom Viridiplantae; phylum Streptophyta; class Magnoliopsida; order Poales; family Poaceae; genus Triticum; species Triticum urartu. Next base: position 87,571,819 of record NC_141875.1, read on the forward strand.
GAAGACAAATGGACGTAGACGAATGGTTCCTCACCAGCACGACGTTACCGGAACCAACCCGAATAAGCAAACACCGGAAAAGAAGCACACAACATAGTAAACAACCAACACAAGAACATGGTATGATATGCGGGATGCGGTATGCGATGCATATGCATGATTTGACAAGGAATGCATGAACCTGACCTCAACTTGGGAATCCAAGTGTTCCACTGGAAAGATCAGATGAAATCGCTTGAAAACGATATAAAGAACGCCGGAATCGGAGTTACGGTTTGGAAATGGCAAGCGATTCAAAAATGACACCGGTTTGCGATTTACAGCAAGTAGCCAACTAAATGCAATGAGATGAACATGCTAAAGCAACCAAACATGACAACAAAATACATGGCAGGGATGCACAAAAGGTGCTTAACAAAAGTCTAGCACTGAGCTACGGCCAATTCATCCATTAACAGGTTCAAACAAGCATGGAAAAAATGCATATGACAAACAGATCTCAGACTTAGTGAAATCAACACTTGTTTGGAATTTCAGATCAAGTAGCTCTCTTCGGAGCAACAAAACTACATGCTACAGGATCTGATCATGACAAAGTAAAGCATGGCATGGAGTTACTCAAAGAGCTTAACAAAAGTCCCTTAGTGACCTTGAGTCAAAAGGGATCAGAAAATACAATTGCAAGCATGTGAACATAGCAAAAACATAATCAGTTTTCAGACTTGGTGAAAAACTGGCACATGCTGAAATATAACTCAAGTAGGCATGTTTACGAGCTTGATGCACTCACTACAGAGCAAGTCATGACAAGCTAAGCATACACCCATCAAGAAGGCACAAAATGCAAGCTAGACATGGCAAGAACAATGGCATAGCATGCACGGATCAACTACAACATCATCGGCAAAATTGCAAACAAGTTGACAATCTGCCCAGATTCACAAAGTAGCAAAAGTAGAGCTCGATTGACTCAAGCTAGGGTACTCCATAAATTCAAACAAAGACATGGATGGATAGAGCACTACAATACTATCAAAACATCCTTACTGATCATCCTCAAAAGAGGCACGGATCACTAGGAAACAACATGAATATATGGCATCATGAGATAAACAGATCCAGGACTTGGTGAAAATACTAAGTCCCTGAAAACAGAATTAGCAAGTGCACCACTTTGCAAGCTTGCACTAGTCACCACACACATCACAAAAATACATGGGTTGCACCTCTGGAAAGATGACAAAACCCTTAACAAAACATATGTAGAGCAACAGGGCATATCATGCACACATTAATCATGGCAAAAATGACCAAAACCTAAACGGAGCAGCTGATCTGACAATTAACTCAAGTAGCCCTCTTCTAATAGCATTTAGGGAATCAAGATGAACTCGAATGAAAATGATGCAATGGAATGAAATGATGTACTCTCTGAGATGAACATTTTGATATGCTATATGCATGAATCGGAGCTACGGATGCAAAGTTACGGCCTGACGAACATGTGCATATGGATCTGGAATTTCGGGGACTTGGTGAAAATTATACCTCTGGAAAAGTCAAACCGGGACGGGACGGATCCGGGACGGAGCGGTGCAGATCTGAGACGGGTGTTTGGTTCGGGGAGTGGTGGATCTGATCCCGATCCACGGGATCTCGCCGGAGACGATGGAGATGGCCGGACTTGGAGGAGATCGCCGGAGTAGGCGTGCGGCGGTGGGGATGGCGGAGTCCGGCTGGCCGGGGCGCCGCAGGGCTCGCCGGAGTCATGGCGCCGGCGTCGAGGTGGTGTGGCGAGGGCGGCGACCGGTGGAGATTCGGGGCGGCGCGGTGGTGTCCCGGCGAGGCGCCGGTCGCCGGCGGGCGGCACGAGGCGGCGAGGGAGCTCGCCGGCGGCGGGGAGAGCGGCGAAGGCGGCGGGGACTCGGGCGGCGCACGGCAGGGAGAGCGCGCTGGGCGGCGGCGGGATTTGGGCCCGCGCGGGCCTATCTCGGGCCCCGCGGGCCGGCGGCGGCGCGGTGAGGAGAGAGAGGGAGCGGCTGGGCTGAGGTGGCGCGCCACGGTTGGCCCGGAGCGGTGGCGCGGCTGATGTGGCGGCTGCCCATTGGGCGGGGTGAGGTGGAGGGCGAGCGGACATGTTCGGGCGCGGTGGGAAATTGTCCGGCGGCGCGCGGAGGAAGAGGTTAGGGTTCATCTGCGCGAAAATTCCGGGAGGAACACATATTTATAGGTAGAGGGAGCTAGGAGAGTCCAAATGAGGTGCGGTTTTCGGCCACGCGATCGTGATAGAACGCTCTAGATGATGGAGAAGGGTTTGGTGGGTTTTGGGACAAAATGGAGGGGTGTTGGGCTGCAACACACACGAGGCCTTTTCGGTCCCTCGGTTAACCGTTGGAGTATCAAACGAAGTCCAAATGATACGAAACTTGACAGGCGGTCTACCGGTAGTAAACCAAGGCCGCTTGGCAAGTCTCGGTCCAATCCGGAAATGTTTAATCCCCACACATGAAAGAAAGGTAGAAATGACCACCGGAGGAGAACGAAGCGCCGGATTGCAAAACGGACAACGGGAAAAATGCTCGGATGCATGAGACGAACACGTATGCAAATGAAATGCACATGATGACATGATATGCAATGCATGACAGGAAAGCAATGACAAGGCAACAACAGCGAATAACTGCACGACCCCTGGCACATCGGTCTCGGGGCGTTACACCCGAGGTCGAAGACGAGGGCGAAGACGGCGTTCGGCGGCGTTTGGAGTCGCGTGGGTCGGCGGAGAGGTCCAGGGTGACGAGGCAGAGCTATTGGGCTCGTCGGAGGGGCGAGGGGGTGGCTCTGGTGGCATCTACGGCGAACGGCGGCGAGGAACGCGCTCGGCCATCGCGGGAGAGAGTGAGGGAGATGAGGGGGAGAGTGAGGGAGGAAGAGAGGGGGACGTGGGGGTCGCGTGGCATCCCTGGACGTCTCCAGGGCGTCGGCAAAAGAAGGAGGTGGCTGGCGTGTGGCCGCGGGCGCCGGCCACGCGCTCCTCATCCTTCTGGCAAGCCAGTCGGCTGGGCCGAGCCAGGTGGGCTGGGCCAGCACAGGTAAGGCCCAGGTGGGCTTCCCTCTCTCTCTTTTTTTGATTTGTTTCTGTTTTTTCTATTTAACTGCAACTGTTGGGCTTTATTAAAAATACTAAAACGTTTCCAAAAATCCTGAAAATAATTGTGGGCTCTGTTTAGAATATATCCAACAATAAGCATTTATTTCCAGAATTATTTGAGCATTTAAATTATTTTATAGCATTTAAATGCCCAAATTCAAATACTTATGATTTAATTCAATGACCTTCTGTTGACCTAGAAAATTGTGCACCAATTTTGCCAGAGGTTCTAACCCAAGACAAAGAGGGTGAACTTTTTAGAAGGGCATTTCATGTTCATTGAAAATAATTTCAGTAAACCCTAGTTGTTTCCAGGAGGGTGTTGGGGGTTTCTGCCTTCCCCATTTCAAACTTAAAAGGAAATTAAACATGATGCACACTCTAATGCTTGAACTAGCTAGGGTGTGACAACTCACCCCCACTCAAAAGAATCTCGTCCCGAGATTTAGGATCCTCTGGAAAGAAGGTGGGGTACTCGAGTCGAAGACGATCCTCCCTTTCCCAAGTGGCTTCTTTCTCGGAATGGTGTGACCATTGAACCTTGAGAAACTTGATATTACGACGTCGAGTGGTACGCTCGGCTTGATCAAGGATACGAACGGGATATTCCCGATATGAGAGGTTATCTTGTAGATCAAGCGTTTCGTGGTCCACTCCACGGATAGGATCCGCGAAGCAACGCCTGATTTGTGAAACGTGGAAGACATCGTGAACTCTAGAAAGATGCGGAGGTAGTTCCAATTGGTAGGCAACTTCTCCTCGTTTGGAAAGAATGCGAAAGGGTCCAATGTAACGAGGAGCCAATTTGCCTTTGATACCGAAACGATGGGTTCCCTTTAACGGAGTAACCCGAAGGTAAGCCTTCTCGTCTACTTCATAAGTCATAGGCTTATGTTTACGATCATATTGACTCTTTTGACGAGATTGGGCTGTTTTCAATTTCTCACGAATAACGCGAACCTGCTCTTCTGCTTCCTGAATCATATCCAGGCCAAAGAGTTGTCTTTCCCCGGTTTCTGACCAGTTAAGAGGCCTTCGACATTTTCGTCCATAGAGAACTTCGAAAGGAGCCTTGCCCAAGCTGGCTTGATAACTATTGTTATAAGAAAACTCCGCGAATGGGAGGCAATTCTCCCAACTCATTCCGAACGAGATGACAGAAGCTCGGAGCATATCTTCCAGAATTTGATTGACTCGCTCTACCTGACCACTTGATTGAGGATGGAAGGCGGTACTAAAAGAGAGACGACTTCCCATAGCATTTTGGAAACTTTCCCAAAGTCGAGAGGTGAAGAGACTCCCACGGTTTGAGTTAATTTCCAATGGGACACCATGAAGAGACACTATTCGGGAGATGTATAAATCGGCTAGCTGGCTAGCGGTGATACTCTCACGAACAGGTAGAAAGTGGGCTACTTTGGAAAGACGGTCGATCACGACGAAGATGGCATTATTCCCTCTCTTGGTCCTGGGAAACCCAGTGATGAAATCCATACTGATTTTATCCCATTTCCATTCAGGAATGGCCAAAGGTTGAAGGGTGCCAGCAGGCCGTTGATGCTCTGCTTTAACACGACGACAAACGTCGCAATTAGCAATGTATTGAGCGATTTCTCTCTTCATCCTAGTCCACCAAAACCTCTGGCGTAGGTCTTGATACATTTTAGTACTACCGGGATGAATGGTGAGAGGGGATTCATGAGCTTCCTTAAGGATCAGCCGCCTCAGGTTTCATGCCTTTGGAACCACTAGGTGATTTCCAAAGTATACGACACCTTGATCATCAATGGAGAAACAATTCGGGACCCCTTTCTTAATGTTTCTCTTAATACGGGAGATTCCCGGATCTACCTTCTGTGCCTTGATGATCTGATCCGTAAGGGTAGGTTTCGCCACCAAGGTGGATAGGAACCCTCGAGGAACAATGTGAAGATTTAGCTTACGAAATTCCTCATGGAGAAGTGGTTGACTTTGTTGTAACATCAGGTTGTTACAATAGGACTTACGGCTTAGCGCATCAGCCATGACATTGGCTTTGCCCGGGGTGTATGTTATTCCTAAGTCGTAATCCGAGATCAACTCAACCCAACGTCTTTGCCTGAGATTCAAATCTGGTTGGGTGAAGATATATTTCAAACTTTGGTGATCGATGAAGATCTCGCAACGATTACCGAGGAGGTAATGTCGCTAAGTTTTAAGTGCATGGACTACAGCTGCAAGCTCTAGATCATGTGTGGGATAATTTTCCTCATGCGGGTGTAATTGCCGTGAAGCATAGGCAATTACCTGACGATCTTGCATGAGTATGCAACCTAGTCCTTGTCGCGAGGCGTCGCAATAGATAATAAAGTCCTTGGAGAAATCTGGTGGTACCAGTACGGGAGCAGATGTCAGGCGTCTTTTCAGTTCCTGAAAACTGAACTCGCATTGTGGAGTCCACTCGAACTTTTTATCTTTCTTGAGGAGTTCAGTTAGAGGTTTAGCAACCTTGGAGAAATTCTCGACGAAGCGCCAGTAATAGCTCGCTAAGCCAAGGAAGCTCCGAACTTGCTTGACCGTCTCAGGTGGAGTCCAATCAAGGACGGCTTGAACTCGCTCGGGATTGACAGCAATACCCTTACCAGAGATTACATGGCCTAGATAGGTCACTTCTAGCAACCAAAATTCACACTTGGAGAATTTGGCATAAAGGCGATGCTCTCGAAGTTTCATCAATACCAGCCTTAGATGTTCGGCATGTTCCTCTTCATTCTTGGAGTAGATGAGTATGTCATCGAGGTATACTACGACGAATTTATCCAAGTACTCCATGAAAACCGAGTTCATTAACCGAGAGAAGGTGGCTGGGGCATTGGTTAAACCGAAGGACATAACGGTGTACTCATATTGGCCATAACGAGTAACAAAGGCCGTTTTGGGAATGTCCCCGTTTCTGATTTTGATTTGATGATAGCCCAACCTCAAATCCATCTTGGAAAAGACTGAGGATCCAGCGAGCTGATCATACAGATCGTTGATCCTGGGAAGCGGGTATTTGTTCTTGATAGTGACCAAGTTGACAGGTCGGTAATCTACAACCATTCGATCCATTCCATCCTTCTTCTTGACGAAGAGGATGGGGCAAGCCCAAGGAGAGGAACTAGGACGGATGAAACCCTTTTTCAAGGACTCATCGAGTTGGTTCTTAAGCTCGGCTAGTTCTAAGGGTGCCATCTTGTAGGGTCTTCTAGAAATTGGAATGGTTCCTGGAACAAGGTCTATCACAAACTCGACATCCCTGTCAGGTGGAACACCTGGCAGTTCTTCTGGAAAGACATCCGGAAAGTCTCAGACTACCGGAACATCCTCAAGGTCTGGAAGAGGGTTGGCATTTAGGGAGTAAAGCTGGCGCTTGGACACTCGAGTTAAGACATTGACTGTCTTGCCCGATGGGTGAGTAAGTTGAACGGTTCTAGTGGCACAATCGATCTTAGCATAATGAGCTGACATCCAGTCCATACCCAAGATGATGTTTATGTCCGTGGACTTGAGAGCTATTAATGATGCAAGGAAGACAAGTCTATCGACAAGAATTTCGTTCCCATGGCTTACTCTAGAGGTTTGCCATTTGGAACCCGGAGTTTGAATTACCATGGAAGTGGGCATGTCACAGAATGTCGTGTTATGCAATCGAGCATAGTTCTCGGATATGAATGAATGAGATGCTCCAGTATCGAAAAGAACAGATGCCGGATGGCAGTTAACAAGGAGCGTACCAAGAACGACGTTGGGATCCTCATGAGCATCCTCGGCTGAAACATAGTTGACATGGCCACGGGCAGTGGTGACCGGCTTGGCATAGAATGTCTTTCCCGCGGGCTTACAACGGCCAACGGACTTTCCAGTCTGAATGGGGTTGTTGTTCTGGGGACACTCTCGGCTATAGTGACCCGGCTCTCCACACTTAAAGCATGTCACCACATTGGGGCGTGGAGCAGCATTAGCAGCGGGGCCACCATAGGGCTTGGGCGGTGCAAATTGCTGGTTGGGACGAGGTGCCTCAAAGGATGGCCTCGGAATGAACCTGGGTGGCAGCGCCGTGCTTGGGATCCACACCCGGTGCTTCTGAGCTCTAGAGCCGGATGAAGAGCCAAAATCACGGGAGTGCTTGCGTGAAGCGTCATAATCAGTCTGGCCTGTCTCAGCACTGATGGCTTTATTGACCAACTTCTGAAAGGAGGTGCACTCGTGCAGACGAAGATCGCGGCGAAGCTCAGGGCTAAGTCCCTTGCGGAACCTTGCCTGCTTCTTAAGGTCAGTAGATACCTCTTCAGGGGCATAGCGTGCCAGATTCCCAAATTCATGACTATATGCATCCACAGTCAGTCTTCCTTGGGTGAAATTGCAGAACTCCTCCCTCTTGCGATCCATGAGACCTTCCGGAATGTGATGCTCACGGAAAGCCTCACTGAATTCAGCCCAAGTAGTAATTTGGCCGACCGGGCACATAGCTTCAAAATTCTCCCACCAGAGGCTAGCAGGGCCTTCGAGGTGGTAGGCAGCGTAAGTAACCTTGTCGGCTTCGGCTACGTTGGCAGAACGTAGCTTGTGGGTAATGCTGCGAAGCCAGTCATCCACGTCGAGGGGTTCAGCGGAATGGTTAAACTTTGGTGGGTACAGCTTGATAAAGTCATTGATTGACACCAAGTCATTTCGTGGGTGGCGTGCAGTGTTCTGCTCAATCCGCTCCAGCAGGCGGTTAGTCTCACGCTTGTTTCTTTCTGCCTCCAGCATTACTTCGGCCAGAGAAGGCGGGTGAGGCAGATTTTCACCCCTAGCTGCACTGGCTTCCCCCTGCTCCGAGGCAGCAGGGTTGCTGCGGGTGTTGACCATCTTAGGAGAAAACAAGACAATGGTTTAGATAAGGATGGCTCAAACTTAGCAAGGAAGTGCAGTATGTAATGGATAACACGGAATGCAGAGATGTTCATCCGTATGTCATGGTAATATAAAACTGCCATATATATACCAACGGTCATACACATCATACATAGTTTAGTACAAGCCCAGGCTACAGTACAACTATGATGAAAGACGTTACATCTCATCGGAGGCATTCCAAGCTCCTATACATTATTTGTCTACACCTCCGGAATTGATTACACGCCAAGTCATATTCCACATGTCACGCAGGACAGTGGAGATACAACTACTACAATACTAGTGGTACTAATACTAACTCAGACAGCTCCGTAGTAGTCCTCATAGAGGTCACCTCCATAGCCTGGAAGTTCAACGTGACCATCCGGGAACAGACGGTCCCGAGGAGCCTGTGGACCATAGGGACTAGGATGAGGTCTTGGACCAACAAACGGTGGCCTACGGGGACCACGGGGTGGGGTGATGCCTCCCACATCACGCCAATCCACCATGTCTGGCAGAGCAGATCTCACTGGATACAGATCCCTTGTATCCATACATCCAGCTTGCACCGCAGGTGCAAACCGAGTCAATGTGGCCCAATGATCAGCACGGGTATTGAAAAGCTCCAGCCTCAAGGCCCGATTCTCTCGGTCCTTATCTTCGAGCATCTCGGCAGTGGTACGAGTTAATGAGTCCTCCTGAGTGGAGTCAGCATAGATAGCCTGAAGATACCCTTGCGCTCCCGGAAGTGAAGCTAGCATGTAACGGAAGTCGGTGTTCCAATGCAGGCCAGTCCGAACTCGCATGATGGTCATCATGGAATAGGCAGCATCCTGCACAGCCATCTCAACAGTAACCCCGAGTCCATAGGAACAGTGAAGGGGCTCGGTAGATCCAGGATAAGAAGGAAATATCCTGACGGTGCAGAAATATTGGCTTTGATTAAAGTCTCAGAATTGCTCTTCGACGGTGTATTCGGGATACCAACGGTAACCCGTCTCGATCATTACCCGGACTAACATAGCAGTATGACCGGGCACGTCGAGGCACCGGGTCAGGCGAACCACTTGGTTTTGAACATGGTTGGCCATCTGAAAGCACAACCACAATGCAAAGACATCAGAATTTCTAGGGAAAATTGGACAGCATAACAGCTGTAAATGCTCAGAAAAAGATTTGAGACATCCACAACCGTTCGCAATACCACTCAACAACATCATATCAAGGTTCTGGTCCAATTAGCAACATACTAAAAGTAGTAGAAACTGAACTGGGACTTGTAACAACAATCCTATAAGCTACTACGGATTAGTAACACGTGAACCTGATAGAAGAAGAGAGCCTAGTCCTTAACCCATGTTGAATGAGAAGAGAATGACTCAGATCAGAGGCATAGGGTAAAGGAGTAAAAGAGCCTTACGTTCCCTCCCACAATCAATTCCCCTACATATAACTAAAGCATTTCTAGACTCGACATCGACCAGTTTGGCTCAACGAACCTACAGGCAGTCCGGCTCTGATGCCAACGCTGTCAGGACCCCGATTCCAAGTCACATCGATCTAGCCGGTAACACCTCATATCACTTTGCGGCCTCACGCACGGTATCCCACGGGTGTCGCCTTACCATGGCCCAGGACCGTTTGCGCCTTTTGGCTCACGTATATGATAGTGTCGCTAGCATCCATATGACAGAGAACCCGGGCCGACATGGCTAGTCATGAACCCAAAGCGGCACAGACCTATGGAGACAGGCATACATGAATCACATCGAGCATGTCGGTCATCAGCGAGTGATTCCGGGCTGTAGCATTGGGCTAACAGGACTCCGGGGAACCCGGGCTGTAGCAGGCTAGGCAGGACTCTGGATATCACCGCGTGACATTTCCCCGAAGGGACAGACATAAGAACGAAGCAAAACACATGCCGGCCAGTCAAGTGTCCTGAACAGTAGTGCTGGGCTAGCAGGACTCCGATGAACCGGGCTGTAGCGGACTACTATGGCTCGAGGAACACTAGACTACATTTCCCCATAAGAAAGGCTGCCAAGGATAAACAACTAGATTGTCGGATCCCACTCATACCAAGCATTTCAATCATACACACAATATGCCCGATATGAGTACATACAACATGGCATCACAGCAAAACTCTACAACTCAAGTACTTTATTTAAAGGCTCTAGGGAGCCATACATAACAAGTTCATACAGATAGGGGTCACATGACCCGACACTCAAGTCATACAATCATACAAGCACATGCGGAAGCAACTAGTCTGAGTACAGACTCTAGAAAGAAAGAAGGCTTCTCGAAGCCTGTCTATCTACATAGGGCCCTCCATGGCCAGGATCACCACCTGGGTGGCAAGTCACTCGTCGACGTCAAGGTCGACGTAGAACCCATCGGAGGGGGCGGTGTTGTCGTCTGAAAACAGTAATTAAGCAAACATGAGTACAAAGGTACTCAGCAAGTCTTACATCAGAACCTAATATACATGCTCATTCTCAAGAAGGTGGTGGGGTTATTGCAGCAAGCCAGCTTTGACTCTTGGCTAAGCTATCCTACAGAACTCCACTAGTAAAATAGTTTTCGCACACAAGTCCACTACTCACCAACACAATACTCCACCGGGGATCCTCCCTCGCCATCCTACGAGAGGGCCATCCTCGGTACTCACACTTATCTTAAGTCTTTTAGTAGTATCCATTAACTTGTCTATGAACTGTATAGGCAACCAAGTAGTCCTTTACCGCGGACGCGGCTATTTGAATAGTTTTATACCCTGCAGGGGTGTACTTCTTCATACACGCTTTCACCACTTACCGCCGTTTATATGACATGTACTCGGCAACCTTCAAGCGGAAGCCCAGCGAGGGTGTCGGCCACGGCCTACCTAAACACTTAAGTCTCTAGTCTAGGTTTATCGCCTATCCAAGTTCCATCCGCAGGGAGTCCGGCCGAGGTTTCCACTTACGGCCCTGAATGATGTGAACAGGGTTCCCGAGACACCAAACGGGTGACTCGGTACACCGTGCCACGGTGTATCTACTGCAACATAGCCCACCCCTAGGGTCAGCGCTATGCACGGCCGCCAACACATAACCTACAAACACCAGAAACTATTTGCAACTCCTGGACAGAGAACTAGGGTGATTAAGAAGCCGAGAGGGTCCATTGGTTTCGGGCCCAATGTACGGTAGTAACTACATCTTAAATCACACATACAGATCTCAGTTCTTATGGACGGCCTCAATGAAACAACCCACCATGTACTCCTACATGGCCTCTCATCGATACCTTTACCAAAACATGTTCAACACATCCCTCACATTACCGGCATAAGCATTTCACTCTAGCCCATCACCCAGATGAACCAGACCTGACACAACTCTAAGCATAGCAGGCATAACAAGGTAGGAATCACATACATGGCTCAATCAACTCCTACACATGCTAGTGGGTTTCATCTAGTTACTGTGGCAATGACAGGTCATGCTGAGGATAAGGGTTCAACTACCGTAGCACACAGCAGTTTGAATCGCGTTGTCTTAATGCAGTAAACAAGAGCAGAAGCGAGAACATGGGTTTGTATCAGAATGATCAATGGGTTGCTTGCCTGATGGAGTGGTAGTGGGATACTGCCCTTCAGTTGGATACTCGTGAATATCCTCGGAGGCAGAACCTACCACGAAGAACACATCAGAACACAATCAATCACATGACGATATGCAACAATATGATGCATGCTATGACATGGCAATATGAATGTGTCTTGGCCTAATGCAAGCTAAAACAGAAGGGGATGAACTCATTTGAATCAAAGATTCAATTATTAGCTCATTAAACATGGCCTTAATAGTGCATTACCTTATTCTGATTAAACAGCAAGGTAAACTTGTTTTGTCATGCATGAAACCATTACAGATGGATAGATTGAATTTTTCTGATCATTTTTCATATATAAATCTTTACATTTGGAGCTACGGTTGATTTTCTATGATTTTTAGAAGTTTTGATTATTTTCTGGAATTTCCTGTATAAGAATAATTCCAGTAATTTAATTACTGTGTCAGCATTACGTCAGGGTGACGTCAGTGGTCAATGGGGACGTCCAGGTCAAACCTGACTAGTGGGTCCCGCGTGTCAGTAGTTAATTAAACTAATTATTTTTAGTTAAAACTAATTTGATTTAGTTAGCAGGGGGGCCCACTTGTCATTGACTCAGGGGAGTCAAACTGGGGTCAAACCCCTGGTCAGCGGGGCTAATCCCGCCATTGTTGAGTCGCCGGCAAGGCCGAGACAGCGGAGGGCTTCGGATTTGGTCCTCCGGTGACCATATCGACGGTGGAGACGTGCTACGCGTAGCTGGGGCTCGCGCGCATCTAGTGGGGCAAGTGGGAGGAGCTGGGGTGGAGCGAGCTCGCCGGAATCGAGCTCGTTGCGGCGGCCGGAGTTCGGACGGGGTTGGGTTCGACGCTACGGTGCACGGGAGATGGAGCTGGTGGTGGCTACGGGCTCCTAGTGCTGCACTGAGCACACCATCGAGCTTGGCTTCGAGCCACTGTGGCTCTGGCCACGATGACGCCATGGCTAGCGGCGGGGAACTTTCGGGTGCGGTGGAAATGGCGACTACAGAGGCCAAACGAGCACGGGAGCTAGGGAAAGAGGAAGAGGAGCTCACAGCAGGGTCGGGGAGGGGGTCAGCGAGCTCGGGGAGGTCCTGGCGGCGGTGAATCGACCGGAGACGGCTCGGGTGCCCGAGGTCGAAGACGAGGGCGAAGACGGTGTTCGGCGGCGTTTGAAGTCGCGTGGGTCGGCGGAGAGGTCCAGGGAGACGAGGCGGAGCTATTGGGCTCGTCGGAGGGGCGAGGGGGTGGCTCTGGTGGCGTCTACGGCGAACGGCGGCGAGGAACCCGCTCGGCCATCGCGGGAGAGAGTGAGGGAGACGAGGGGGAGAGTGAGGGAGGATGAGAGGGGGACGTGGGGGTCGTGTGGCATCCCTGGACGTCTCCAGGGCATCGGCAGAAGCAAGAGGTGGCCGGCGTGTGGCCGCGGGCGCCGGCCACGCGCTCCTCGTCCTTCTGGCGGGAGGAGGACGACGACTGGCAAGCCAGTCGGCTGGGCCGAGCCAGGTGGGCTGGGCCAGCACAGGTAAGGCCCAGGTGGGCTTCCCTCTCTCTCTTTTTTTGATTTGTTTCTGTTTTTTCTATTTAACTACAACTATTGGGCTTTATTAAAAATACTAAAACATTTCCAAAAATCCTAAAAATAATTGTGGGCTCTGTTTAGAATATATCCAACAGCAAGCATTTATTTCCAGAATTATTTGAGCATTTAAATTATTTTATAGCATTTAAATGCCCAAATTCAAATACTTATGATTTAATTCAATGACCTTCTATTGACCTAGAAAATTGTCCACCAATTTTGCCAGAGGTTCTAACCCAAGACAAAGAGGGTGAACTTTTTAGAAGGGCATTTTAGGTTCATTGAAAATAATTTTAGTAAACCCTAGTTGTTTCAGGGGGTGTTGGGGGTTTCTGCCTTCCCCATTTCAAACTTAAAAGGAAATTAAACATGATGCACTCTCTAATGCTTGAACTAGCTAGGGTGTGACAATCCCTTTTTTTAATTTTTGTTCTGAGGGGGTGGGACCCCCTAGTCAGTGGCCTAGAGGGCCACCGCGGGGCGGTTGCTAGCGGGCGCTGGGGCGCTAGCCCGTTTGGGTTACGGGCTTGCCTGTGTGGGGGCAGCGCCGGCGGCCAAGTGTCTGGCCGGAGGCGTCGACCGGACCGGCGAGCGGGAGGCACAGTGGACAATGGGCGCGGGGGGGGGGGGGAACGTGGCGGCGTAGGCGAGCCGGGACGCAGCGGGCGAGGCGGCAAGCAGTAGAGGCGGGCGAAGGACACGGGGATGCGTCCGTGGTTGCCGGAGCGGAACGCGGTTGAGGTCAAGGACGGGCGTGGGAGGAGGTGGCCGCGGACGATGGTGGGGCATTAGCGGGGGCCGACCGGGTGGCGCATGGGCACGGCCCACGGTGATGCACACGTGCGGCGCAGGGGGGCCAGATGCGCGGCTGGGCGACACGGGCGCGAGCAGCGCGCAGTCGGGCAGTGAGGGCGTGCGGGCGCTGGCCAGCGACACAGTGAGTAGGGGAGGGCGCGGCCATGGGCGGTGCAGCGCGGGGTCGGCGACGGCCGGCTGCGACCACAACGGGCGCGCGTGCAGACGAGGCGGGCGGAGAGGAGGAAGCAGGCCGGCGGAGAGGGGCTCCGAGGAGGCGAGCTCCGGGCGCGGGGCGGCATCGGGCGTCGAGGCGCGCGCGTGCGAGCCCCGATCCCATCTGGATCGGGGGGGGGGGCGACGTGTGGGAGTGGGTGGGTGTCGGTTAGGGTTTGGGTGCCAGGGGGATAAGGGCGCGGCGTGGTGGGCCGGCCTGGCGGCTCGGTGGTTAGAGGCCCAAGTGGGGGCGCGGTGGCCAGCTAGGCCAGTCGGCCGAGTTGAGGGGGGGGCTTTCTCTTTTTCTTTTGTTTTCTGTATTATTTTCTTTATCTATTTTATTTTCTATTTTATTCTTTTAATTTTTGTTTTATAAAATATAAATACAACTCTAAATTAATGTTATAACTTATTCTACTGCCCCCAAAAGTTTGACACCTAAATAAAATAGTTTGCATTATTATAATTTTTAAAAGGCATTTAATTAATTGTCATAGCTGCTGCTTTAATTACTTTAGAGCCTTTAAACATTTTATAAAAGTGTGGTTTCTCCACTAGTATTATCCATGATTTATCTGACATATTTTGGACATTTTAGTTTTTATGTTTCAAAACTTTTATTGTTTACCTGATTTTGAATTTGAATTTGAATCGGTTTCGAACTAACTCGAGTTTATCAACAGTAACCGAGGTGACGTGGCATCATTAACGTAGGTTTACTGTAGCTTAACTATCCGGGCGTCACAAATCTCCTCCACTACAAGAAATCTCGTCCCGAGATTTGGGAGGGAAGTAAAGGGGGAAGGTTCGGGTTACGAAATTCTAGGGAGTGTTCTTGGTCTTGGTTGTTCTTCTCTAGATTTTTCCATGACCATGCCGAATGGCTGATGCACGGGAAGAGTAATTGAATGCACTAAAATTGTTGACAAATTTAACACGTAATAAAAAATGATGTCATGATATGATTCACATATAAGATGACTGGCTAACCAGGGTGGCATTGCAAAAATCACATATATGATGCCTGGCTAAACAAGATGGCATTGCATGATTCACATATACGGTAAATAAACTAAACAGATGGCATTGACACAAAACATGTCTAAACTAAGCAGATGACATCTTTGATGTATACAGTAAGCAATGCAAGGCACCATATGCATGATATTACCAACATCAGCATGCCAAGTTAGAGCGAAGACTTCATGCGGTAAATAGGAGTGGTCTTCTGCTTCTGAATCCCCCTCAGAACAGTTATCTTCCTCTTAATTATGATCTGAAATGGGTGGAGGGGGGGCTGCCTTCGCGCCCACCATGGAGCGACGTCTGCATGAAATTTTATTGCCACGCAAGGCTTGTCTCTTTTGCTCTACATGTTCAGTTCCATTGTGTATAACAACTGACATGCGTATGAATAAAACATAGTGAGATTATGTAAGGAGTGCATGCACAAATCCAGAGTGATGGTAGCAAACTGTGGATAGACCCAAAACCAATGATAGCAGGCAAATAATAGCTTTAGTTAAAAAATACAGATAATGGCTCCTTTAATGTTTGTTTGCACCCAACATGAAACTCATAGTAGACACCCGAGATTAGCAAGATAGTAGACAGATAGTACTGATTGCTGCCCCAATATGTACCCACAACCATTTAAAAACTCAAGTTTCAGCATAAGTTTGGACCTGACTCGGAGTCTAATAGGTGAACACGACGATAAAGTAGCATGTCATCATATTAAGAAATGCATAACGTAAGCAGACACGGAAGAGTGTGACCTCTCTTGCGGACCCGTGTAGTCCTCATGGTCATCTGCTCATTTGATGATGGTAATGTAGTTGTCGTGGCTGCCGGCGGCGGGGAAGAAGATCTGAGGTGGCGAAAGACAGTCTAGAGAGCGGATGCCTGCTGTGGTGAACCCTTCCGTCATTGGAGCAGCTGAGCTAGGGTGGAACACAGCACCACAGGAGCAGGACAAACCACACAAGGTTTTCTCTGACACATATCTGTAACAGAAGTAATTGTGTAAGGGCTTGTTTGAATTTGAGGATTCTAACAATGTAGGGATAGGAAATAGACAGGAATACGATAGGAATGCATGTGCAAAACAGAGAATTTAAAAACACAGGATTTCTGCCAATCTGGGTGTTTGGTTCACAAGAATTGGAAGAACACAGGATGCAAAGAAGCATGTGTTGGAAATATGCCCTAGAGACAATAATAAATTAGTTATTATTATATATATTTCATTGTTCATGATAATCGTTTATTATCCATGCTAGAATTTTATTGCTAGGAAACTTAGATACATGTGTGGATACATAGACAACACCATGTCCCTAGTAATCCTCTAGTTGACTAGCTCGTTGATCAATAGATGGTTATGGTTTCCTGACCATGGACATTGGATGTCGTTGATAATGGGATCACATCATTAGGAGAATGATGTGATGGACAAGACCCAATCCTAAGCCTAGCACAAAGATCGTGTAGTTCGTATGCTAAAGCTTTTCTAATGTCAAGTATCATTTCCTTAGACCATGAGATTGTGCAACTCCCGGATACCGTAGGAGTGCTTTGGGTGTGCCAAACATCACAACATAACTGGGTGGCTATAAAGGTACACTACAGGTATCTCCGAAAGTGTCTGTTGGGTTGGCACGAATCGAGACCGGGATTTGTCACTCCGTGTAAACGGAGAGGTATCTCTGGGCCCACTCGGTAGGACATCATCATAATGTGCACAATGTGACCAAGGAGTTGATCACGGGATGATGTGTTACGGAACGAGTAAAGAGACTTGCCGGTAACGAGATTGAACAAGGTATCGGGATACCGACGATCGAATCTCGGGCAAGTATCGTACCACTAGACAAAGGGAATTGAATACGGGATTGATTGAATCCTCGACATCGTGGTTCATCCGATGAGATCATCGTGGAACATGTGGGAGCCAACATGGGTATCCAGATCCCGCTGTTGGTTATAGGCCGGAGAGGTGTCTCGGTCATGTCTGCATGGTTCCCGAACCCGTAGGGTCTACACACTTAAGGTTCGATGGCGCTAGGGTTATAGGGAATAGATATACGTGGTTACCGAATGTTGTTCGGAGTCCCGGATGAGATCCCGGACATCACGAGGAGTTCCAGAATGGTCCGAAGGTAAAGATTTATATATGGGAAGTCCTGTTTTGGTCACCGGAAAAGTTTCGGGTGCTATCGATAACGTACCGGGACCACCGGGAGGGTCCCGGGGGTCCACCAGGTGGGGCTACCTGCGCCAGCGGGCTGCGTGGGCCAAGTGTGAAGGGGGACCAGCCCCAGGTGGGCTGGTGCGCGCCCCACCAGGGCCCAAGGCGAAGAGAGAAGGGAAAAGGGGGAAACCCTAGGCTCAGATGGGCCTAAGGCCCACCTAGTGGTGCGCCCCCCTCTCTCCCCCCTTGGCCGCCCCCTAGATGGGATCTAGGGCTGGCCGCCACCCCTAGGGGTGGAAAACTAGGTGGGGGCGCAGCCCCTCCCTTTCCCCTATATATAGTGGGGGTTTTGGGCTGCCATAGAGACGAGAACATCTCCTTCTTGGCGCAGCCCTACCCCTCTCCCTCCTCGTCTCTTGTGGTGCTTGGCGAAGCCCTACTGAAGTACCATGCTCCTCCACCACCACCACGCCGTCGTGCTACTGCTGGATGGAGTCTTCCCAACCTCTCCTTCTCCCCTTGCTGGATCAAGGCGTAGGAGACGTCACCGTGCTGTACGTGTGTTGAACACGGAGGTGCCGTCCGTTCGGCACTAGGATCATCGGTGATTTGGATCACGACGAGTACGACTCCATCAACCCCATTCACTTGAATGCTTCCGCTTAGCGATCTACAAGGGTATGTAGATGCACTCTCCTTCCCTCGTTGCTAGATTACTCCATAGATTGATCTTGGTGATGCATAGAAAACTTTGAATTTCTGCTACGTTCCCCAACAGCATGGTGAGATTAAGTCAAACCACAAGAAAATGTACAATTATAATGCTATTATGATACTATCTCTTAGTCTTGTGCTTCATGAATAGGAATTTGAAAAGGAGGACAAGTGGAAATTAAAATTCCTACGGTTTTTCTTTCAAGGAGACACTAAAGGAACAAATCCTACAGTTTTCCTTTGCTCCATTCCTCTGCACCAAATTCATGAAAAGTAGTACCATAGGAAACTTTCCAATTCCTATGTTTTTCATTCACTTTTCCTTTCAAACACTAGCGATTCTAGTAGGCAGGCTTGAGCAAGGAAAAACCTACACTAAAAAAATGTTTTTGTGCTACTTCTATTATTTTGGACCCAGACCACTGCCCTACTAGCTCAGCTCCCAGGGCCATCGACAAATGCACAGCTCAAATGCGCAGAGATAAATAATGATGGCGTTCAACAAAGTCCATCACGGATAGCTAAGTTTCCTGGTACCTCACTGCTTGTCATATAGTAGGATAAAATAATCGTATTTCCCGTTACTCCGTGTGCTCAGTGGACAATATATATAACATGTAGAGTAAAAAAGAGATGCAACAAGTGTACAACCTCTTTGGCAAATCCATGTCGATCTCAGCATGATTGGGTTGGCCGGTGAGGATGCTCCGGCTAACTTGGCTGTCGGAGGAGGGGAAGAAAATCTTAGGCGTCTGGAGATGGAGCCCGAGGTACTGCTCCGCTGTGATGGAGGGTTTCGTCCTTGGAGCAGCTCCGGTGAGTTGTACGACGCCGAGGCTGAAGCAGGACAAGAGAGACAACGTTAACCTGAGTGGAATTATAATAGCATCTCCAATAGATGACGTAAAATACATAACCACAAAGTGCTAGATGAAAAATACATCAGCCGCTCATCTCTGAACTTAACTGCCGAAATTGAATTTAACTGTCGAAACTAAACTTCACTGTCAAAACTGAATTTTGCTGTCGAAACTGAATTTTACTGTCAAAACTGAACGCACTAGAGGTGAGGCTACACGTTAGTCGACTGGCTTTTTCATCTCTGGTCAGTCGATTTTGCAGCCTTTTGATACGAAATCAAGGACCTGTAGTTCATCTTCAACCTCCACCCCCCTGAGCCGCCAGCCACCACTGGCCAAACAACCGCCCCCCGCCGCCCCCGGCCGGCGGTCCGCCGCCGTTCCCGCCCCAAAAACACTCCCCACCACTGGTCCTCCGCCACCCCGGCCATCCCTCTAGCCCCCCCCCCCCGTGCCGAGCTTTTTCTCCGACGATCCCCACGCCACCGCCCCACCACCGTCGGCGACCACCGCCCCCACCCTGAACCCTAAGATAGATAGTGGGGTACCTCTCCGGCGAGCCCCCCTCCCCACTGCGGCTGGTTCTTCCTTAACTCCGGCGAGCCCCCCTGAAAATAGACTGACCCAAAAGTCGATTCAGTCGACTGAAGTGTAGCTAAATCGGAGCAGCATCGCAAGCAAGAGCAACAGCGCGAGCAAGAGCAAGAGCAAGAGCAGACATGGAAGTGGATCGAGAGCAAGAGTAGAGCAGCAGCGAGAGCGAGAGCTAAAGCAGCAGCAGCTCCTACTGATGTGGACGTCGCCGCCGAGGGAGCGACGCCATGGAGGAAGTGGCCGGCGACGCCACCGTGGATGGAGCCGCGCTGTGTCAGCTCGGGACCGAGCGCCGGTAGCACCATGAGATCGAATCAAGAAGAAAATGCGGCGATTAGTGTACAACCTCTTTGGTGGCGCCGATTAGGCCGCAGCTTAATTCGAGGAAATAGTGATGATGATGCGCTTCCGGTGGTGCAGGTGAAGACGACGGTGTGGGAATGGAGGTGACGCGAAAGACGAGGGGAACGTCGGGGTAGCTCCTTGGAGGTGGACAATAGGGTGGCTGAACCGGCGGGATGACCAGATCGACGATGGATCCTCATCCGGTACGGTGGATGAGGGACGTCGAGGTGTTGCTGTGGACGACGTCGTCGGGGAAGAGGCTTCGGCTGGGTGGCAGACAGAGGAGGGTGTGGGGCTTCGCGGGTTTTCCCGGCCTCAGTGTACGAATGGGTGGATGGATTGGATGGGAGTGGGGAACCATGGCTTAGGGACGCGCTTGTCCGAAATGTGAGGTAAGTTACGAAAGTACCCCCACCGATTTGAGGCAGTTCTTTTGGTTCAGGGGTATCTGCTACCTCTTGAGCACTGCGTTGGTTTTCCCCGAAGAGGAAGGGATGATGCATCAAAGTAGCGTAAGTATTTCCCTCAGTTTTTGAGAACCAAGGTATCAATCCAGTAGGAGGCTACGCGCGAGTCCCTCGTACCCGCACAAAACAAATAAATCCTCGCAACCAACGCGAATAGGGGTTGTCAATCCCTACACGACCACTTACGAGAGTGAGATCTGATAGATATTATAAGATAATATTTTTGGTATTTTTGTGATAAAGATGCAAAGTAAAATAAAGGCAAAGTAAAAAAGCAAAGGAAAAAACTAAGTAGTAGGAGATTAATATGATAAAGATAGACCCGGGGGCCATAGGTTTCACTAGTGGCTTCTCTCGAGAGCATAAGTATTCTACAGTGGGTGAACAAATTACTGTTGAGCAATTGACAGAATTGAGCACAGTTATGAGAATATCTAGGTATGATCATGTATATAGGCATCATGTCCAAGACAAGTAGACCGACTCCTGCCTGCATCTACTACTACTACTCCACTCATCGACCGCTATCCAACATGCATCTAGAGTATTAAGTTAAAAACAGAGTAACACCTTAAGCAAGATGACATGATGTAGAGGGATAAAGTCATGCAATATGATGAAAACCCCATCTTGTTATCCTCGATGGCAACAATACAATACGTGCTTTGCTGCCCCTACTGTCACTGGGAAAGGACACCGCAAGATTGAACCCAAAGCTAAGCACTTCTCCCATTGCAAGAAAGATCAATCTAGTAGGCCAAACCAAACTAAAAATTCGAAGAGACTTGCAAAGATAACCAATCATACATAAAAGAATTCAGAGAAGATTCAAATATTGTTCACAGATAGACTTGATCATAAACCCACAATTCATCGGTCTCAACAAACACACCGCAAAAAGAAGATTACATCGAATAGTTCTCCACAAGAGAGGGGGAGAACATTGTATTGAGATCCAAAAAGAGAGAAGAAGCCATCTAGCTAATAACTATGGACCCGTAGGTCTGAGGTAAACTACTCACACTTCATCGGAGGTGTTGGAAATATGCCCTAGAGGCAATAATAAAATGGTTATTATTGTGTTTCCTTGTTCATGATAATTGTCTATTGTTAATGCTATAATTGTATTAACCGGAAACCGTAATACATGTGTGAATACATAGACCACAACATGTCCCTAGTAAGCCTCTAGTTGACTAGCTCATTGATCAATAGATGGTCATGGTTTCCTGACCATGGACATTGGATGTTATTGATAACGGGATCACATCATTAGGAGAATGATGTGATGGACAAGACCCAATCTTAAGCATAGCACAAGATCGTGTAGTTCGTTTGCTAAAGCTTTTCTAATGTCAAGTATCATTTCCTCAGACCATGAGATTGTGCAATTCCCGGATACCGTAGGAATGCTTTGGGTGCACCAAACATCACAACATAACTGGGTGGCTATAAAGGTGCACTACAGGTATCTCCGAAAGTGTCTGTTGGGTTGGCATGAATCGAGACTGGGATTTGTCACTCCGTATGGCGGAGAGGTATCTCTGGGACCACTCGGTAATGCATCATCATAATGAGCTCATTGTGACTAAGTAGTTGGTCACAGGATCATGCATTACGGAACGAGTAAAGTGACTTGATGGTAACGAGATTGAACGAGGTATTGGGATACCGACGATCGAATCTCGGGCAAGTAACGTACCGATTGACAAAGGGAATTGTATACGGGATTGCTTGAATCCTCGACATCGTGGTTCATCCGATGAGATCATCGTGGAACATGTGGGAGCCAACATGGGTATCCAGATCCCGCTATTGGTTATTGGCCGAAGAGTTGTCTCGGTCATGTCTGCATGATTCCCGAACCCGTAGGGTCTACACACTTAAGGTCTGATGATGCTAGGGTTATAGGGAAAGTTTGTACATGGCTACCGAATGTTGTTCGGAGTCCCGGATGAGATCTCATATGTCACGAGGAGTTCCGGAATGGTTCGGAGGTAAAGAATAATATATAGAAAGTGAGGTTTTGACCACCGGAAGTGTTCCGGGCGTCACCGGTAATGTACCGGGACCACCGGAGGGTTCCGGGGGTCCACCGGGAGGGGCCACAAGCCCCGAAGGATTTCATGGGCCAAGAGTGGGAAGGGACCAGCCCCTGAGTGGGCTGGTGCGCCTCCCACCAGGGCCCTAGGCACAGCTAGGAGGAGAAGGGGGAAACCCTAGGCGCAGATGGGCCTAAGGCCCACCCTAGGGTGCGCCCCCCTCTCCCCCTCTTGGCCGCCCCCTCCATCCCATCTAGGGCTGCCACCCCCCTAGGGGTGGGAACCCTAGAGGGGGCGCACCCTCCTCCCCTCCTCCTATAAATAGTGGGGGTTTTGGGGCTGCCTAACACGCGAGTCTCCCTCCCTCTTGGCGCAGCCCTACCCCTCTCCCTCCTCGTCTCTTGTAGTGCTTGGCGAAGCCCTGCTGGCGTGCCACGCTCTTCCACCATCACCACGCCATCGTGCTGCTTCTAGACGGAGTCTTCCCCAACCTCTCCCTCTCTCCTTGCTGGATCAAGGCGCGGGAGACGTCACCGGGCTGTAGGTGTGTTGAACGCGGAGGCGCCGTTGTTCGGCGCTTAGATCGGAATCGACCGTGATCTGAATCGTTGCGTGTATGACTCCACCAACCGCGTTCTTGCAACGCTTCTGCTTATCGATCTTCAAGGGTATGAAGATGCACTCCCTCTCTCTCTCTCTCATTGCTAGTATCTCCTATATTGATCTTGGTGACACGTAGGAAATTTTTGAATTATTGCTACGATCCCCAACAGTGGCATCATGAGCTAGGTCTATGCGTAGATTCTATGCACGAGTAGAACACAAAGCAGTTGTGGGCGATGATTTGTTCAATTTGCTTACCGTTACTAGTCTTATCTTGATCCGGCGGCATTGTGGGATGAAGCGGCCCGGACCGACCTTACACGTACGCTTACGTGAGACTGGTTCCACCGACTGACATGCACTTGATGCATAAGGTGGCTGGCGGGTGTCTGTCTCTCCCACTTTAGTCGGATCGGATTCGATGAAAAGGGTCCTTATGAAGGGTAAATAGCAATTGGCATATCACCGTTGTGGCTTTGCGTAGGCAAGAAACGTTCTTGCTAGAAACCCATAGCAGCCATGTAAAACATGCAACAACAATTAGAGGACGTCTAACTTGTTTTTGCAGGGTTTGCTATGTAATGTGATATGGCCAAAAGGATGTGATGAATGATATATGCGATGTATGAGATTGATCATGTTCTTGTAATAGGAATCACAACTTGCATGTCGATGAGTATGACAACCGGCAGGAGCCATAGGAGTTGTCTTAATTTATTTATGACCTGTGTGTCAATGAAAACGCCATGTAATTACTTTACTTTATTGCTAACCGTTAGCCATAGTAGTAGAAGTAATAGTTGGCGAGGAAACTTCATGAAGACACGATGATGGAGATCATGATGATGGAGATCATGGTGTCATGCCGGTGACGATGGTGTTCATGCCGCGCCTCGAAGATGGAGATCAAAGGCGCAAGATGATATTGGCCATATCATGTCACTTTATGATTTGCATGTGATGTTTGTCATGTTTTTACATCTTATTTGCTTAGAACGATGGTAGCATAAATAAGATGATCCCTCATTAAAATATCAAGAATTGTGTTCCCCCTAACTGTGCACCGTTGCTAAGGTCCGTTGTTCCGAAGCACCACGTGATGATCGGGTGTGATAGGTTCTAACGTTCGCATACAACGGGTGTAAGCCAGATTTACACACGCAATACACTTAGGTTAACTTAACGAGCCTAGCATGTACAGACATGGCCTCGGAACACGGAAGACTGAAAGGTCGAACATGAGTCGTATAGTGGATACGATCAACATGAAGATGTTCACCGATGATGACTAGTCCGTCTCACATGATGATCGGACACGACCTAGTTGACTCGGATCATGTATCACTTAGATGACTGGAGGGATGTCTATCTTAGTGGGAGTTCATTAAATAATTTGATTAGATGAACTTAATTATCATGAACATAGTCAAAAGGTCTTTGCAAATTATGTCATAGCTCACGCTTTGGTTCTACTGTTTTAGATATGTTCCTAGAGAAAATTTAGTTGAGAGTTGACAGTAGCAATTATGCGGACTGTGTCCGTGAACTGAGGATTGTCCTCATTGCTGCACAAAAGGGTTATGTCCTTAATGCACCGCTCAGTGTGTTGAACCTCGAGCGTCGTCTGTAGATGTTGGGAAACATCTGACATACACGTTTTGATGACTACGTGATAGTTCAGTGCGTAATGCTAACGGTTTAGAATTGTGGCACCAAAGACATTTTTGAAACGTCGCAGAACATATGAGATGTTCCAAAGACTGAAATTGGGATTTCAGACTAGTGCCCACGTCAAGAGGTATGAGACCTCTGACAAGTTTCTTAAGCTTGCAAACTAAGGGAGAAAAGCTCAATCGTTGAGCATGTGCTCAGATTGTCTGAGTACTACAATCGCTTGAATCGAGTGGGAGTTAATCTTCCAGATGAGATAGTGATGGTTCTCCATAGTCACTGCCACCAAACTAGTGGAGCTTCATGATGAACTATAACATATCAGGGATAGACATGATGATCCTTGAGCAACTTGCAATGTTTGACACTGTGAAAGTAGAAATCAAGTAGGAGCATCAATTGTTGATGGTTAAACCACTAGTTTCAAGAAGGGCAAGGGAAAGGAGGGATACTTCATGAAACGGCAAATCAGTTGCTGCTCTAGTGAAGAAACCCAATGTTGAACCCAAACCCGAGACTAAGTGCTTCTGTAATGAGGGGAACGGTCACTAAAGCAGAACTACCCTAGATACTTGGTAGATGAGAAGGCTGGCAAGGTCGACAGAAGTATTTTGAATATACGTTATATTATTGTGTACTTTACTAGTACTCCTAGTAGCACCAGGGTAATAAATACCGGTTCGGTTGCTAAGTGTTAGTAACTTGAAATAAAAGGCTACGGAGACTAGCTAAAGGTGAGATGACGATATGTTGGAAGTGTTTCCAAGGTTGATGTGATCAAACATCGCACGCTCCCTCTACCATCGAGATTGGTGTTAAACCTAAATAATTGTTATTTGGTGTTTGCATTGAACATAGACATGATTGGATTATGTTTATCGCAATACGGTTATTCATTTAAGGAGAATAATGGTTACTCTGTTTATTTGAATAATACCTTCAATGGTCTTGCACCGGAAAAATGAATGGTTTATTGAATCTCGATCGTAGTGATACACATGTTCATGCCAAAAGATATAAGATAGTAATGATAGTACCACATACTTGTGGCACTGCCATTTGAGTCATGTTGGTATAAAATGCATGAAGAAGCTCCATGTTGATGGATCTTTGGACTCACTCGTTTTTGAAAAGATTGAGACATGCGAACCATGTCTACTAGTAGATATGCATGAAGAAACTCCATACAGATGGATCGTTTGGACTCACTTGATTTTGAATCACTTGAGACATGAAAATCATACCACATGGGCAAGATGACTGAAAGACCTCGTTTTCAGTAAGATGGAACAAGAAAGCAACTTGTTGGAAGTAATACATTTTGATGTGTGCAGTCCAATGAGTGCTGAGGCACGCAGTGGATATTGTTATGTTCTTACTTCACAGATGATTTGAGTAGATGCTGAGTATATTTACTTGATGAAACACAAGTATGAATTATTGAAGGGTTTAAGTAATTTCAGAGTGAAGTTGAAGATCGTCGTGATAAGAGGATAAAATGTCTATGATATGATCATAGAGATGAATATCTGAGTTACGAGTTTGGTACACAATTAAGACATTGTGGAAATTGTTTCACAACTAATACCGCCTGGAACACCATAGTGTGATGGTGTGTCCGAACATCATAACTGCACCCTATTGGACATGGTGCATACCATGATGTCTCTTATCAAATTACCACTATCGTTTATGGGTTAGGCGTTAGAGACAGCCTCATTCACTTTAAATACGGCACCACGCAATTCTGTTGAGACGACACTGTATGAACTATGGTTTAGAAAAACCTAAGCTGCCGTTTCTTAAAAAGTTTGGGGCTGCGACGCTTATGTGAAAAAGTTTCAGACTGATAAGCTCGAACCCAAAGCGGATAAATGCATCTTCATAGAATACCTAAAATAGTTGGGTATACCTCCTATTTCAGATTCGGAAGCAAAAGTTATTGTTTCTAGAAACGGGTCCTTTCTCGAGGAAAAGTTTCTCTCGAAAGAATTGAATGGGAGGATGGTGGAGACTTGATGAGGTTATTGAACCATCACTTCAACTAGTGTGTAGCAGGGCACAGGAAGTTGTTCCGGTGGCACCTACACCAATTGAAGTGGAAGCTTATGATAGTGATCATGTAACTTCGGATCAAGTCACTACCAAACCTCATAGGTCGACAAGGATGCGTACTACTTCAGAGAGGTACGTAATCCTGTCTTGGAAGTCATGTTGCTAGACAACAATGAACCTACGAGCTATGGAGAAGCGATGGTGGGCCTGGATTCCGACGAATGGCTCGAGGCCATAAAATCCGAGAGAGGATCCATGTATAAAACAAAGTATAGACTTTGAAAGAACTACTTGATGGTTGTAAGGCTGTTGGGTGCAGATGGATTTTAAAAGGAAGGCGGACAATGATGGTAAGTGTCACCATTAAGAAAGCTCGACTTGTCGTTAAGATGTTTCCCGACAAGTTCAAGGAGTTGACTACGGTGAGACTTTCTCACTCGTAGCGATGCTAAGAGTTTGTTGGAATTGTATTAACACCAGAAGGTTTTGTCAATCCTGAAAGATGCTAACAAGTATGCAAAGCTCCAGCAATCCTTCTAAGGACTAGAGTAAGCATCTCGGGGTTGGAATGTACGCTTTGATGAGATGATCAAAGATTTTGGGTTTATACAAAGTTTATGAGAAACTTGTATTTCCAAAGAAGTGAGTGGGAGCACTATAGAATTTTTGATGAGTATATGTTGTTAACATATTGTTGATCAGAAATGATGTAGAATTTCTGGAAAGCATACAGGGTTATTTGAAAAGTGTTTTTCAATGGAAAACCTGGATTAAGCTACTTGAACATTGAGCATTAAGATCTATAAGGATAGATCAAAAACGCTTAATAGTACTTTCAAATGAATACATACCGTGACAAGATTTTGAAGGAGTTCAAAATAGATCAGCAAAGAAGGAGTTCTTGGCTGTGAGTATTGAGTAAGACTCAAGACCTGACCACGGCTGAAGAGAGAGAAAGGACGAAGGTCGTCCCCTATGCTTTAGACGTAGGCTCTACAGTATGCTATGCTGTGTACCGCACCTGAAGTGTGCCTTGCCATCAGTCAGTCAAGGGGTACAAGAGTGATCCAGGAATGGATCACATGACACCGGTCAAACTTATCCTTAGTAACTTGTGGACTAAGGAATTTTCTCGATTATTGTAGCGACCCGACCTCAGATGGTCAAGTCTCTGTGCTTCAGTGTCATCCCTGGATCGGTAATGCTGACACACACAATACTCGAGGATTTATAACAGAGTAGCAATCACACACTTATTACATCGAAAAGTCTAAGAGAGAACTTATTACAATAATATGGCTTAAGGCCATCTAATGCGATAACAACGGAAGGCTTGGAAGATAAGGTGAGTCCATCAACTCCAACGGCATAGCTGAGCTGCACGACAACGACCTAACGAACCTTACTCCCCGTCTGAAAAGTCTGCAACATAATATGTTGCAGCCCGAAAACGGGCCAGCACATGGAATATGCTGGCAATATAACACAGTAGAGCAGAAACAGAATAATGCTATCACTACATCCATATATGGCTGGTGGAAAGCTCTATGGTTATAGTTTTTGCGAAAAGCCAATTTTTCCCTACAACAAAGGAATATATTTTTATTTAGCTATCATGGTGGTTGAAACATCATTGAGAAGGTACCCCCAACTCAATCCCAATTAAAGTGATTAACAACCCAACAGTATTAATTAAACATGGTGAGATACATGTGATAACCCAAGTACTAGATACTCAAGAATTGTCCATAACCGGGGACACGGCTAACCATGATTAGATTGTACACTCTGCAGAGGTTTGTGCACTTTTCCCCACAAGACTCGATCGCCTCCGTTGGATTTCTCGCACTACATGGTGTTTGAGAAACGGATGACCGAGACACAGTCTTTTAGAAATGTTAACTCTCTACTCCGGGTAGACCATACCAAACCTACAAAACCCACTACCTGCTGATCTACCTCTTCAAGAGCTTCACGTAACTTACTCAACTATGCTAGAGCCCATAATAGCTTGTGGCTGCACACGGAAGTTTCTAGCATGAATCATCTCAGTTCCCTTTGAGCCTGGGTGGCGGTCCATAGGAAGATCACACGGGTACCTCGGGATTTCCAAAAAAAATACAGACAACACTGGGTTCCCCAGGTGCCTCAATCCACCCAGTTGTTTGATTAAGTAGCCACCTTAAGTTGAACCATTATTTAACAATCTCACATCTTTCATGAATTTCACTCAAACCCAAACCACGTCTACGAGCATAGCATAGCAATATAAGCAATACGTAGAAGTAACTCCCAAGGGTTTGAATATAACAGGGCAATAGGTTCTACCTCAGCAACTACTTCCCAACCCACAAGTTAAAGACATCCTAATCATGCAATGTTTGAGGATTGGAACTAATGCATAAAAACTGGGTAATAATGGGATATGATCAAAGTGTTACTTGCCTTGCCGACGATCCGCGAATCCTAGAGACTCGTAGTAACAAGCTTCGCACTCCGGGAATTCTATCGCAAGCAAACAATAACATACATAAGTAACAAGCAACGATGCACAAGCAAAACTCAAATAAGAGAGGTTGACCAGAAAGTTCAACTGAAGAACTCCGGTACGCAAAAGAATCAAATCAAACGAAGCAAAGAAAGTCAAACGGCGAAAGAAAACCACTTCGTTTACTAATCTGAACTTAAGTCAAATTTTTACAGTAACAAAAACTTGTTTGAGTTGGTTAAATGGAAAGAGGGTTTCGAGACGAAATTCCAGGCGCTTGAATCGCCTGATTCCGATAAACGAGCGAAAAGATAAACAGAAATTAAGATCGGATCAGAAATCGCGATCAGAAAAATCACGGAATAAATCCGAGAAAAAGAAAAACTACGAACAGATTAACGAACGAACATTCGTTATCTGGATCTAAACGAAGAACACGTTCATTAAAACGAACGAACGAGCGAACACCCGCTAAAAAAATAAACCGGAGAAAAACCAATCTATTTAAAAAAAACGAAAACTAGGGTTTTGAAAAAATAAAACCGAACGGTTTTTTTTAGAAAAACCGGCGGTTGGAACCCGCAGCTACCTCCGACGAGGGGCTCCGGCGAGGGCTTGGGCGGCGGGGCGGCGGGGTGCGGCGGCGGTGCGGGCGGCGGGCGGCGGCGGCGGCGGGGCTCGGCGGCGGTGGGAGGTGCAGCGCGGCTCGGGGCGGGGTGCGGGAGGCGGCGATGGTGGCGGTCGGGCTCGGGCGGCGCGCTATATAAATGGGGCGGGGTGGGGCGGCTTGGAGGAGGGGGCAAGGCGGCGGCGACGGACTCCGGCTCGGATTCATCGTCCGAGTCGGCGGCGGCGCGCGCGCGCGCAGGAGGCGGCGGCGGCGGCCTGGCGCGGCTGGGCCTTAGGCCCAGTCGGCGCGGGAACCCTTTTTTTTAAACTTCGCCGACCGATATAAAATCCTAAAAAAATAAATAAAAACCTAAAAATGCCAAAACAAATTTTCACCGTCTAAATAAAATATTTAGGACGAGTTGAACATTTTCTTGGCCCTAAAATGCAATTTTTAAAACATGCAATTTTTCTAATGCAAATAAAATCCGAATAAAACCAAATAAAATACAATAAATGATTTTAATATTTTTCCTCCAATATTTCAATTATTTTGGAGAAGTCCTATTATCTCCACTCATTTGATTTAATATGAAATATTTTTCGGAGAGAAAAATTATAAAAATCAAAATCCTCGTTTCCTTATTTGATAAAAATCAAATATGAAAACCGGAAAATCCCCAACTCTCTCTCCGTGGGTCCTTGAGTTGCTTAGGATTTCGAGGATTGCGGAACGGAAATGCAACAAATCATGATATGTATGGATGATCTATGTATAACATTCCAACTTGAAAATTTGGGATGTTACAAACCTACCCCCCTTAAGATGAATCTCGCCCTCGAGATTTGGGTTGGCTAGAAAATAGGTATGGGTGGTCCTTGCGGAGATCATCCTCTCGTTCCCAGGTGGCTTCATCCTCGGTATGGTGGCTCCACTAAACTTTGCAAAACTTGATAACCTTACTGCGGGTGACTCTGTTAAAACGAACGAACGAGTGAACACTCGCTAAAAAAATAAACCGAAGAAAAACCGATCTATTTAAAAAAACGAAAACTAGGGTTTTGAAAAAATAAAACCGAATGGTTTTTTTAGAAAAACCGGCGGCTACCTCCGGCGAGGGGCTCCGGCGAGGGCTTGGGTGGCGGGGCGGTGGCTCGCGGGGCAGCGGGGTGCGGCGGCGGCGCAGGCGGCGGCGGCGCGCTGCAGCGGCGGCGACGGGAGGCGCGGCGCGGCTCGGGGCGGGGTGCGGGAGGCGGCGATGGTGGCGGTGGGGCTCGGGCGGCGCGCTAGATAAAGGGGGCGGTGTGGGGCGGCTTGGAGGAGGGGGCAAGGCGGCGACGACGGAGTCCGGCTCGGACTCATCCTCCGAGTCGGCGGCGGCGCGCGCGCGCAGGAGGCGGCAGTGGCGGCCTGGCGCGGCTGGGCCTTAGGCCCAGTCGGCGCGGGAACCCTTTTTTTTAAACTTCACTGACCGAAATAAAATTCTAAATAAATAAATAAAAACCTAAAAATGCCAAAACAAATTGTCACCGTCTAAATAAAATATTTAGGACGAGTTGAACATTTTCTTGGCCCTAAAATGCAATTTTTAAAACATGCAATTTTTCTAATGCAAATAAAATCAGAATAAAACCAAATAAAATCCAATAAATGATTTTAATATTTTTCCTCCAATATTTCAATTATTTTGGAGAAGTCCTATTATCTCCACTCATTTGATTTAATATGAAATATTTTTCGGAGAGAAAAATTATAAAAAATCAAAATCCTCGTTTCCTTATTTGATAAAAATCAAATATGAAAACCGGAAAATCCCCAACTCTCTCTCCGTGGGTCCTTGAGTTGCTTAGGATTTCAAGGATTGCGGAACGGAAATGCAACAAATCATGATATGCATGGATGATCTATGTATAACATTCCAAATTGAAATTTTGGGATGTTACAATTATGGAGGTGGTAAAAGAGTTCGTCGTAAAGGGTTACGTCGATGCAAACTTTAACACTAATCCGGATGACTCTGAGTAGTAAACCGGATTCGTATAGTAGAGCAGTTATTTGGAATAGCTCAAAGTAGTGCGTGGTAGCTGCATCTACAAGATGACATAGATATTTGCAAAGCACACCTGGATCTGAAAGGTTTAGACCCATTGACTGATAAACCTCTCTCACAAGCAAGATATGAACATACCCCATGGGTATTGGATTCATTACAATCACATAGTGATGTGAACTAGATTATTGACTCTAGTTCAAGTGGGAGACTGTTGGAAATATGCCCTAGAGGCAATAATAAAATGGTTATTATTGTGTTTCCTTGTTCATGATAATTGTCTATTGTTCATGCTATAATTGTATTAACCAGAAACCGTAATACATGTGTGAATACATAGACCACAACATGTCCCTAGTAAGCCTCTAGTTGACTAGCTCGTTGATCAATAGATGGTCATGGTTTCCTGACCATGGACATTGGATGTTATTGATAATGGGATCACATCATTAGGAGAATGATGTGATGGACAAGACCTAATCTTAAGCGTAGCACAAGATCGTGTAGTTCGTTTGCTAAAGCTTTTCTAATGTCAAGTATCATTTCCTTAGACCATGAGATTGTGCAACTCCCGGATACCATAGGAATGCTTTGGGTGCACCAAACGTCACAACGTAACTGGGTGGCTATAAAGGTGCACTATAGGTATCTCCGAAAGTGTCTGTTGGGTTGGCATGAATCGAGACTGGGATTTGTCACTCCGTATGACCGAGAGGTATCTCTGGGCCCACTCGGTAATGCATCATCATAATGAGCTCATTGTGACTAAGTAGTTGGTCACGGGATCATGCATTACGGAACGAGTAAAGTGACTTGCTGGTAATGAGATTAAACGAGGTATTGGGATACCGACGATCGAATCTCGGGCAAGTAATGTACCGATTGACAAAGGAAATTATATACGAGATTGCTTGAATCCTCAACATCGTGGTTCATCCGATGAGATCATCGTGGAACATGTGGGAGCCAACATGGGTATCTAGATCCCGCTGTTGGTTATTGGCCGGAGAGTTGTCTCGGTCATGTCTGCATGATTTCCCAACCCGTAGGGTCTACACACTTAAGGTCCGATGATGCTAGGGTTATAGGGAAAGTTTGTACGTGGTTACTGAATGTTGTTCAGAGTCCCGGATGAGATCCCGGACGTCAAGAGGAGTTCCGGAATGGTCCGGAGGTAAAGAATAATATATAGGAAGTGAGGTTTTGACCACCGGAAGTGATTCGGGCGTCACCGGTAATATACCGGGACCACCGGAGGGTTCCGGGGGTCCACCAGGAGGGGCCACAAGCCCCGAAGGCTTGCATGGGCCAAGAGTTGGAAGGGACCAGCCCCTGAGTGGGCTGGTGCGCCTCCCACCAGGGCCCAAGGCGTAGCTAGGAGGACAAGGGGGGAAGCCCTAGGCGCAGATGGGCCTAAGGCCCACCCTAGGGCGCGCCCCCCTCTCCCCCTCTTGGCCGCCCCTCCATCCCATCTAGGGCTGCCGCCCCCTAGGGGTGGGAACCCTAGAGGGGGCGCACCCTCCTCCCCTCCTCCTATAAATAGTGGGGGTTTTGGGGCTGCCTAACACGCGAGTCTCTCTCCCTCTTGGCGCAGCCCTACCCCTCTCCCTCCTCGTCTCTTGTAGTGCTTGCCGAAGCCCTGCTGGCATGCCACGCTCTTCCACCATCACCACGCCATCGTGCTGCTGCTGGACAGAGTCTTCCCCAACCTATCCCTCTCTCCTTGCTGGATCAAGGCGCGGGAGACGTCACCGGGCTGTACATGTGTTGAACGCGGAGGCGCCGTTATTCGACGCTTAGATCGGAATCGACCGTGATCTGAATCGCTGTGTGTACGACTCCACCAACCGCGTTCTTGCAACACTTACGCTTAGCGATCTTCAAGGGTATGAAGATGCACTCCCTCTCTCTCGTTGCTAGTAACTCCTAGATTGATCTTGGTGACACGTAGCAAATTTTTGAATTATTGCTCCGACCCCCAACAGGAGGGGCTATGGTGTTGATGTAGAAGCCCTGGGTGATCGATGCCCCCTCCGGCGGAGCTCCGGAACAGGCCCCAAGATGGGATCTCGTGGATACAGAAAGTTGCGGCGCTGGAATTAGGTTTTGGCTCCGTATCTGATCGTTTGGGGGTACGTAGGTATATATAGGAGGAAGGAGTATGTTGGTGGAGCAACAGGGGGCCCACGAGGGTGGAGGGCGCGCCTGGGGGGTAGGCGCGCCCCTACCTCGTGGCCTCCTCTTTTATGTCTTGACGTAGGGTCCAAGTCTCCCGGGTCTTGTTCGTTAAGAAAATCACGTTCCCGAAGGTTTCGTTCCGTTTGGACTCCGTTTGATATTCCTTTTCTTCGAAACCCAAAAATAGGCAAAAAACAGCAATTCTGGGCTAGGCCTCCGGTTAATAGGTTAGTCCCAAAAATAATATAGAAGTGGATAATAAAGCCCAATAATGTCCAAAACAGTAGATAATATAGCATGGAGCAATAAAAAATTGTAGATACGTTGGAGACGTATCAAGCATCCCCAAGCTTAATTCCTGCTCGTCCTCGAGTAGGTAAATGATAAAAACAGAATTTTTGGTGCGGAGTGCTATTTGGCATAATTTTAATGTAATTCTTCTTAATTGTGGTATGAATATTCACATCCGAAAGATTCAAGACAAAAGTTTAATATTGACATAAAAATAATAATACTTCAAGCATACTAACAAAGCAATTAGGTCTTCTCAAAATAGCATGTCCAAAGAAAGTTATCCCTACAAAATCATATAGTCTGGCTATGCTCCATCTTCACCACACAAAATATTTAAATCATGCACAACCCTGATGACAAGCCAGGCAATTGTTTCATACTTTTGACATTCTCAAAACTTTTTCAATCTTCACGCAATACATGAGCGTGAGCCATGGACATAGCACTATAGGTGGAATAGAATGGTGGTTGTGGAGAAGACAAAAGGGGAGAAGATAGTCTCACATCAACTAGGCGTATCAACGGGCTATGGAGGTGCCCATCAATAGATATCAATGTGAGTGAGTAGGGATTGCCATGCAACGGATGCACTAGAGTTATAAGTATATGAAAGCTCAAAAAGAAACTAAGTGGGTGTGCATCCAACTTTCTTGCTCATGAAGACCTAGGGCATTTTGAGGAAGCCCATCATTGGAATATACAAGCCAAGTTCTATAATGAAAAATTCGTAACATTGTCCCTTCTCTCTTTTTCTCTCATTTTTTAGTTGGGCTTTTTCTCTTTTTTATGGCCTCTTTTCTTTCTCTTTTTTTTCGTCTGGAGTCTCAACCCGACTTGTGGGGGAATCACAGTCTCCATCATCCTTTCCTCACTGGGACAATGCTCTAATAATGATGATCATCACACTTTTATTTTTCTTACAACTCAACAATTACAACTCGATACTTAGAAGTTAGAACAAAATATGACTCTATATGAATGCCTCCGGCGGTGTACCAGGATATGCAATGAATCAAGAGTGAAACATATGAAAGAATTATGAATGGTGGCTTTGCCACAAATACGATGTCGACTACATGATCATGCTAAGCAATATGACAATGATGGAGTGTGTCATAATAAACGGAATGGTGGAAAGTTGCATGGCAATATATCTCTGAATGGCTATGGAAATGCCATAATAGGTAGGTATGGTGGCTGTTTTGAGGAATGTATATGGTGGGTGTATGATACTGGCAAAAGGTGCACGGTATTAGAGAGGCTAGCAAAGGTGGAAGGGTGAGAAAAGTGCATATAATCCATGGACTCAACATTAGTCATAAAGAACTCATATACTTATTGCAAAAATCTACAAGTTATCAAAGCAAAGTATTACGCGCATGCTTCTAGGGGGATAGATTGGTAGGAAAAGACCATCGCTCGTCCCCGACCGCCACTCATAAGGAAGACAATCAAAAAATAAATCATGCTCCGACTTCATCACATAACGGTTCACCATACGTGCATGCTATGGGAATCACAAACTTTAACACAAGTATTTCTCAAATTCACAACTACTCAACTAGCACAACTTTAATATCACCATCTTTATATCTCAAAACAATTATCAAGCATCAAACTTCTCATAGTATTCAACACACACATAAGAAAGTTTTATTATTAATCTTGTATACCAAGCATATTAGGATTTTAAGCAAATTACCGTGCTATTTAAGACTCTCAAAATAATCTAAGTGAAGCATGAGAGATCAATAGTTTCTAGAAAACAAATCCACCACCGTGCTCTAAAAGATATAAGTGAAGTACTAGAGCAAAACTACATAACTCAAAAGATATAAGCGAAGCACATAGAGTATTCTAAAAAGTTCCAAATCATGTATGGCTCTCTAAAAAGGTGTGTACAGCAAGTATGATTGTGTTAAACTAAAAAGTAAAGACTCAAATCATACAAGATGCTCCAAGCAAAACACATATCACGTGGCGAATAAAAATATAGCTCCAAGTAAAGTTATACCGATAGAAGTAGACGAAAGAGGGGATGCCTTCCGGGGCATCCCCAAGCTTTGGCTTTTAGGTGTACTTAGATTATCTTGGGGGTGCCATAGGCATCCCCAAGCTTAGGCTCTTGCCACTCCTCGTTCCATAATCCATCAAATCTTTACCCAAAACTTGAAAACTTCACAACACAAAACTTAAAGTAGAAAATCTCGTGAGCTCCGTTAGCGAAAGAAAACAAAAGACCACTTCAAGGTACTGTAATGAACTCATTATTTATTTATATTGGTGTTATACCTACTGTATTCCAACTTCTATATGGTTTATAAACTATTTTACTAGCCATATATTCATCAAAATAAGCAAACAACACACGAAAAAAAAGAATCTGTCAAAAATAGAACAGTCTGTAGTAATCTGTAGCTAGCGCAAGATCTGGAACCCCAAAAATTCTAAAATAAATTTCTGGACGTGAGGAATTTATATATTAATCATCTTCAAAAATAATTAACTAAATAGCACTTTCCAAATAAAAATTGCAGCAGTTCTCGTGAGCGCTAAAGTTTCTATTTTTTACAGCAAGTGTAACAAGACTTTCCCCAAGTCTTCCCAACGGTTCTACTTGGCACAAACACTAATTAAACACAAAAAAACACAACCAAAACAGAGGCTAGATAAATTATTTATTACTAAACAGGAGCAAAAAGTAATGAATAAAAATAAAATTGGGTTGCCTCCCAACAAGCGCTATCGTTTAACGCCCCTAGCTAGGCATAACAAGCAAGGATAGATCTAGGTATTGCCATCTTTGGTAGGCAATCAATAAGTGGCCCTCATAATAGATTCATAAGGTAATTTAATTTTCTTTTTAGGAAAGTGTTCCATGCCTTTCCTTAATGGAAATTGGAATCTAATATTTCCTTCCTTCATATCAATAATTGCATCAATCGTTCTAAGGAAAGGTCTACCAAGAATAATAGGAAATGAAGGATTGCAATCTATGCCAAGAACAATAAGATCTATGGGCACATAATTCCTATTTGTAACAATAAGAATGTCATTAATTATTCCCATAGGTTTCTTAATAGTGGAATCGGCAAGGTGCAAGTTTAAAGAGCAATCATCAAAATCACGGAAACCTATCAAATCACACAAAGTCTTTGGAATCGTGGAAACACTAGCACCCAAATCACATAAAGCATAGCATTCATGATCTTTAATTTTAATTTTAATAGTTGGTTCCCACTCATCATAAAGCTTTATAGGGATAGAAATTTCCAATTCAAGTTTTTCTTCATAAGATTGCATCAAGGCATCAACGATATGTTTAGTAAATGCTTTATTTTGACTATAAGCATGAGGAGAATTTAGCACGGATTGCAACAAGGAAATACAATCAATCAAAGAGCAATTTTCATAGTTAAATTCCATGAAATCCATAATAGTGGGTTTAGCAACATCTAGGGTTTTAATTTCTTCAATCCCACTTTTATCAATTTTAGCATCAAGATCAACAAATTTCGAATTCTTGGAACACCTTCTAGGTAAAGGTGGATCATATTCAGTCCCATCATTATCAAGATTCATATTGAAGAACAAAGATTTAATAGGGGACACATAAATAACTTTTAGATCTTCATCTTTATTTTCATAGGAACTAGAAGAACACGCTCTTATAAAGGCATCTTTCTTAGCACGCATCTTAGCGGTTCTTTCTTTGCACTCATCAATGGAAATTCTCATGGCTTTGAGAGACTCATTGATATCATGCTTAGGTGGAATAGATCTAAGTTTCAAAGAATCAACATTAAGAGAAATTCTATCAATGTTCCTAGCCAACTCATCAATCTTAAGCAATTTTTCTTCAATCAAAGCATTAAAATTCTTTTGCGAAGTAATGAATTGTTTAATATTAGATTCAAAATCAGAGGGCATCTTATTATAATTTCCATAAGAATTGTTGTAGGAATTACCGTAATTATTAGAGGGATTACTAGGATAAGGCCTAGGATTAAAATTTCCTCTATACGCGTTGTTACCAAAATTGTTCCTACCAACAAAATTCACATCCATAGATTCATTATTATTCTCAATCAAAGTAGACAAGGGCATATCATTAGGATCAGAAGAAACACTCTTATTAGCAAATAATTTCATAAGTTCATCCATCTTTCCACTCAAAGCATTAATTTCTTCTATCGCATGCACCTTTTTATTAGTAGATCTTTCAGTATGCCATTGAGAATAATTAACCATAATATTATCTAGGAGTTTAGTAGCTTCTCCTAAAGTGATTTCCATAAAAGTGCCTCCCGCAGCCGAATCTAAAAGATTTCTAGAAGCAAAATTCAATCCGGCATAAAAAATTTGTATAATCATCCACAAATTTAAACCATGAGTAGGGTAATTACGTATCATTAGTTTCATTCTCTCCCAAGCTTTTGAAACATGTTCATGATCAAGTTGGTTAAAATTCATAATATCATTTCTAAGAGAGATGATCTTAGCGGGAGGAAAATACTTAGAGATAAAAGTGTAAGTGCATCTAGTGCCACCCCTAGTTGGTTTTGTAGTATTGACGACAAACCTAGTTGAGGGACTAATGTGTTTGTGAGAATTGCAGGATAACACAGGTAGAAGTCCCTCATTGATTCGGTTTTCCTACCAGAGATGACCCCTAAAAATGTATGAAGACATTGAAGTCAAAGGTGGTATATGAAGATATTCACATGGAAGACTATGACAAGAGAAGACACCACATGAAGCCTATGGAGCTCGAAGACTTAGATCTTTCGTAGTTCTCTTTCTTTTGTGTTGAGTCATAGGAACCACCGTACTGTTAAGTGGGGTCCAAGAGAACCAGTCAGAATGACTGAAGTGATGCCTAACCAAAACCTATGTCTTTGAGTGAAGACTATGAGAGCAAATCTTGTCCAGAGTCGGACAAGTCAGCTTTGCTTGTAGCCCAAGTAAAGTTGCCGTGTGAGTTTGAAATTTGACCGTTGGAACACGTGTCAGTTCCTTAGTGACCCAGGGTCATTTCGGACAAATCAGGTCGGGTTGCCAAGTGGCTATAAATAGCCCACCCCCTACAACCATAAACGGTTGGCTGCTCAGATTGAGAGTACGGCTTTTGTCGTTTGAGAGCAACCCACCTCGAAGCCTTTGAGAGAGAATTCCTTGCGAGGATAAAGCCCTAACCACCTAGAGCCAAAGAGAATTAGGCATCACTTAAGTCTTCTTGTCTGTGTGATCTGAAGACTTATTACACTTGAGGACTGTGCATCCTCCAGCCGGTTAGGCGTCGCGTTTTGAGCATCCAAGAGACATTGTGGATTGCCGGTGAACGAAGTCTGTGAAGGTTTGGGAGTCTACCTTGAAGACTTACCAGAGTGATTGGGCGAGGTCTGTATGACCTTAGCTCAAGGGGAATACGATGAGGACTGGGTGTCCTGAGCTGCGTGTTCAGGACTGGGTGTCCGGGACTGTGTGTCCTTAGGTTTAAATACCTAGCCGCCCTAACCAGACGTATAGTTGTCACAGCAACTGGAACTGGTCCAACAAATCATTGTCTTCAACGAGTCACTGGTTTCATCTTCCCTTTCCTTTACTTACTGTTACTCCTTGTGAAGTCATTGTATGTTTGCACTATCTTTTGTCTTCACTGAGTGACTGCATGTTCTGTCTGGCTTCACAATATCTTCCTACCTGATCCTTACTACATTGCTGCTATTAGTCATTGTGCTTTCACTCTATTGAATACTTGACTATGGCCTGCCTAGTGTAGTCTACCTTCCGCTGCAGGGTATTAGGTTTATTTCTATCGTTTGTCTTCATAACTCCCACGTTTTGAAGACTTTCATAAAAATCGCCTATTCAACCCCCTCTAGTCGATATAACGCACTTTCAATTGGTATCAGAGCAAGGTGCTCCCTTGTTCTGTGTGATTCGGTTTAACCACCTGGAGTTTTAGCTATGTCGACTGCAGGGATAATTAAAGTCTCCGCTGCGTGCCCCGTCTTCGATGGAACTGAATATCCCTACTGGAAGAATAATATGCGCATGCATCTTGAAGCCATTGACGTCGACCTATGGTATGTCGTTGAGAACGGTGTTCCCAAGGCTGGAGAAGGTGTCACTGCTGCTGATGTCAAGAAATTCGTTCAACTGGACTCTACTGCCAAGAATATCATCTGTGGTCATCTGACCAAAGGACAGTATGGCCGTGTGAGTGCTTTGAAAACATCTAAGCTGGTCTGGGACTGGCACTCCAAGGTCAATGAAGGCATCTCAACCCAGAGAGATCAGAGAATCAGTGTCCTTCGCAACCTCTTCAACCGCTTCAAGCGAAATGACAATGAGAATGTCCAGCTCACATTTGACCGACTCACTGACATCACAAATGAGCTTCAAGCCCTCGGCGCTACTGAAATCACCAAACATGAAGTCGTCAAGACACTACTGAGATCACTTGATAGTTCGTTTGACACCCTAGCCCTGATGATTCAAGAACGTCCTGATTTCAAGACACTCGATCCGTCTGGCATACTTGAGAGGCTCAACACACATGAGTTTCAGCTTTCTGAGAAAAGAGATATCTACGGTCCAAACTATGAGCGAACTCGTGCCTTGAAGGCAAAAGCTGTCTCCTCATATGAAGAAGAATCTGACAGCAGTTCGGATGATCCTGAAGACATTGGAAGGGAACTTGCTATGCTTGTGAAGAAGTTCCAAAAATTCACCAAGAAGAAAGGTTTCAGAAAGTCTTCCCGATCAAGCTCAAGGAATGATGAAGCTTCTACTCACGACTACAAGAAGAAAACATGTCACAAGTGCAAGAAACCTGGCCACTTCATCTCTGAGTGTCCACAGTGGGACAATGAGAACAAAAAGAAGAAGAAGAGCAAGGAATATGACTCTAACGACAAGAAGAAGAAGAAGAAATACTCAAAGTCTTCTTCCAAGTCTTCCTCAAAGTCTTCATCACACAAGAAGAGCTCATCTGGCAAGGCACGTGCGTTTGTTGGCAAGGAAATGGATTCGGAGGAGGAGTCCGCTTCTGAGGAGGCGGAGGTAGAGTCTGAGGAGGAGTCCGATTCAGGCGTCGCAAGTCTGGCTACAACATACGTTGCCAAGTCCATCTTCAACACTGAAGACAATGACTTCATCACCGACACCGACGCAAATGACAAGGACTACTCCGCTTCTACCTACTGCTTCATGGCACGCGGTGCCAAGGTAAACACACGCACTACTCACTATCAAACATCTAGTGACGATGACTCTGATTGTGGTTCAAAACCCAGCTACAAAACACTTGCTAAAATTGCAACTGAACAACAGAAAGCTATGGAACATATTCAAAAACTGTTAGACAGAAGCGATGATCTGTTAGGTGCTGAAATGACTCGATCTGAATCCTTAATTGAAGACATAAAAAATCTTCACGTTAAGTATCAGGAACTTGAAAGTCATCATGAAACTCTCTCAACAACTCATGAAAAGCTTTCCTATGATTATCTTCAAAGGAAGCAAGATCTTGAGAAATTGAGAGCGGCTCATGAAGATCTTCAAAAGGAAAACGAGTCACTTAGCGCCAAACAGATCAGTTCCGCTCAGGAAGGATTTGAACCACCATGTCTTAAATGCATTGAGCGTGATAATGCTACTTCTGTTGCTGAATGTTCTACTGCTACTGCTGTTGCAATATCTTCAACTGTTGATGTGGTAACTAACCCCTCTGCTGAGGATACCACTGCTATTGCTGATGAGAATGCTAGGTTGAAGACATTGCTTGAAACAGGGATGTACAGAAGTCTTAAAGGGCATCAGACACTATGTGATGTCCTCAAAAAGCAGATACTGAACCGAAACCCGAGGAAAGAGGGTGTTGGGTTCGTAAGGAAAATGAATGCTGATGGCTCTTACTGGAAACCTGAGCAGTACCCAAGACCACGTGGGTTGCTGCAAAGGAACCTTCAGCAGATCCATCCAATCTATCTGGCTTCACTTGTGCTAACCCCATTATAATTGATGAATCTCTTGATGCAAACTATAAACTGTTTAAGAATCAGAATGGTGAAGTGTTTGCCAGGTACATTGGTACTAACTGCAGGAATGGACCGCCTATGAAGAAAATCTGGGTTCCGAAAAGGTGTCTAGAGAATCTTCCTGTGAATGTCATCATGACACCTCACATGAAGAAGACAAACCTCAGACCAAAGGCTTCATACGGTCCAAAGGCTTCATACAGACAGAGGACTCACCTGAGTCGCACTAACGCAAATGTTTTGCAGGGAAACCATACTCAGGCATATGAATATGAGAGCGGTTCATCAAACCGCCATGTTCATAAGACCAAGAACTATTCTGCTTATTCTTATGAGTACTATTGTCCGCCTGCAAGACTGTTTGCTAGGGCTCCAAAGCCAAAATTCTCTGATGCTGCACTTAGACTTATTGCTTCTAAGCCACCCTTGAAGATGTGGGTGGCTAAGAAAGCTTAACTCTCTTTTGCAGGGAAAGGTCTCCAGCAGAAAACCAAAATTGTCTGACGCTATTGCTGGGGACCTTAAACATCTTGTAGGGCGCAAGATCAAATGCCCGAATGGTCTTACTATGTACTTCATTCCTGAATCGCTTGCTACTCTCCCTATTAGTCCTAATCTGGATCTAAGCTTTCATAACCCATTGGTTTGTCAAATGTTTTTGCTTCACAATGCTCTTGGTGAAGCCTATCCCCCGAACTGCACTGTAGGGTACGACACCAGCATCTTCAGAATGGATTATTGATAGTGGGTGTACAAATCACATGACTGGCAAAAGAAGCCTTCTTATGGACTCAATCTTACGTCCATCCGACAAGAGCCACATCACATTTGCTGACACTGGTAAAAGTAAGGTATTGGGTCTAGGTAGAGTTGCAATCTCAAGGGATCAACACATGGATAAAGTCATGCTTGTTGAATCCCTTGGCTTCAACTTAATGTCTGTCTCAATGCTTTGCGATTTGAACATGATCGTAATATTTGGAAAATATCGTTGCCTTGTACTAATGGAATCTGACAAGTCTCTAGTATTTGAAGGGTATTGAAAAGATGATTTGTACGTGGTAGATTTCTCAGCAGGACCACAGCTTGCCGTATGTCTTCTTGCAAAAGCTTCAGAATGCTGGCTCTGGCATCGGAGGCTTGGGCATGCTGTCATGAGGAACCTCCACACCCTGGCAAAGAAGAAGCATGTCATAGGCATCGAGGGCGTCAAGTTCAAGAAAGATCACTTATGTGGTGCCTGTGAGGCAGGAAAGATGACGAGGGCCAAACATCCCTCGAAGACAATCATGACCACTACTCGACCCTTCGAACTGCTTCACATGGATCTTTTCAGCCCCACTCATTACTCAACTCTTACTACTACTGCTTGCCTCTATGGCTTTGTTATTGTTGATGATTATTCTAGATATACTTGGGTGCACATAATCCTTTAAAGACTGAAGTGCAGGATGTCTTCAGACGCTTCGCCAGTCGAGCTATGAACAATTATGGCGCCAAGATAAAGCACATCAGAAGTGACAATGGCACTGAATTCAAGAACACTGGCCTTGATACATATCTTGATACCTTGGGCATCACACATGAATTCTCGGCCCCGTACACGCCACAGCAGAATGGTGTCGTCGAAAGCAAGAACAGAACACTCATTGAGATGGCCATAACGATGCTAGATGAATACAAGACTCCAAGAAAATTCTGGCCTGAAGCCATTGATACTGCATGCCATACAATCAATCGTGTTTATCTTCACAAGCTTCTAAACAAGACATCTTATGAGCTCCTTACTGGCAAGAAGCCAAATGTCAGTTACTTCAGAGTATTTGGCGCCAGGTGCTGGATCAAGGACCCACTTCACACCTCAAAGTTTGCACCAAAAGCACATGAGGGTTTTATGCTTGGATATGGAAAGGATTCGCACTCCTACAGAGTCTTCAATCTCTTTCATTACAAAGTGGTTGAAACAGTGGATGTGCGGTTCGATGAGACCAACGGTTCACAAAGAGAGCAACTGCCAAATGTGCTAGATGAAGTTCCATCCAGTGAATCAATCAAGCTAATGGGAACTGGTGAAATTATACCTTCTGAAGCTCATCCTGAAGAAGAACTTATCATCTCAGCACCTGATCAACATGAAGACAATGCTCAGTCTGAAGACATTCCTTCTAACAACGACAATGATCAGCAAGAGCAAAATCTTCGCCCTGTACATCCTCGCGTTGCCAATGAAGTGCAGATTGAAAGAATAATTGATAGCATCAATGCACCCGGTCCACTCACTCGTTCAAGGGAAACTC
The DNA here is from genome assembly GCF_056163025.1 of Triticum urartu. Taxonomy (NCBI): domain Eukaryota; kingdom Viridiplantae; phylum Streptophyta; class Magnoliopsida; order Poales; family Poaceae; genus Triticum; species Triticum urartu. The sequence goes on from NC_141875.1 coordinate 87,616,597, forward strand.
AGCTAGCAAATTTCTGTGGGCACTTCGCATTCGTTTCAATAATAGAACCCAAGAAAGTTGAAGAAGCCTTCATGGAACCTGAATGGATTCAAGCTATGCAAGAAGAGCTTCAACAGTTTGAGCTGAATAATGTGTGGGAACTAGTTAAGCGTCCTGATCCATGGAAGCACAATATAATAGGCACCAAATGGATATACCGCAAGAAGCAAGATGAGCATGGTCAAGTTGTCAGAAACAAAGCTCGCCTCGTTGCTCAAGGATATACTCAAGTGGAAGGCATTGACTTCGATGAAACATTTGCTCCTGTGGCTAGACTTGAAGCCATATGCATACTTCTGGCCTATGCAAATCATCATAACATACTTCTATATCAAATGGATGTGAAGAGTGCTTTTCTCAATGGGAAGATTGAAGAACAAGTGTATGTTGCACAACCGCCTGGCTTTGAAGATCCAAAACATCCTAACATGGTATACAAGCTCAACAAGGCACTGTATGGCCTCAAACAAGCCCCTCGGGCCTGGTACGACACACTCAAATTCTTCCTGAAGAGCAAAGGCTTCATACTTGGTTCCCTAGACCCCACTCTCTTCATGAAGACATATGATGGTGAACTGTTTGTGTGCCAAATATATGTGGATGACATTATCTTCGGCTGCACCAATCAGAAGTACAGTGAAGAGTTTGGATATATGATGCAAGAGCAATATCATATGTCCATGATGGGAGAGCTGAAGTTCTTCATCGGTCCTCAAATACGACAACAACGCAACGGCATCTTCATATCTCAAGAGAAGTATCTCAAAGATTGCCTGAAGAAGTTCGGTATCCAAGACTGCAAAGGCTTCACGACACCAATGCTAGCCAAACATCATCTGGGTCCCGACGACAATGGTAAAGAGTTCGATCAAAAGGTATACCGCTCCATGATTGGTTCTTTACTTTATCTATGTGCATCTAGGCCAGATATTATGCTTAGTGTTTGCATGTGTGCTCGATTTCAAGTGGCACCAAAGGAGTCGCATCACTTAGCTGTGAAGCGAATTCTTCGATATTTGGCTCACACCCCAACTCTAGGATTATGGTATCCAAAGGGCTCAGAGTTTGATCTGGTTGGATTCTCGGATGCTGATTATGCTGGTGACAAAGTTGATTGCAAGTCTACATCAGGCACATGTCACTTTCTGGGACGATCACTTGTATGTTGGTCTTCAAAGAAGCAGAACTGTGTATCTCTCTCCACTGCTGAATCTGAATACATTGCTGCTGGATCTTGCTGCGCTCATCTTCTGTGGATGAAGCAAACACTCAAGGACTATGGCATTCATCTGAAGCAAGTGCCACTTTACTGCGACAACGAAAGCGCTATCAAGATTTCCAACAACCCAGTTCAGCACTCGAAGACAAAGCACATTGAAATTCGTCGTCACTTTCTCAGAGATCATGTTGTGAAGGAAGATATTGATATCATACACGTCAACACTGAAGAGCAATTGGCAGATATCTTCACCAAGCCCTTGGATGAGAAGAGATTTTGCAAGTTACGGTGTGAGCTAAATATCCTGGAATCCTCAAATGTCCTGTGATCAGGCACACATCCTAACCCTTATGCATATTGATGACTTAGATGTGCAACACACGAAGTAAAGTATATCTTCAATCAATGAAGACATACATTCTAAGTGTGAATACATTAATGTGGAATTTGGCTTCGGAGTGCCACGATAATTGTGCGCCGTGTCTGGGTCTAATACTTCCTATACGGTGGGTAACGCCACCACCAAATGTTCTGTTTGAAGTGTTTCACTCATGGTGTTACAATTGCTATGTCTTCACATTTGGTTTGGCTTTAATCTCAACATATCTTCATGATTATCTTCACTATGTTGATTATATATATATATATACTAGTGTTCTGTCCTCTACAGCATTCACTTATAGCTATGTCTTCTTGTTGAATCTTTTGAACTAAGTGAATGTGATCGGACCCTGACCTCTCTATGCTTTCTCTCTCAAATTCTATCTCTCCAAATCATATGCATTCTATTGAAACTGTCGAATGTCTTCTCTGCATCCTTGTCAGCAGAAGATACAGAGACAACCATTAAGTCTGTTTTCAATGCTCATTCCTCCACATGAAACCCGGAGAAGTAGGAACGACCACCAGACAATCCAGGCGTGCGTGGGACGTGGAACAAACCCCAAAATTCCGCATAATGGCCACGTGTTCCTCAGATGCGAATCGCCAGGGGCACCTGTGTAATAACGCAGTGCCGCCCCTGTACCTATAAATACACACTTCACAGCGGTCATTATCTCTTCTCACACTCTCGCACGAACCCTAGCGCCACCGCTAGCCCTCGACGACGCCGGCGACGAAGCGCTTCGCTGCCGCAACCTCTCCGACGCCGTCTTCACGCCGACCGCGGACATCGTCCTCTCCACCGTCGCCGTAGGTGTCCTCCGTCGCCAAGTTAGGGCACGGAAGATCGAACTGCTCGGCCTCATCTTCCACTCCGTCTAGCAGTTCTTAGTGTGGTAAATAAAACTTCCTTTTTACAGCACCGTTGATCCTATGGATTTGTCACATTCTACCACAAGCAGTTTCTATTCACACAAGTTAGATCTCTCTCATACTGCATCTCATAACATGCCTAGTATATTCACTTATGCTTCACAAAGTAGTTAGATTCCTCACTTGTACTGATCTGTGGATTCGTACAAATCTGGAACCAACTACTTATCTATGAGTGAATGTCTTCGCACGATGAGGTCAATGTCTTCTAAACTGATTTATCTTCAAAATCTTTTGAGAATGCATATGACCTCTTCCCCTTCCCTCGCACCTTAATGCTGTCACAGGTACATGTCCGTGGGAGAATCCTTTGGTTCTCATAGTCTGCATTCATTTGCAGAATTCTTACAACATCACATAAATTCTCCCGAAGCCAGTTCCTGTTGGTCCAGCAAGCGAAAACCTTTGAAGCCTTTGAACGTGTTGAAGCCTTTCAGTTTAAAGTTTATGGCTTCAGAGAAATCAGCAAGGAAGGGTGGCAGAAAGCGTCGTGGAGAAACATCCAGAGATCTGCCAGATGAACTGTCAGAACTGTACAAGACAGATCCTGAAGAGGATTACAATCAGCGCAAGACCCGAATCCAATGGATTCGAAGATATTGGGCAGAACAATGGTTCAAATACCGATTTGTAACCCAGGAATATGCTGAGAAAAACGCCATCAAGAGACCGTGGGGAGACATCCTATACAAGAATCTTCTACCCAGGTCCAGAGATGAAGCCATTGAACAGGGCTTCTATCCCTGCATGGTGCGTGGGCCACAGCCTGCTGATGCACACCCATCGTCACTATTATGGTGTCGTGACGACAATCTGTTCAAGCGCAACTTCCAGTTTGCCCACAACTCAGCGAAGCAAAACAAGAAGACATTGGGACTAGACTTCAACCCTAGTCCCTCAGCTCCAAGGGCTGATGGCACACGAGATGCAGAACCCAACGTCATCGGTCCTTTCTACAACCTTGAAGGCCTCATCACCCACATATTGGTTCAAGGGAATGCAGTGAATGAGCCTGCAGCTGACGCTGAATCAGATGAAGCGCCTGCAGTGCCGAAGCCAAAGCAGTTGAAGAAGCCTAAAGCTTCAAAGCCTGCCCCTTCACCAAAAATCTCACGGGCGAAGCCACTGGCAACTGCACCTCCTGAAGACAGTGTGCAGTCCGAAGATTTATCTCGCATCTCCAAGCCCCGGAAGGTCAAGATGCCTCTGCCACACACCGGCCAAGAGCTAACAGTTGCTGCCATTCTGCGCAATGATGCCATTGATCTGTCAAGTGATGAAGATCTAGCAGATGACGCTCTTGAGCAACTCATCAAGAGCAAAGAAGAAGCAGAAATCTTCAATGATCTGCCTCTCTTTGATGTGACAATCATCCACAACTTCATTGATGAGTGGTTTGACACGCCAAACATCAGCTTTGAAGATCTGCAGTTACCCATTGGCCTCAGTGTCGCCTTCCAAGGCGCCATTGCTTCAGAGCTAGCTGTCTCCCAGCGCATTGTTGAACTAAAGCAAAAGATCGACTATGAAAAGGCTCAGTTCAAGAAGCATATGGCCAAGCTCAGCATGCAAGAAGTGAAGAACTTCAAGAGTATGATGCGCGAGCTCAAGGAAGCCTTTGTAAAGAAACGTGCAGAAGCTCAGGGTTCGCGTGAGCGCATGAAGGTTCTGGCTGACAGATGTGTGCAAGCCTACAATGAGGCTGAGAAGAGCAAGGCCCTTGGGCGTCCTGGCATCGACCTCAGGATGGCCGCAAAGAAGAAGAAGCCTGCTACGGCTGAACCCGACGCACCAAGGCAGGAAGCAGTTCCTATTGTCTTCCCAACAAGAATGACTGGCTCGAAGCCAAAAGGCCGGTCAACCGCTTCAGAGCTCAAGAAGACGCGGACTGCTGAGGCTGAAGCCAGGAAGAGGAAAGATCCTGAAGCCTCTCCTACTGCCCCCTCCAAGAAGAAGAGGAAGACCAAGAAAGATCGGGCTGCTCCCACAGAGCCTTTGGTAGTTGAACCTATTTCTATGGTCTATCCTGACGCTGAACGCCAACTGACAATCCATGAGCCTGCTTCAACAGAGGCTCATGAAGCTGAAGACTTTCCAGCAGCTGACCCCATCACTGCTGAAGACATTGGTCAACATGACCATGTAGAAGATGGTGCAGTCCTTCCTCAGCTCGAGAACAGCAAACTCATCAGCATTGGTCGTCCACTGACGCCAATTGCACAGGATGCTTCATGGGAAGATCACCCACAAGAGGAAGAAGACTATGAGGCCCAGCCAACTCCAACTACACAGGCGTCGCCTGCATTGCGCAGGCTTCGCAAAGGTCCAAGGCCTCAAGTCTCTACTGAAGACAATCCGGCTGCATCAGCCGCGGAAGAAGAAGTCCCACAAGTTGCCACTCCCCTGTCCCACCAAGAAGCAGTTCTCAAGGAGAACGTGCTTGTGACCGACCCTGCAGCTCGTCAAGTGGAGGATGAAAATCTTGAAGCTGCCACCACCACCACCAATGAAGCCACTGCTAATGTGGAGCCCTCCCCAACGGAAGAAGAAGACAACGAAGCCACTGATCCCATCACTTCTGTTCCTGAGTCTGCTGCCGGTCCCCAGTTCGACTATCATGTTGAGCACAGGCCTCAGGTATAGAAGCCAATCCCAAGATTGCCAAGGTTCCCAGGTCCTGCATCAGCACCTGGCTCCTTCAATATCAATGGCTTCAGAGCAGACAACACATTTTTCGATAGCTCCAGGAACCCCTACTCAAGGGAAAGGATATCATCTGATCGGTTCTGGAGCTATCCGCAGCGAAGCTATTACTCATGCATTCTTTACAACCAAGGTCGCATCTTCCCACACAAGCGCCTTGACATTGAAGCTATAGCTGGTCTGCCCTGTCTGGAAGAAGCTTTGGATTGCTTCAAGGAAGTTGGACCGCTGCCGTTCGTTACTGACCAAGAGCATTGGAATGAAGAGTTGCTGCTCCAATTCTATGCCACACTTCACATCCGCGGGTATAGCTGAGATCCCAAGACTTGGGTCCTGGAGTGGATGATTGGAAACGTTCATCACGAAGCCAAAGCCTTTGACATCATTGAGCTCACTGGTTTGCCCACTCTTGGCGATCTCTACGAGCATGGCTGTCAGCTGCATAGTGAAGCTATTGAGAGCATCTTTCAGAAGCCTGAACCTGATATGAGTCAGATGCTCAGCATGATGAAGCCATTGCCCCAAGATGCTGCTTATCCCATGGAGTTCTTCGTTGAAGACCTTGAGTATCTGCCGAGAACCATTTATCACATCCTCAGGCGAACTCTCTGGCCCATCAAAGGGCACTCTCCACATGCCAAGCTTGAGGGTGCAATGAAGACTTTGGTCTTCTATATTCTACATGGAAAATGCTTCAATGCACAGGACTTCTTCATTCGTCAACTTGCTGCATCAGGCTCTGATCTGTTTGGCTTGAAGTTCTATGCCCCATGGGTAATGCGGCTAATCAAACTTCACTCCGCAATCTCATATCAGCCATCTGCTCGCAATCATCGGATTTTTCTGCCTGATGTGGATATCTCTATTGAAGCCATCTATCCTGAGCCTGCCAAGGAACCTCTAAGTCTTCAGAATGCAGAGCATCAGAGTTTCTCTCAGAATATTGAAGGAGTTGAAGCAGTCACACGTGTGTATCCCTTGGCTGGCACTACACGTGCACCACATCCTGCTTCCACTGAAGCCACTGATAGTACAACTGCTCCACGACCCAAGAAGCGCACTCGTGTTCTCAACGACCGAGAGCTCCTTGTGGCTCTTCATCAGAAATAGGATAGGCATCATGACTGGCTGAAGCGTCAGATGCAAAGCCTCTTGGTGGATGTTAATCGCATTCGCAATCTTGCCACCAAGAATGCTTTTGTTGCCCATGAAACCTGTCTCCGCACATGGAAAGGACTAACAATGATGTGTTCTGAAGATGATCTTCAAGAGGATGGCTTCACTGAGAGATTCAAGTTTGACTCCACACCTCCTCGAAGGGCTGTGCTGCTATGAACTCCATCCCTTGAAGACTCTGAGTTCTCTTCCTCTGCTGCAACTATGACTGCCAGAGTTATCGAGGATGAAGACGATGCTACTTCACTGCCACCTCCTTCAGCACGCTTCGACTCTGCTCCAAGCTCTTCAGCACCGCTAAACACCACCAACGACCCTGCTACTTCACCTACTCCTCATGGGAACGAGTAGATGCTCTATGTCTTCAAACCTTTTTGGTCCTTACTGATAAAAGGGGGAGAAGCATATGAGGTTGATAGTCTTCAAGCGGGTTCATATGGGCGGCTGCTTTATATTTTGCTTCGTGCTTACAACTCTCATTTTGCTACATTTGGTTCTTTGAGTTGTAACACTTAAACTCGATGGTCGTCTCCTACTTATCTGCCACCTTGTTTTGCGATGATAATTTCCGCATGTGCGATGATAAATTCCGCACTTAGATCATTCTGCAGACGTCCATTTTCCATTATGCATGTCATTATCTTCATATACTTTCACATGCATAGTGGATTGTCATCATAAGTTGAAGTGGATCTCCACAAGTACAACCTGCCATGTGCATTTGCATTCCAAAAGCAAATTACTTATATGCACATCTTTAGGGGGAGCCCTTGCAACTTATGAAGACAATTCCTTATCCTTTACAATTCCACAGATTATATTCCCCGTTGAAAACTTCAACTAGTTTGTCATCAATCACCAAAAAGGGGGAGATTGTAAGTGCATCTAGTGCCACCCCTAGTTGATTTTGGAGTATTGACGACAAACCTAGTTGAGGGACTAATGTGTTTGTGAGAATTGCAGGATAACACAGGTAGAAGTCCCTCATTGATTCGGTTTTCCTACCAGAGATGACCCCTAAAAATGAATGAAGACATTGAAGTCAAAGGTGGTATATGAAGATATTCACATTGAAGACTATGACAAGAGAAGACACCACATGAAGCCTATGGAGCTCGAAGACTTAGATCTTTCGTAGTTCTCTTTCTTTTGTGTTGAGTCATAGGAACCACCATACTGTTAAGTGGGGTCCAAGAGAACCAGTCAGAATGACTGAAGTGATGCCTAACCAAAACCTATGTCTTCGAGTGAATACTATGAGAGCGAATCTTGTCCAGAGTCGGACAAGTCAGCTTTGCTTGTAGCCCAAGTAAAGTTGCCGTGTGAGTTTGAAATCTGACCGTTGGAACACGTGTCAGTTCCTTAGTGACCCAGGGTCATTTCAGACAAATCAGGTCGTGTTGCCAAGTGGCTATAAATAGCCCACCACCTACAACCATAAACGGTTGGCTGCTCAGATTGAGAGTACGGCTTTTGTCGTTTGAGAGCAACCCACCTCGAAGCCTTTGAGAGAGAATTCCTTGCGAGGATAAAGCCCTAACCACCTAGAGCCAAAGAGAATTAGGCATCACTTAAGTCTTCTTGTCCGTGTGATCTGAAGACTTATTACACTTGAGGATTGTGCATCCTCCAGCCGGTTAGGTGTCGCGTTCTGAGCATCCAAGAGACATTGAGGATTGCCGGTGAACGAACTCTATGATGGTTTGGGAGTCTACCTTGAAGACTTACCAGAGTGATTGGGTGTGGTCTGTGTGACCTTAGCTCAAGGGGAATACGGTGAGGACTGGGTGTCCTGAGCTGCGTGTTCAGGACTGGGTGTCCGGGACTGTGTGTCCTTAGGTTTAAATACCTAGCCGCCCTAACCAGACGTACAGTTGTCACAGCAACTGGAACTGGTCCAATAAATCATTGTCTTCAACGAGTCACTGGTTTCATCTTCCCTTTCCTTTACTTACTGTTACTCCTTGTGAAGTCATTGTATGTTTGCACTATCTTTTGTCTTCACTGAGTGACTGCGTGTTCTGTCTGGCTTCACAATATCTTCCTACCTGATCCTTACTACATTGCTGCTATTAGTCATTGTGCTTTCACTCTATTGAATACTTGACTATGGCCTGCCTTGTGTAGTCTACCTTCCGCTGCAGGGTATTAGGTTTATTTCTATCGTTTGTCTTCATAACTCCCACGTTTTGAAGACTTTCATAAAAATCGCCTATTCACCCCCCTCTAGTCGATATAACGCACTTTCAAAAAGCATCTTTGCACTTATTCCATGAATCAATACTATTTTTAGGCAAAGACGAAAACCAAGCTTTAGCATGATCTCTAAGTGAAAAAGGAAATAGCTTCAATTTAACAATATCATTATCCACATCTTTCTTCTTTTGCATATCACACAAATCAACGAAGCTATTTAGATGGGTAGCGGCATCTTCACTAGGAAGGCCGGAAAACGGATCTTTCATGACAAGATTCAGCAAAGCAGTATTAATTTCACAAGATTCAGCATCGGTAAGAGGAGCAATCGGAGTGCTAATAAAATCATTGTTGTTGGTATTGGTGAAGTCTCACAATTTAGTGTTATCTTGAGCCATCGCGACAAGCAAGCAAACTAACACACAAGCAAAAAGCAAGCGGGCAAAAGGAGGCAAATAGAGAAAGAGAGGGTGAATAAAACGGCAAGGGTGAAGTGGGAGAGAGGAAAATGAGAGGCAAATGGCAAATAATGTAATGCGGGAGATAAGGGTATGTGATGGGTACTTGGTATGTTGACTTTTGCGTAGACCTCCCCGGCAACGGCGCCAGAAATCCTTCTTGCTACCTCTTGAGCACTGTGTTGGTTTTCCCCGAAGAGGAAGGGATGATGCAGCAAAGTAGCGTAAGTATTTCCCTCAGTTTTTGAGAACCAAGGTATCAATCGAGTAGGAGGCTACGCGCGAGTCCCTCGTACCTGCACAAAACAAATAAATCCTCGCGACCAACGCGAATAGGGGTTGTCAATCCCTACACGGCTGCTTACGAGAGTGTGATCTGATAGATATGATAAGATAATATTTTTGGTATTTTTGTGATAAAGATGCAAAGTAAAATAAAGGCAAAGTAAAAAGCAAAGGAAATAACTAAGTAGTAGGAGATTAATATGATAAAGATAGACCCGGGGGCCATAGGTTTCACTAGTGGCTTCTCTCTAGAGCATAAGTATTCTACAGTGGGTGAACAAATTACTGTTGAGCAATTGACAGAATTGAGCATAGTTATGAGAATATCTAGGTATGATCATGTATATAGGCATCACGTCCGAGACAAGTAGACCGACTCCTGCCTGCATCTACTACTATTACTCCACTCATCGACCGCTATCCAGCATGCATCTAGAGTATTAAGTTAAAAACAGAGTAACACCTTAAGCAAGATGACATGATGTAGAGGGATAAAGTCATGAAATATGATGAAAACCCCATCTTGTTATCCTCGATGGCAACAATACAATACGTGCCTTGCTGCCCCTACTGACACTGGGAAAGGACACCACAAGATTGAACCCAAAGCTAAGCACTTCTCCCATTGCAAGAAAGATCAATCTAGTAGGCCAAACCAAACTGAAAATTCGAAGAGACTTGCAAAGATAACCAATCATGCATAAAAGAATTCAGAGAAGATTCAAATATTGTTCATAGATAGACTTGATCATAAACCCACAATTCATCGGTCTCAACAAACACACCACAAAAAGAAGATTACATCGAATAGTTCTCCACAAGAGAGGGGGAGAACATTGTATTGAGATCCAAAAAGAGAGAAGAAACCATCTAGCTAATAACTATGGACCCGTAGGTCTGAGGTAAACTACTCACACTTCATCGGAGGGGCTATGGTGTTGATGTAGAAGCCCTCCGTGATCGATGCCCCCTCCGGCGGAGCTTCGGAACAGGCCCCAAGATGGGATCTCGTGGATACAGAAAGTTGCGGCGCTGGAATTAGGCTTTTGGCTCCGTATCTGATCGTTTGGGGGTACGTAGGTATATATAGGAGGAAGGAGTACGTTGGTGGAGCAACAGGGCCCCCACGAGGGTGGAGGGCGCACGTGCGGGGGAGGTGCGCCCCCTACCTCGTGGCCTCCTCTTTTGTGTCTTGACGTAGGGTCCAAGTCTCCTCGGTCTTATTCGTTGAGAAAATCACGTTCCCGAAGGTTTCATTCCGTTTGGACTCCGTTTGATATTCGTTTTCTTCGAAACCCTAAAATAGGCAAAAAACAACAATTCTGGGCTGGGCCTCCGGTTAATAGGTTAGTCCCAAAAATAATATAGAAGTGGATAATAAAGCCCAATAATGTCCAAAACAGTAGATAATATAGCATGGAGCAATCAAAAATTATAGATACGTTGGAGACGTATCAAGCATCCCCAAGCTTAATTCCTGCTCGTCCTCGAGTAGGTAAATGATAAAAACAGAATTTTTGGTAAGGAGTGCTACTTGGCATAATTTTAATGTAATTCTTCTTAATTGTGGTATGAATATTCACATCCGAAAGATTCAACACAAAAGTTTAATATTGACATAAAAATAATAATACTTCAAGCATAATAACAAAGCAATTAGGTCTTCTCAAAATAGCATGGCCAAAGAAAGTTATCCCTACAAAATCATATAGTCTGGATATGCTCCATCTTCACCACACAAAATATTTAAATCATGCACAACCCCGATGACAAGCCAAGCAATTGTTTCATACTTTTGACATTCTCAAAACTTTTTCAATCTTCACGCAATACATGAGCGTGAGCCATGGACATAGCACTATAGGTGGAATAGAATGGTGGTTGTGGAGAAGACAAAAGGGGAGAAGATAGTCTCACATCAACTAGGCGTATCAACGGGCTATGGAGGTGCCCATCAATAGATATCAATGTGAGTGAGTAGGGATTGCCATGCAACGGATGCACTAGAGTTATAAGTATATGAAAGCTCAAAAAGAAACTAAGTGGGTGTGCATCCAACTTGCTTGCTCATGAAGACCTAGGGCATTTTGAGGAAGCCCATCATTGGAATATACAAGCCAAGTTCTATAATGAAAAATTCCCACTAGTATATGAAAGTGATAACATAGGAGACTCTCTATCATGAATATCATGGTGCTACTTTGAAGCACAAGTGTGGTAAAAGGATAGTAACATTGTCTCTCTTTTTCTCTCATTTTTTTAGTTGGGCTTTTTCTCTTTTTTATGGCCTCTTTTCTTTCTATTTTTTTTTCGTCCGGAGTCTCATCCCGACTTGTGGGGGAATCATAGTCTCCATCATCCTTTCCTCAATGGGACAATGCTCTAATAATGATGATCATCACACTTTTATTTTTCTTACAACTCAACAATTACAACTCGATACTTAGAACAAAATATGACTCTATATGAATGCCTGCGGTGGTGTACCGGGATATGCAATGAATCAAGAGTGACACGTATGAAAGAATTATGAATGGTGGCTTTGCCACAAATACGATGTCAACTACATGATCATGCTAAGCAATATGACAATGATGGAGTGTGTCATAATAAACGGAATGGTGGAAAGTTGCAAGGCAATATATCTCGGAATGGCTATGAAAATGCCATAATAGGTAGGTATGGTGGCTGTTTTGAGGAAGGTATGTGGTGGGTGTATGATACCGGCAAAAGGTGCACGGTATTAGAGAGGCTAGCAAAGGTGGAAGGGTGAGAAAAGTGCATATAATCCATGGACTCAACATTAGTCATAAAGAACTCATATACTTATTGCAAAAATCTACAAGTTATCAAAGCAAAATATTACGCGCATGCTCCTAGGGGGATAGATTGGTAGGAAAAGACCATCGCTCGTCCCCGACCGCCACTCATAAGGAAGACAATCAAAAAATAAATCATGCTCCGACTTCATCACATAACGGTTCACCATACGCGCATGCTACGGGAATCACAAACTTTAACACAAGTATTTCTCAAATTCACAACTACTCAACTAGCACAACTTTAATATCACCATCTTTATATCTCAAAACAATTATCAAGCATGAAACTTCTCATAGTATTCAACACACACATAAGAAAGTTTTATTATTAATCTTGTATACCAAGCATATTAGGATTTTAAGCAAATTACCGTGCTATTTAAGACTCTCAAAATAATCTAAGTGAAGCATGAGAGATCAATAGTTTCTAGAAAACAAATCCATCACCGTGCTCTAAAAGATATAAGTGAAGTACTAGAGCAAAACTACATAACTCAAAAGATATAAGCGAAGCACATAGAGTATTCTAAAAAATTCCAAATCATGTATGGCTCTCTCAAAACGTGTGTACAGCAAGGATGATTGTGGTAAAATAAAAAGTAAATACTCAAATCATACAAGATGCTCCAAGCAAAACACATATCATGTGGCAAATAAAAATATAGCTCCAAGTAAAGTTACCGATAGAAGTAGACGAAAGAGGGGATGCCTTCCGGGGCATCCCCAAGCTTTGGCTTTTAGGTGTCCTTAGATTATCTTTGGGGTGCCATGGGCATCCCCAAGCTTAGGCTCTTGCCACTCCTCATTCCATAATCCATCAAATCTTTACCCAAAACTTGAAAACTTCACAACACAAAACTTAAAGTAGAAAATCTCGTGAGCTCCGTTAGCGAAAGAAAACAGAAGACCACTTCAAGGTACTGTAATGAACTCATTATTTATTTATATTGGTGTTATACCTACTTTATTCCAACTTCTCTATGGTTTATAAACTATTTTACTAGACATATATTCATCAAAATAAGCAAACAACACACGAAAAACACAATCTGTCAAAAACAGAACAGTGTGTAGTAATCTGTAGCTAGCGCAAGATCTGGAACCCAAAAAATTCTAAAATAAATTTTTGGACGTGAGGAATTTATCTATTAATAATCTGCAAAAAAGAATTAACTAAATATCACTTTCCAAATAAAAATTGAAGCAGTTCTCGTGAGCGCTAAAGTTTCTGTTTTTTTACAGCAAGTGTAACAAGACTTTCCCCAAGTCTTCCCAACGGTTCTACTTGGCACAAACACTAATTAAACACAAAAATACACAACCAAAACAGGGGCTAGATAAATTATTTATTACTAAACAGGAGCAAAAAGTAGGGAATAAAAATAAAATTGGGTTGCCTCCCAACAAGCGCTATCGTTTAACGCCCCTAGCTAGGCATAACAAGCAAGGATAGATCTAGGTATTGCCATCTTTGGTAGGCAATCCATAAGTGGCTCTCATAATAGATTCATAAGGTAATTTAATTTTCTTTCTAGGAAAGTGTTCCATGCCTTTCCTTATTGGAAATTGGAATCTAATATTTCCTTCCTTCATATCAATAATTGCATCAATCATTCTAAGGAAAGGTCTACCAAGAATAATAGGACATGAAGGATTGCAATCTATGTCAAGAACAATAAAATCTACGGGCACATAATTCCTATTTGTAACAATAAGAACATCATTAATTCTTCCCATAGGTTTCTTAATAGTGGAATCCGCAAGGTGCAAGTTTAAAGAGCAATCATCAAAATCACGGAAACCTAACAAATCTGTAAGTGCATCTAGTGCCACCCCTAGTTGGTTTTGGATAATTGACGACAAATCTAGTTGAGGGACTAATGTGTTTGTGAGAATTGCAGGATAACACAGGTAGAAGTCCCTCATTGATTCGGTTTTCCTACCAGAGATGACCCCTAAAAATGTATGAAGACATTGATGTCAAAGGTGGTATATGAAGATATTCACATTGAAGACTATGACAAGAGAAGACACGATATGAAGCCTATGGAGCTCGAAGACTTAGATCTTTCGTAGTTCTTTTTCTTTTGTGTTGAGTCATAGGAACCACCGTACTGTTAAGTGGGGTCCAAGAGAACCAGTCAGAATGACTGAAGTGATGCCTAAACCAAAAACCTATGTCTTCGAGTGAAGACTATGAGAGCGAATCTTGTCCAGAGTCGGACAAGTTAGCTTTGCTTGTAGCCCAAGTAAAGTTGACGTGTGAGTTTGAAATCTGACCGTTGGAACACGTGTCAGTTCCTTAGTGACCCAGGGTCATTTCGGACAAATCAGGTCGGGTTGCCTAGTGGATATAAATAGCCCACCCCCTACAACCAAAAAGGGTTGGCTGCTCAGAGTTAGTATACGGCTTTTGTCGTTTGAGAGCAACCCACCTCGAAGCCTTTGAGAGAGAATTCCTTGCGAGGATAAAGCCCTAACCACCCAGAGCCAAAGAGAATTAGGTATCACTTAAGTCTTCTTGTCTGTGTGATCTGAAGACTTATTACACTTGAGGAATGTGAATCCTCCAGCCGGTTAGGCGTCGCGTTCTGAGCATCCAAGAGACATTGTGGATTGCCGGTGAACGAAGTCTGTGAAGGTTTGGGAGTCTACCTTGAAGACTTACCAGAGTGATTGGGAGAGGTCTGTGTGACCTTAGCTCAAGGGGAATACGGTGAGGATTGGGTGTCCTGAGCTGCGTGTTCAGGACTGGGTGTCCGGGACTGTGTGTCCTCAGGTTTAAATACCTAGCCGACCTAACCAGACGTATAGTTGTCACAGCAACTGGAACTGGTCCAACACATCATTGTCTTCAACGAGTCACTGGTTTCATCCTTCTCTTCTCTTTACGTACTGTTACTCCTTGTGAAGTCATTGTATGATTGCACTATCTTTTATCTTCACTGAGTGACTGCGTGTTCTATTTGGCTTCATAATATCTTCCTACCTGATCCTTACTACATTGCTGCTATTAGTCATTGTGCTTTCACTCTATTGAATACTTGACTATGGCTTGTCTAGTGTAGTCTACCTTCCGCTGCAGGGTAATAGGTTTATTTCTATCGTTTGTCTTCATAACTTCCACGTTTTGAAGACTTTCATAAAAATCGCCTATTCACCCCCCCTCTAGTCGATATAACGCACTTTCAATTGGTATCAGAGCTAGGTACTCCCTTGTTCTGTGTGATTCGGTTTAACCACTTGGAGTTTTAGCTATGTCAACTGCAGGGATAATCAAAGTCTCCGCTGCGTGCCCCGTCTTCGATGGAACTGAATATCCCTACTGGAAGAATAAGATGCGCATGCATCTTGAAGCCATTGACATCGACCTATGGTATGTCGTCAAGAACGGTGTTCCCAAGGCTGGAGAAGGTGTCACTGCTGCTGACGTCAAGAAGTTCGTTCAACTGGACTCTACTGCCAAGAATATCATCTATGGTCATCTGACCAAAGGACAGTATGGCCACGTGAGTGCTTTGGAAACATCTAAGCTAGTCTAGGACTGGCTCTCCAAAGTCAACGAAGGCGTATCAACCCAGAGAGATCAGAGAATCAGTGTCCATCGCAACCTCTTCAACCGCTTCAAGAGAAATGACAATGAGAATGTCCAGCTCACATTTGATCGACTCACTGACATCACGAATGAGCTTCAAGCCCTTGGCGCTACTGAGATCACCAAGCATGAAGTCGTCAAGACACTACTGAGATCACTTGACAGTTCGTTTGACACCCTAGCCCTGATGATTCAAGAACGTCCTGATTTCAAGACACTCGATCCGTCTGACATACTTGAGAGGCTCAACACACATGAGTTTCAGCTTTCTGAGAAAAGAGATATCTACGGTCCAAACTATGGGTGAACTCGTGCCTTGAAGGCAAAAACTGTCTCCTCATCTGGAGAAGAATCTGACAGCAGTTCTGATGATCCTGAAGACATTGGAAGGGAACTTGCTATGCTTGTGAAGAAGTTCCAAAAATTCACCAAGAAGAAAGGCTTCAGAAAGTCTTCCCGATCAAGCTCAAGGAATGATGAAGCTTCTGCTCATGACTACAAGAAAAAAACATGTCACAAGTGCAAGAAACCTAGCCACTTCATCTCTGAGTGTCCGCAGTGGGACAATGAGAACAAGAAGAAGAAGAAGAGCAAGGAATATGACTCTGACGACAAGAAGAAGAAGAAATACTAAAAGTCTTCATCACACAAGAAGAGCTCATCTAGCAAGGCACGTGCGTTTGTTGGCAAGGAAATGGATTCAGAGGAGGAGTCTGCTTCTGAGGAGGCGGAGGTGGAGTCTGAGGAGGAGTCCGATTCTGGCGTCGCAAGTCTGGCTACAGCATACGTTGCCAAGTCCATCTTCAACACTGAAGACAATGACTTCATCACCGGCACCGATGCAAATGACAAGGACCACTCCGCTCCTACCTACTGCTTCATGGCACGCGGTGCCAAGGTAAACACACGCACTACTCACTATCAAACATCTAGTGGTGATGACTCTGATTGTGGTTCAAAACCCAGCTACAAAACACTTGCTAAACTTGCAACTGAACAACAAAAAGTCATGGAAGATATTCAAAAACTGTTAGACAAAAGCGATGATCTGTTAGGCGCTGAAATGACTCGTTCTGAGTCCTTAATTGAAGACATAAAAAATCTTCACGTTAAGTATGAGGAACTTGAAAGTCGTCATGAAACGCTCTCAACAACTCATGAAAAGCTTTCCTATGATTATCTTCAAAGGAAGCAAGATCTTGAGAAATTGAGAGCGGCTCATGAAGATCTTCAAAAGGAAAATGAGTCACTTCGCTCCAAACAGATCAGTTCCGCTCAGGAAGGATTTGAACCACCATGTCTTAAGTGCATTGAGCGTGATAATGCTACTACTGTTGCTGAATGTTCTACTGCTCTACTGTTGCAATATCTTGAACTATTGATGTGGGAACTAACCCCTTTGCTGAGGATTCCACTGCTATTGCTGATGAGAATGCTAGGTTGAAGACATTGCTTGAAACAGGGATGTACAAAAGTCTTAAAGGGCATCAGACACTATGTGATGTCCTCAAAAAGCAGATCTTGAACTGAAACCCGAGGAAAGAGGGTGTTGGGTTCGTAAGGAAAATGAATGCTGATGGCTCTTACTGGAAACCTGAGCAGTACCCTAAAACCACATGGGTTGCTGCAAAGGAATCTTCAGCAGATCTATCCAATCTATCTGGCTTCACTTGTGCAAACCCCATTGTCATTGATGAATCCTTTGATGCAAACTATAAACTGTTTAAGAATCAGAATGGTGAAGTGTTTGCCAGATACATTGGTACTAACTGCAGGAATGGACCGCCTATGAAGAAGATCTGGGTTCCGAAAAATTGTCTGGAGAATCTTCCTGTGAATGTCATCATGACACCACACGTGAAGAAGACAAACCTCAGACCACAGGCTTCATACGGTCCAAAGGCTTCATACAGACAGAGGACTCACCTGAGTCCCACTAACGCAAATGTTTTGCAGGGAAACCATACTCAGGCCTATGAATATGAGCGCGGTTCATCAAACCGCCATGTTCATAAGACCAAGAACTATTCTGCTTATTCTTATGAGTACTATTGTCCGCCTGCAAGACTTTTTGCTAGGGCTCCAAAGCCAAAGTTCTCAGACGCTGCACTTAGACTTATTGCTTCTAAGCCACCCTTAAAGATGTGGGTGGCTAAGAAAGCTTAACTCTCTTTTGCAGGGAAAGGTCTCCAGCAGAAAACCAAAATCGTCTGACGCTATTGCTGGGGATCTTAAACATCTTGTAGGGCGCAAGATCAAATGCCCGAATGGTCTTACTCTGTACTTCGTTCCTGAGTCGCTTGCTACTCTCCCTATCAGTCCTAATCTGGATCTAAGCTTTCATAACCCACTGGTTCATCAAATGTTTTTGCTTCACAATTCTCTTCGTGAAGCCTATCCCCCTAACTGCACTGCACGGTACGACACCAACGTCTTCAGAATGGATTATTGATAGTGGGTGTACCAACCACATGACTGGCAAAATAAGCCTTCTTATGGACTCAACCTTACGTCCATCCGACAAGAGTCACATCACATTTGCTTACACTGGTAAAAGTAAGGTATTGGGTCTAGGTACAGTTGCAATCTCAAAGGATCAACACATGGATAAAGTCATGCGTGTTGAATCCCTTGGCTTCAACTTAATGTCTGTCTCAATGCTTTGCGATTTGAACATGATCGTAATATTTGGAAAATATCGCTGCCTTGTACTAATGGAATCTGACAAGTCTCTAGTGTTTGAAGGGTATCGGAAAGATGATTTGTACGTGGTAGATTTTTCGGCAGGACCACAGCTTGCCGTATGTCTTCTAGCAAAGGCTTCAGAATGCTGGCTCTCGCATCGGAGGCTAGGGCATGCTAGCATGAGGAACCTCCACACCCTTGCAAAGAAGAAGCATGTCATAGGCATCGAGGGCGTCAAGTTCAAGAAAGATCACTTATGCGGTGCCTGTGAAGCAGGGAAGATGACGAGGGCCAAACATCCCTCGAAGACAATCATGACAACCACTCGACCCTTCGAACTGCTCCACATGGATCTTTTCGGTCCCACTCATTACTCAACTCTTACTACTACTGCTTGCCTCTATGGCTTTGTTATTGTTTATGATTATTCTAGATATACTTGGGTGCACATAATCCTCTACAAGACTGAAGTGCAGGATGTCTTCAGACGCTTCGCCAATCGAGCAATGAACAACTATGGCGCCAAGATAAAGCACATCAGAAGTGACAATGGCACTGAATTCAAGAATACTGGCCTTGATACATATCTTGATACCTTGGGCATCACACATGAATTCTCAGCCCCATACACCCCACAGCAGAATGGCATCATCGAATGCAAGAACAGAACACTCATTGAGATGGCCCGAACGATGCTTGATGAATACAAGACTCCAAGAAAATTCTGGCCTGAAGCCATTGATACTGCATGCCATACAATCAATCGTGTTTATCTTCACAAGCTTCTGAACAAGACATCTTATGAGCTCCTTACTGGCAAGAAGCCAAATGTCAGTTACTTTAGAGTATTTGGTGCCAGGTGCTGGATCAAGGATCCACATCACACTTCAAAATTTGCACCAAAAGCACATGAGGGTTTTATGCTTGGAT
The DNA here is from genome assembly GCF_056163025.1 of Triticum urartu. Lineage (NCBI taxonomy): Eukaryota > Viridiplantae > Streptophyta > Magnoliopsida > Poales > Poaceae > Triticum > Triticum urartu. Next base: position 87,636,022 of record NC_141875.1, read on the forward strand.
ATGGAAAGGATTCGCACTCCTACAGAGTCTTCCATCTCTTTCATTATAAAGTGGTTTTAACAGTGGATGTGCGGTTTGATGAGACTAACGGTTCACAAAGAGAGCACCTCCCAAATATGCTAGATGAAGTTCCATCCAGCGAATCAATCAAGCTTATGGGAACCGGAGAAATCATACCCTCTGAAGCTCAACCTGAAGAGGAACTTATCATCTCCGCACCTGATCAACCTGAAGACAATGCTCAGCCTGAAGACAATCCCACTAACAATGACAATGATCAGCAAGAGAAAAACCTTCGCCCTGTACATCCTCGTGTTGCCAATGAAGTGCAGATTGAGAGAATAATTGACAGCATCAATGCACCCGGTCCGCTCACTCGATCAAGGGCAACTCAGCTGGCAAATTTCTGTGGGCACTTCGCATTCGTCTCAATAACAGAACCCAAGAAAGTTGAAGAAGCCTTCATGGAACCTGAATGGATTCAAGCTATGCAAGAAGAGCTTCAACAGTTTGAGCTGAATAATGTATGGGAACTGGTTAAGCGTCCTGATCCTAGGAAGCACAACATAATAGGCACCAAATGGATATACCGCAACAAGTAAGATGAGCATCTCCCACCTCCCACCTCCCACCTCCCACCTCCCACCCCACCTCCGGCGATCTCCTCCCACCACCACTAAAACCCTAATCTTTCCGTACCAATCTCTCCGGCGTCTCCCCCTCACTCAGGGGTCATGGTTTTCTCATCGGGATCAACCCTTGGCTTGGACTTCTCCAAGGGTTTGGAGTTTGCGGATAAAGTTTTCAGATCTACTGGTTTTTCGGTCCACCCTATGGAGGACACAGGTCACTTCACGTTGGTGGTGTCCTTTAGCCGTCATGTTTTCAGGCTTCATGATCATTCTGTGGCGGCGGCTCTAGAGGCTGCTGTTGGTGGATCTGCGATCGAGTTGGGTGTCTCATGTTTACGTGACAAGGTTTATTCCTTCAACGTTTCTTCCAAGCAAGTTGGTTTCTTTATTGTTGATCTTCGATCTTTTGCTTGCCCGCAATTCAAATGTTATTTTAATCTTTGGGGCCGTGGAGGACCAAATTGGGTTCGCGAGTTTAAACTTTGGAAGTTGCAAAGTGATGCGGAATGGATCTTAGTTAGCCCATCTAAGAGACGGGCGACGCTTGGGATGATCGCTATGCATAAACCACCGTCTAAGTCCTCTTTTAGATCTTCTTGTTCTGTGCAAAAGAAAATTTCTTTTGCAACATTCCAAAGCCATGATGCATGCAAGGGTTATAGATATCTGGCCACGCAGGATTGTATTGATACAATTTCTGATGCTGGATATGTTGTCTCGGCAAATGAGCGTTTGATCATTCGACCATCGCCGCCGGCGAATCTCCAGTGGACTGTTGCTTCTCCGTCGATTGTTTTCGGTTCTATTGACCCGCCGCAGATTCAATGGAATTCACCTGAGGCTGTTAGTTTGTTCTCGTCTGCTCTCGTTTCTCCTGCATCCCATGTTGGGCCAGCCCTCCATCACGGGCTACAGCCCACCACCCAGCCAATGGATATCCCGTCTACTCAGGAAGCTGCTGATTTGTTTGATGAGATGGTCAATGACATGGTGGACCGTGTTCTAACTTGTTCCAACTGTCACCAGTGGGGCCACTTGTCGGTCTCTTGTCCTGTTTGCCTAGCTTGCTCACGTTATGGTCATCGTCGTCGGGATTGCATTAATTGGGCCCAGGATAATGGTTATGTTTGGAGAGTTAAACACATGAAACAAAATCCAGAAAAATCTCCACTGTTGATTCCCATGCCCGCCACGAGTCAACCTCCTACTCCATCGCCTAGGGACTCCTCGGGTATAGAGACGACCCACGTGCCGGTGCAGACGAGTCCCATCATGTCTTCACCCCTTCCCGTGCACCACCAACCTGCTCCACCTCCACCAGAGCAAGACATGGAAAATTTTCCCCTGGATCCTCTTGAGTTCCTTCCACCAGGGTTCGAGTTCATCGATGGAGGGCCAACCCGCGTGCCTCGGAATTTCTACTCTCCAGCCATTGCGCCGGACCGTTGCCATGAGCAGTTTGCCATTGGCTTTGTTGAGCCTCCGCCGCCACCTGGACAGATTCATCACTTCCGGCAACTGGTTAGTGATTTTGTGATGACTCAGCTTCACTGTGACGTTCTTAGTGATCAGCAATGGATTGAGGTTGTTGGTTTGTTTGAGTTCCGATCTCCTGCATCTAGGCATGCCATTATAAATCATCCTCCTTATGATCTTGGCAATGGTCACTTTGTTCGGTTTGTTCCTCATGATCAAGGCATCAATCACAGAGCTATTCAGGGTTTTCGTAGGGGCTGGATTATGATGTTAGGTGTTCCTTTGGATTACTGTACAACACAGCATATTTCTGAGGCAGTTAGCACCTTTGGTCGTTTTCATATCTGGCATCAGGATGATCCGTGGCTAGTCAGGACTCTTGTTTATGTTTCTTTCCCAAGCTCTCAGCAAGTACCTAGGGATGTTGTCTATCGTGAGTATGCAGACTTTGGAGCTACGCGTCTTTCTTGGACATCACCTATCTATGTGCTCTCTGCAGAATTTGCTGACATTATGCCAGCTGATGAAGATCCGATGCCTTTCAATGGAAACCCTCATCCGCTGCCCGGGAACATGCCTTTTGATAATGTTAACTTTGTCATGCCTGAGTTTCCAGAGCTGGGCTGGAATGAGGCCCCTCATGCTCACAATGATGATCCACAGCCTCATAACCAGCATGATAATGTCATTATTGAGGAGATTCATGAGGATGAAGCACTACCTGCTTCTCAAGAGTCAGTGGTTTTAGAGAACTCGGGGCCTGTTGATTCTGCTGAGGGATCTGTCAATAATCAGCAAGGTGTTGTGGCAGCCTATGTGCCTCCTATGATCCAGCCTCATGTTGTTATTGGTCAAGTTCTGACAGTTTTCAGACCAGAGCTTCCTCCGGTAATGCAATGGACAAGATCTTTTCAGCTTATGATGCCAGTCTTTGATACAATGCACATTCCTCGAGGGTTACAGTTCTACAGTCCTTTTAAACCAGTTCTACTGTCTAAGTGCTCTTGGGAGGTATCTTTCTCTTACTCTGCTATGAAGAACAAGCTGGTTTTTCATCCTTCACCTGTTCATCGGATGGTGAATATTCCAAGGAAGCCTCCTGTTGCTCGTGCACTTTGTTTTGACAATGTTGCTGAGGATTGTGCCATGGTTGATCCAGCTTTGTCTGCTGTTGAGATGTATGCCTTCAATTTCTCTGCAGCCCCAAGTCAGCATCCAGCTCGTGCTCGTAAACCAAAGTCTGTGATTGTTGAGTCTGAGGTTAGGCGCAGTGCCAGGCTCTCAGCCCTACGTGATGGCTTCAGGCATTCTACTGCAGCCAAGTCCCCTATGAAGAAACCTGCAGCAAAGCCTCAGAAGAAGCGCAAGGTTACTGTGGATGGCGAACTACCGCGGGCTCCTCCTCATGATGCAGATCAACCTACTGTGCCGCCGCCCACGCCAATCAATGTGCTGCAACAGGTTGGCCTTCGCCTCGGCATTGGGCTGGAGAAGCTCACTAAGGAGAAGCTTGAGGCTTCTTCTTGCAAGTATTCTGCTCCTCCTAGTTCCAATGATAGCTGATCGTTTCATTTGGTGGGGTTTATGGTTAACCCTTGTGAAAACCATTTATCTGCACTTATCTTTTAGGCTTTGTCTGAACTTTTATGCCATCCCTTGGCTGAAATGGTACTGTCATTATGTGATAGTCTTTTGCTGTTACTTTATTATGGTCTGTAATGAATGATGTTAGAGATTGGAAAGTTCTTTGTTGGAATGTGCGAGGTCTGAATTCAGATGACAGAAAGCGTGCAGTTCGTCAGAAAATCGATGAAAGTGCTTGTTCCATTGCTTGCCTCCAAGAAACAAAATGTGAGGTCATTGATCAGCGTTTCATCCGTAAGTGTTTTCCACGACGTTTTGATCAGTTTATCCATGTGCCTTCGTCTGGAGCCTCGGGTGGGTTATTAGTCGTATGGAATACTGCTTTGTTTGCTGGAAAGCTAATTGAGTCCAATAGTTTTGCTATTATGGTGGAGTTCAAGTCTGTTCATAACTCCCAAACCTGGACTCTAGTTTCAGTCTATGGACCCTGTCAAAACCCAGCTAGAGATAATTTTATTAATTGGTTGCATGATATAATTATCCCTGATGATGCTAACTGGCTGTTACTGGGTGATTTCAATTTCATGCGATCAATGGAAAATAGGAATAAACCAGGTGGTGATATTAATGACATGTTCATCTTTAATGAGGTTATTGGGCATCTGGCCTTAATTGAATTACCTATCAAGGGCAGAAAGTACACTTGGACAAATATGCAAAATGCTCCTTTGCTTGAACAGATTGATTGGTTTTTTACAACCCCTTCATGGACATGTTCTTATCCTAACACTATGGTCCTACCTCTAGCTAGAACCACTTCAGATCATGTGCCATGTGTGGTGCAAATCAAAACCACTATTCCCAAGGCCAAAGTGTTTAGATTTGAAAATTACTGGACTAATTTGCCTGGTTTTCTTGATTGTGTCAGTGAATCTTGGAGTAGGCCAGTTCATAAGAGATCTTCTGCTGCTATAATATCTGCAAAGTTCAAAGCTCTCAGGCAGGCACTCAAACATTGGCACATTAGCCTTTCTACCGTCAAGGCTCTAATTTCCAACTGCAATAAAGTAATTCTTTGTCTGGATGGTCTTGAGGAGTTAAGGCCTTTGTCTGGGCCTGAGGAAAATTTCAGGAAAATTGTAAAGTTGCATTTGGAGGAAACTCTAAGGTTGAAATTTATCTACTGGAAGCAGAGATGTACCATTAGAAACATTAAAGTGGGAGAGGAAAACACCAAATTTTTCCATGCCATGGCCATAGAGAGATACAGGAATAACTCTATTTCTAGTATAACTTCTGATGATGGGCAAGTGATCTCTGATCATGCATCAATTGCTGGATTATTTTTGCAGGAGTTCAAGCAGAGGATGGGATGCACAAATAATACACAAATGGGTTTTGATATGCCAAATATTATCAAGAAGGTTCAGGGACTAGATGACTTGACCAAGCCCTTTTCTGAGCAGGAAATTGATTGTGTTATTAAGGAAATGCCTCCTGACAGAGCACCTGGGCCAGATGGTTTCACTGGCCTTTTTCTTAAGAAGTGTTGGCACATAATTAAAGATGACTTTCATCAACTGGTCAAAGAGTTTTCTGAGGGGCACCTTGATTTGGAATGTATCAACAGTTCTCTCATAACTTTGATTCCAAAAAAGCTTTCAACTGAGGGTTTGAATGATTACAGGCCAATATCTTTGACAAATACCTGTTTGAAATTCCTCACTAAACTTTTGGCAAACAGGTTGCAGAAGGTCATCCTTTCCTGTATTCATAAAAACCAATATGGGTTTATTAAATCTAGGTCTATTCAGGATTGTCTAGCTTGGTGCTTTGAGTATATCCACCAGTGTAATGCTTCAAAGAGACCAATAGTGCTGCTGAAATTGGATTTTACTAAAGCCTTTGACACTATTGAGCATGATGCCATTCTTAGAATCTTAAAATACAAGGGTTTTAATGACAAATGGATTTCCTGGATGCAAACTATTTTGTCTTCTGGTTCTTCTTCTATGCTTCTTAATGGTGTTCCTGGCAACCATTTTAAATGTAAGAGAGGAGTCAGGCAAGAAGACCCAATGTCACCTCTTCTTTTTGTCCTTGCTGCTGACCTGCTTCAGTCTGTTGTCAATGACATGTGCAGTAAAGGAATTCTGACTTTGCCAATCCCTTCCAACAGCCAGGATTACCCCATTGTTCAGTATGCTGATGATACACTAATTGTGTTGCCTGCTATTGATCACCAACTGCTTGCTCTTAAAGACATGCTTGATGTCTTTGCTGCGACAACAGGATTATCTGTGAATTTTACAAAATCCCTTATGGTGCCTATGAACATGTCATCTGATGAAGCTAACAGGTTGGCCTCAATTCTTGGATGTAGTATAGGAACCATGCCTTTTACTTACTTGGGTCTACCCATGGGGACTACAAGGCCCTCAATCCAAGACCTCATGCCCCTTGTGCATAGGATTGAAAGAAGATTGTCTGCCCACTTCATGTTTTCTGAATCAAGGTAGCAGGTTGCAGTTGCTCCAGTCTGTTTTAACATCAATGCCCATATACTTCCTGTGCACACTAGTCATCCCAACTGGAATTTTGAAGCAAATTGAAAGGATTCAGAGACAATGTCTATGGAGAGGGAACTCTGATACTCCAAGACAATCTCTGGCTGCTTGGGACTTGGTATGCTTACCAAAAAACAAAGGGGGTCTTGGTGTGCTTAATCTCAGGGTGCAGAATGAGGCCTTGCTTATGAAGTTCTTGCACAAATTTTATAATCATCATGACATCCCCTGGGTTGGCCTTATTTGGAATGCCTACTATGCCAACTCTGTCCCTCATACTACCACACTCTGTGGATCTTTTTGGTGGCGTGATGTGTTTAAATTGGCTGACAAATATTGTCAGATGGCTACTCCAACGTTGGGTGATGGCAGGTCCATTCTCTTTTGGTCTGACAGATGGATGGTTGAGCTTAAGGGTTCTTGTCTCAGTGAAAAATTTCCCAGGCTCTTCTCCTTTGTTATTGATGAGCAGCTTTCAGTGTCTGATGTGCTTTCCCAGGAGTTTTTGTCAAATTTGCATTTGCCCCTCTCTACACAAGCCTTTGCTGAGCTTGAATGTCTTCAACAGCTGACTCATTCTTATTCTTGCTCTGCAACTCATGACGCATGGATTTGGCCTTTTCATAAGGGTTGTTTCATACCCAAATCCTTCTATGTGTATGAGCATCAGCATATTGTTGTTGATCCAATCTTCCAATGGATTTGGAAATCTTCATGTACATTGAAAATCAAAATGTTTGGTTGGTTACTGCTGAGAGATCGTTTAAACACCAGAGACATGCTACTCAGAAGGCATTGGCATGTGGAAGATCATACTTGTGTCCTATGTCCATATCTGATCCATGAAGATCGTGCACATCTGTTCTTCTCTTGTAATTTTAGCATTAGAGTCTGGAATTACTTGCAGATTATCTGGGACCCACAACCTGGGATGACAACATACAACATGGCAGTAAAGGCTAGGAAGGATTTTGGGCATTCTTTCTTCACTGAAGTGGTCTTTACAGCAGCTTGGAATATTTGGATCTTGAGGAATGGCGAGGTTTTCAGGAATGAGACACCTTCTTTCAGCGCATGGAGGCTTAACTTCATCCATGACATAACCCTTCTTTCTCATAGGATAAAATGTAAATACAAGGATAGCCTTCTAACTTGGATCTCTAACCTTCCTTAGGTAGTGTTTTTCTTTGCCCTGCTTGGGTTGTAACTTTGTAAGTATTTCTGTCTTCCTCTTTTCTTTACTTGTATGGACTTGTAATAGGACTTTGTTCTTTGTTGTTTTCAATAAAGAGCTGTGAGGCTGTTGCCTTGCAGTACATATTCAAAAAAAAAACAAGCAAGATGAGCATGGTCAAGTTGTCAGAAACAAAGCTCGTCTCGTTGCTCAAGGATATACTCAAGTGGAAGGCATTGACTTCGATGAAACATTTGCTCCTGTGGCTAGACTTGAAGCCATACCATACTGCTGGCCTATGCCAATCATCACAACATACTTCTATATCAAATGGATGTGAAGAGCGCCTTTCTCAATGGCAGGATTGAAGAAGAAGTGTATGTTGCACAACCGCCTGGCTTTGAAGATCCAAAACATCCTGACATGGTATACAAGCTCAACAAGGCACTGTATGGCCTCAAACAAGCCCCTCGAGCCTGGTATGACACACTCAAATACTTCCTGAAGAGCAAAGGCTTCATACCTGGTTCCCTAGACCCCACTCTCTTCACGAAGACATATGATGGTGAACTGTTTGTGTGCCCAATATATGTGGATGACATTATCTTTGGCTGCACCAATCAGAAGTACAGTGAAGAGTTTGGATATATGATGCAAGAGCAATATCAGATGTCCATGATGGGAGAGCTGAAGTTCTTCCTCGGTCTCCAAATACGACAGCAACGCAACGACATCTTCATATCTCAAGAGAAGTATCTCAAAGATTGTCTGAAGAAGTTCGGTATGCAAGACTGCAAAGGCTTCATGACGCCAATGCAAGCCAAGCATCATCTGGGTCCCGACGACAATGGTAAAGAGTTCGATCAAAAGGTATACCGCTCCATGATTGGTTCTTTGCTTTATCTATGTGCATCTAGGCCAGATATTATGCTTAGTGTTTGCATGTGTGCTCGATTCCAAGCGACACCCAAGGAGTCGCATCACTTAGCTATGAAGCGAATTCTTCGATATTTGGCTCACACCCCAACTCTAGGATTATGGTATCCAAAGGACTCAGAGTTTGATCTGGTTGGATTCTCGGATGCTGATTATGCTGGTGACAAAGTGGATCGCAAGTCTACATCAGGCACATGTCACTTTCTGGGACGATCACTTGTATGTTGGTCTTCAAAGAAGCAGAACTGTGTATCTCTCTCCACTGCTGAATCTAAATACATTGCTGCTGGATCTTGCTGCGCTCAGCTTCTGTGGATGAAGCAAACACTCAAGGACTATGACATTCATCTGAAGCAATTGCCACTCTACTGCGACAACGAAAGCGCCATCAAGATTGCCAACAACCCAGTTCAGCACTCGAAGACAAAGCACATTGAAATTCGTCATCACTTTCTCAGAGATCATGTTGTGAAGGAAGATATTGATATCATACACGTCAACACTGAAGAGCAATTGGCAGATATCTTCACCAAGCCCTTGGATGAGAAGAGATTTTGCAAGTTATGGTGTGAGCTAAATATCCTGGAACCCTCAAATGTCCTGTGATCAGGCACACATCCTAACACTTATGCATATTGATGACTTAGATGTGCAACACACGAAGTAAAGTATATCTTCAATCAATGAAGACATACATTCTAAGTGTGAATACATTAATGTGGAATTTGACTTCGGAGCGCCACGATAATTGTGCGCCGTGTCTGGGTCTAATAATTCCTATACGGTGGGTAACGCCACCACCAAATGTTCTGTTTGAAGTGTTTCACTCATGGCGTTACATTTGCTATGTCTTCACATTTGGTATTGGCTTCAATCTCAACATATCTTCATGATTATCTTCACTATGTTGATTATATATATATATATATATATATATATACTAGTGTTCTGTCCTCTACAGCATTCACTTATAGCTATGTCTTCTTGTTGAATCTTTTGAACTAAGTGAATGTGATCGGACCCTAACCTCTCTATGCTTTCTATCTCAAACTCTATCTCTCCAAATGATATGCATTCTATTGAAACTGTCGAATGTCTTCTCTGCGTCCTTGTCAGCAGAAGATACAGAGACAACCATTAAGTCCGTTTTCAATGCTCATTCCTCCACCTGAAACCCGGAGAAGTGGGAACGACCACCCGACAATCCAGGCGTGCGTGGGACGTGGAACAAACCCCAATATGCTGCATGATGGCCACGTGTTCCTTAGATGCGAATCGCCAGGGGCACCTGTGTAATAACGCAGTGCTGCCCCTGTACCTATAAATACACACCTCACAGCAGTCATTATCTCTTCTTCCACTATCGCACGAACCCTAGCGCCACCGCTAGCCCTCGACGACACCGGTGACGAAGCGCTTCGCTGCCGCAACCTCTCCGACGCCGTCTTCACGCTGACCGCGGACATCGTCTTCTCCGCCGTCGTCGTAGGTGTCCTCCGTCGCCAAGTTAGGGCACGGACGATCGAACTGCTCGGCCTCCTATTCCACTCCGTCTAGCAGTTCTTCGTGTGGTAAATAAAACCTCCTTTTTACGGCCTCTTTGATCCTATAGCTTTATCACTTTCTACCACAAGCAGTTTCTATTCACACAAGTTGGATCTCTTTCATACTACATCTCATAACATGCCTAGTATATTCACTTATGTTCACAAAGTAGTTAGATTCCTCACTTGTACTGATCCGTGGATTCGTACAAATCTGGAACCAACTCCTTATCTATGAGTGTCGCACGATGAGGTCAATGTCTTCTAAACTGATTTATCTTCAAAATCTTCTAAGAATGCATATGACCTCTTCCCCTTCCCTCGCACCTTAATGCTGTCACAGGTACATGTCCGTGGGAATCCCTTGGTTCTCATAGTCTGCATTCATTTGCAGTATTCTTACAGCATCACATAAATTCTCCCGAAGCCAGTTCCTGTTTGTCCAGCAAGCGAAAACCTTTGAAGCCTCTAAACGTATTGAAGCCTTTCAAATTAAGGTTCATGGCTTTAGAAAAATCAGCAAGGAAGGGTGGCAGAAAGCGTCGAGGAGAAACATCAAGAGATCTGCCCGATGACCTCTCAGAGCTGTACAAGACAGATCCTGAAGAGGATTACAATCAGCGCAAGACGCGAATCCAATGGATTCGACGCTATTGGGCAGAACAGTGGTTCAAGTACAGATTTGTGACCAAGGAATATGCTGAAAAGAATGCCATCAAGCGACCATGGGGAGACATCCTCTACAAAAATCTTCAACCCAGGACTAGAGATGAAGCCATTGAACAAGGCTTCTATCCCTGCATGGTCCGTGGACCACAGCCTGCGGATGCTGACCCATCGTCCCTGCTATGGTGTCGTGACGACAATCTGTTTAAGCGCAACTTCCAGTTTGCCCAGAACTCAGCGAAGCAGAACAAGAAGACTTTGGGTTTAGATTTCAACCCTGGTCCCTCTCCTCCCCGTGCCGATGGAACTCGCGAAGCTGAACCCAATCTTCTTGGGCCCTTCTACAATCTTGAAGGCCTTATCACTCACATCATGGTTCAAGGGACAGCCGTGAATGAGCCTGCAGATGACGCTGAATCAGATGAAGCGCCTGCAGCACCGAAGCCAAAGAAGCTGAAGCAGCCAAAAGCTTCAAAGCCGGCCTCTGCACCAAAAATCTCACGGGCGAAGCCACTGCCAACTGCACCTCCTGAAGACAGTGTGCAGTTTGAAGATTTGTCACGCATCTCCAAGCCCCAGAAGGTCAAGATGCCTCTGCCACACACCGGCCAAGAGCTAACAGCTGCTGCCATTCTGCGCAATGATGCCATTGATCTGTCAAGTGATGAAGATCTTGCAGATGACGCTCTTGAGAAACTCATCAAGAGCAAAGAAGAAACAGAAATCTTCAATGATCTGCCTCTCTTTGATGTAACAATCATCCACAACTTCATTGATGAGTGGTTTGACACGCCAAACAACAGCTTCGAAGATCTGCAACTACCCATTGGCCTCAGTGTCGCCTTCCATGGCGCCATTGCTTCAGAGCTAGCCCTCGCTCAGCGCATCGTCGAACTGAAGCAAAAGATTGACTATGAAAAGGCTCAGTTCAAGAAGCATATGGCCAAGCTTAGCGTGCAAGAGGTGAAAAACTTCAAGATTATGCTGCACGAGCTCAAAGAAGCCTTTCTCAAGAAACGCGCAGAAGCTCAGGGTTCTCGGGAGCGTATGAAGAACCTGGCTGACAAGTGTGTGCAAGGCTACAACGAAGCTAAGAAGCGCAAGGCCCTTGGGCGTCCGGGCATTGATCCCAGGATGGCTGCTAAGAAGAAGAAGAAGCCCATTGTGACCGAACCTCTCGCACCAAGGCAGGAAGCAGATCCCATTGTCTTCCCAACTAGAATGACTGGCTCGAAGCCAAAAGGCCGGTCAACCACTTCAGAGCTGAAGAAGACGAGGACTGCTGAGGCTGAAGCCAGGAAGAGGAAACATCCTGAAGCCTCTCCTACTGCCCCCTCTAAGAAGAAGAGGAAGACCAAGAAAGAACGGGCTGCTCCCACCGAGCCTTTGATTGTTGAACCCATTTCCATGGTTCGTCTTGACGCTGAACGCCAACTGACAATCCATGAGCCTGCTTTCATAGAGGCTCATGAAGCTGAAGACTTTCCAGCAGCTGATCCCATCGCTGCTGACGACATTGGTCACCATGACCACGTAGAAGATGGTGCAGTCCTTCCTCAGCCCGAGCACAGCGAACTCATCAACATTGGTCGTCCTCTGACGCCAATTGCTCAGGATGCTTCATGGGCTGATCGCCCACAAGAGGAAGAAGACTTTGAGGCCCAGCCAACTCCAACTACACAGGCGTCGCCTGCGTTGCGCAGGCTTCGGAAAGGACCAAGGCCTCCAGTCTCTGCGTCTGAAGCTGAAGCTGCTGAAGACATTCCGGCTGCATCAGCCGATGAAGAAGAAGTCCCACAAGCTGCTACTCCCCTGTCCCACCAAGAAGCGGTTCTCGAGGAGAACGTGGTTGTGACCGACCCTCCAACTCGTCAAGTGGAGGTTGAAAATCTTGAGGCTGCCACCACCAACACCAATGAAGCCACTGACGTTGTCATGGCTGAAGCTAATGTGGAGCCCTCACCAACAAAAGCATCAGAAGTCAGCGAAGCCACTGATCCCACTGCTTCTGTTCCTGCGCCTGCCGCCGGTCCTCAGTTCGCCTATCATGTTGAGCACAGGACTCAGGTATAGAAGCCAATCCCAAGATTGCCCAGGTTCCCAGGTCCTGCATCAGCACCTGGATCCTTCAATATCAATGGCTTCAGAGCAGACAACACATTCTTCAATAGGTCCAGGAACCCCTACTCAAGGGAAAGAATATCATATGATCGGTTCTGGAGCTATCCACAGCAAAGCTATTACTACTGCATTCTATACAATCAAGGTCGCATCTTCCCACACAAGCATCTTGACATTGAAGCAATAACCGGTCTGCCCTGTCTGGAAGAAGCTCTGGATTGCTTCAAAGAGGTTGGATTGCTGCCGTTCATCACTGACCAAGAGCATTGGAATGAAGAGTTGCTGCTCCAATTCTATGCCACACTTCACATCCGCGGGTATAACAGAGATCCGAAGACTTGGGTCCTGGAGTGGATGACAGGAAACGTTCATCATGAAGCCAAAGCCTCTGACATCATTGAGCTCACTGGTCTACCCACTCCCGGCGATCTCTACGAATCTGGCTGTCAACTTCACAGTGAAGCTGTGGAGAGCATCTTTCAGAAGCCTGAACCTAACATGAGTCAGATGCTCAGTATGATGAAGCCATTACCCCAAGATGCTGCATATCCCAAAGAGTTCTTTGTTGAAGACCTAGAGTATCTGCCAAGGACTATTTATCACATCATAAGGCGAACTCTCTGGCCCATCAAAGGGCACTCTCCACATGCCAAGCTGGAAGGTGTAATGAAGACTTTGGTCTTCTATATTCTTCATGGAAAATGCTTCAATGCACAGGACTTCTTCATTCGCCAACTTGCTGCATCAGGCTCTGATCTGTTTGGCTTGAAGTTCTACGCCCCATGGGTAATGCGGCTGATCAAACTTCACTCCGCTATCTCATATCAGCCATCTGCTCGCAATCATTAGATTTTTCTGCCTGATGTGGATATGTCTATTGAAGCCATCTATCCTGAGCCTGCCAAGGAACCTCTAAGTCTTCAGAATGCAGAGCATCAAAGTTTTTCTCAGAACATTGAAGGAGTTGAAGCAGTCACTCGTGTGTATCCTTTGGCTGGCACTACACGTGCACCGCATCCTGCTCTCACTGAAGCCACTGACAGTACACCTGCCCCACGACCCAAGAAGTGCACTCATGTTCTCAATGACCGAGAGCTTCTTGTGGCTCTTCATCAGAAACAGGATAGGCATCATGACTGGCTGAAGCGTCAAATGCAAAGCCTCTTGGTGGATGTTAATCGCATTCGCAATCTTGCCACCAAGAATGCCTTTATTGCTCATGAAACCTCTCGACGCACATGGAAAGGGCTGACGCTGATGTGTTCTGAAGATGATCTTCAAGAGGATGGCTTCTCTGAGCGCTTCAAGTTTGACTCCACACCTCCTCGAAGGGCAGTGCTGCGACGAACTCCATCTCTTGAAGACTCTGAGTTCTCTTCCTCTGTTGCAACTGTAAATGCCAGAGTGATCGAGGATGACGACGATGCTACTTCACCGCCGCCTCCTTCAGCACGCTTCGACACTGCTCCAAGCTCTTATGCACCGCCGAACACCACCAACGACCCTGCTGCTTCACCTACTCTTCATGGGAACGAGTAGAGGCTCTATGTCTTCAAACCTTTTTGGTCCTTACTGACAAAAGGGGGAGAAGCATATGAGTTTAATAGTCTTCAAGCGGGTCCATATGGGCGGGTGCTTCATATTTTGCTTCGTGTTTACAACTCTCATTTTGATACATTTGGTTCTTTGAGTTGTAACACTTAAACTCAATGGTCGTCTGCTACCTATTTGCCATTTTGTGATGCGATGATAAATTCCGCACTTAGATCATTTGGCAGACGTCCATTTTCCATTATGCATGTCATTATCTTCACATACCTTCACATGCATAGTGGATTGTCATCATAAGTTGAAGAGGATCTCCACAAGCACAACCTGCCATGTGCATTTGCATTCCAAAAGCAAACTACTTATATGCACATCTTCAGGGGGAGCCCTTGCAACTTATGAAGACAATTCCTTATCCTTTACAATTTCACATATTATATTCCCCGTTGAAAACTTCAACTAGTTTGTCATCAATCACCAAAAAGGGGGAGATTGTAAGTGCATCTAGTGCCACCCCTAGTTGGTTTTGGAGTATTGACGACAAACCTAGTTGAGGGACTAATGTTTTTGTGAGAATTGCAGGATAACACAGGTAGAAGTCCCTCATTGATTCGGTTTCCCTTCTCTTTACGTACTGTTACTCCTTGTGAAGTCATTGTATGATTGCACTATCTTTTATCTTCACTGAGTGACTGCGTGTTCTGTTTGGCTTCATAATATCTTCCTACCTGATCCTTACTACATTGCTTCTATTAGTCATTGTGCTTTCACTCTATTGAATACTTGACTATGGCTTTCCTAGTGTAGTCTACCTTCTGCTGCAGGGTAATAGGTTTATTTCTATCGTTTGTCTTCATAACTTCCACGTTTTGAAGACTTTCATAAAAATCGCCTATTCACCCCTCCTCTAGTCGATATAACGCACTTTTAAAATCACACAAAGTCTTTGGAATCGTGGAAACACTAGCACCCAAATCACATAAAGCATAGCATTCATGATCTTTAATTTTAATTTTAATAGTTGGTTCCCACTCATCATAAAGCTTTCTAGGGATAGAAACTTCCAATTCAAGTTTTTCTTCATAAGATTGCATCAAGGCATCAACGATATGTTTAGTAAATGCTTTATTTTGACTATAAGCATGAGGAGAATTTAGCACGGATTGCAAGAAGGAAATACAATCAATCAAAGAGCAATTTTCATAGTTAAATTCCTTGAAATCCATAATAGTGGGTTTAGCAACATCTAGGGTTTTAATTTCTTCAATCCCACTTTTATCAATTTTAGCATCAAGATCAACAAATTCCGAATTCTTGGAATGCCTTCTAGGTAAAGGTGGATCATATTCAGTCCCATCATTATCAAGATTCATATTGCAAAACAAAGATTTAATAGGGGACACATCAATAACTTTTAGATCTTCATCTTTATTTCATAGGAACTAGAAGAACACGCTCTTATAAAGGCATCTTTCTTAGCACACATCTTAGCGGTTCTTTCTTTGCACTCATCAATGGAAATTCTCATGGCTTTGAGAGACTCATTGATATCATGCTTAGGTGGAATAGATCTTAGTTTCAAAGAATCAACATTAAGAGAAATTCTATCAACGTTCCTAGCCAACTCATCAATCTTAAGCAATTTTTCTTCAATCAAAGCATTAAAATTCTTTTGCGAAGTAATGAATTGTTTAATATTAGATTCAAAATCAGAGGGCATCTTATTATAATTTCCATAAGAATTGTTGTAGGAATTACCGTAATTATTAGAGGGATTACTAGGATAAGGCCTAGGATTAAAATTTCCTCTATACGCGTTGTTACCAAAATTGTTCCTACCAACAAAATTCACATCCATAGATTCATTATTATTCTCAATCAAAGTAGACAAGGGCATATCATTAGGATCAGAAGAAACACTCTTATTAGCAAATAATTTCATAAGTTCATCCATCTTTCCACTCAAAGCATTAATTTCTTCTATCGCATGCACCTTTTTATTAGTAGATCTTTCAGTATGCCATTGAGAATAATTAACCATAATATTATCTAGGAGTTTAGTAGCTTCTCCTAAAGTGATTTCCATAAAAGTGCCTCTCGCGGCCAAATCTAAAAGATTTCTAGAAGCAAAATTCAATCCGGCATAAAAAAATTGTATAATCATCCACAAATTTAAACCATGAGTAGGGAAATTACGTATCATTAGTTTCATTCTCTCCCAAGCTTGTGCAACATGTTCATGATCAAGTTGGTTAAAATTCATAATATCGTTTCTAAGAGAGATGATCTTAGCGGGAGGAAAATACTTAGAGATAAAAGCATCTTTGCACTTATTCCATGAATTAATACTATTTTTAGCCAAAGACAAAAACCAAGCTTTAGCACGATCTCTAAGTGAAAAAGGAAATAGCTTCAATTTAACAATATCATTATCCACATCTTTCTTCTTTTGCATATCACACAAATCAACGAAGCTATTTAGAGGGTAGCGGCATCTTCACTAGGAAGGCCGGAAAACGGATCTTTCATGACAAGATTCAGCAAAGCAGTATTAATTTCACAAGATTCAGCATCGGTAAGAGGAGCAATCGGAGTGCTAATAAAATCATTGTTGTTGGTATTGGTGAAGTCACACAATTTAGTGTTATCTTGAGCCATCGTGACAAGCAAGCAAACTAACACACAAGCAAAAAGCAAGCGGGCAAAAGGAGGCAAATAGAGAAAGAGAGGGTGAATAAAACGGCAAGGGTGAAGTGGGGAAGAGGAAAAAGAGAGGCAAATGGCAAATAATGTAATGCGGGAGATAAGGGTATGTGATGGGTACTTGGTATGTTGACTTTTGCGTAGACCTCCCCGGCAACGTCGCCAGAAATCCTTCTTGCTACCTCTTGATCACTGCGTTGGTTTTCCCCGAAGGGATGATGCAGCAAAGTAGCATAAGTATTTCCCTCAGTTTTTGAGAACCAAGGTATCAATCCAGTAGGAGCACTACAAAAAAAATACACTTCCATGATGATACGTGTTTGTCACAGTAGGTCGCTTTTTTGTCATGCATGTACATCCATGAAAAATTTATGACAGAATCAAGATAGTCATACCTGTGCTGTCGTAGAAGTGTTCCATGACATTACCAAAATTATCATCACGGAAGTGTCCACTTCCATGACGATAAATCTCGCGTCACAGAAGTGCTTTCGTTAAGGGTGACCGACACGTGGCATCCACCGTAACGGAACACCGTTAAGCTATCGGGTCGGGTTTTGGATCCGATAACCCGTTAACAGCCCCGACCAATGGGGATTTTCCACGTGTAAAATCATCATTGGCTGGAGGAAACACGTGTCGGCTCATCGTTGGGACAGATGTCAACCACTCATTGGACGGAAGGCGCCTATGATACGTCGACACGTGGCACGGCCCAACAGAGGCCCATTCCTGTGAAAAGGCCGCCCCGTTTGACTTGGTCAAAAGGTGGCGGGCCGACCCATGGAAAGCCTGTTAACGGCCTGTTCGCATATAGCCCATTTACAGCCCGCTAACCCAAGGTCCGTTACGCCCTATCCGAATTAGGCCCAGTAGCGTCATCTGGGCCATCCAATATGATTCCAGCCCATTTTCACTTCTGGCCCATGTATGGCCCATGACGTCTTTCAGCCCATATGAGGCCCTATGTTACTCTTGGCCTATTAACGACCCATGGTGAAACTGGCCCGTAATGAATAGTGTATCACTTTACACCCATTAACGGCCGGTGGTGAAACTGGCCCGTAATAAATAGTGTATCACTTTATACCCATTAACGGCCCGTTATTCCGTTGGGCCATTTCCAACCCATGTTATCTTTCAGACTTCTCAGAGCCCATTTATTCTTGGGCTCATTTCCAGCATTCGTTTACTTACGGCCCGTTACTGTCATTTTCTGCTTGTGGGCCAAATTCAGCCCGTGGTTACAGTCGGCCCGTTTGTGGTCCGTTAATACGTTGGGCCATTTTCATAGCATCATCAAATATGACCTATTAACGATGGCCCGTTACGGTCGGCCCATGAACGGACGATTCCAACTCTAGCCCGTTTACAGCCATAATGCGGCCTATTATTGGCCCATGTTTGGCCAATCGATCATACAGACTGTATAAGGCCCATTGATGATACGGACCGTAGAAGGCCCATTGTTTCTACGGCCCGCAGAAGGCCTACTGTTTCTACGGCCCGTAGAAGGCCCACTGTTTCTATGGCCCGTAGGAGGCCCAGTGTCACTACAATAAATATTGGCCGATGGTTATTGTGGCCTAGTTTTAAAAAATAGGTTATTGCAGCCACTAGTTAACCGCGGAAAAAGAACTGCAATGACTACAAGCAAACAAATAAACAAGACAACAAGGAAATAAATAAGCAAGCAACTAACGCTAGGCTACACGGCTATTACACATATTACATCCACTGGGCATCAAAGTTCGCCACCAGTGCAAATATAGGGAACAAAGCAGCATATCATATACATTGGCCGTCATAATTGGCCACCAGTGCAAATAAACGCGGCAGCAAAACAAGAGCATAACTGAAACAACTTCAGAAGAGCTCAAGAAATGTTATCCTGGGTATCCACCATGCTGGCAATAAGCTTAGCAAGCTGATTAGCTTTGTCCTTTTTGGCGCTAAAATCCTCCAACGCTTGCTGTTTCACCAGAAAGTATGCATCTGAATGCTCCAGGGACTTCCGCAGTCCTTCCGCTTCTTGTCGCAGCACAGCTGATCGATGTCTTTCAGCTTGTAGTCAAGAAACCGAACTGATTTAGACAGTGAGTTTGAATAGCTTGTGCAAGCGGTAGTGGCCAGTAACTCCAACACTAAACCAAGACAGGATGTGTCATTATCCTGAACCTTATCTGCATTACTTCCTTTACCGTTGCTTAATAAGGCACTCTTCCCCAATATTCTATCAGCATTCTAAAAGAAGAAACAAGCAGACACATAACAAGTTTAGCATGTACTAGTATATGAAACTCATTTCGGTGAACCAGTTCATTAGTAAGGTGGACATGATTAAACTACCAAGTCTTCTATTGCCAAGTACTAGTACATAATAAAAGCATCAAACAAACATATATCTATGTCCTATGGTAGCAATGGAATCTTAAATTAGAACATTTGTTCTTCAGGTTTAGGCACTTGTTCTACATGAACAGAGTACAGCAAGACGCAAGAATATAATACTGAAAAATAGAAAATGAGCTCATAGACCTTACCACATTCTTGGTTCGGGACCAATACAGAACAAGGCGTTCCCAGTCATCGTCCAGTAAATGTGTCTCAGGAGAACGTAAGGGAATTTGATGAGTTTCTTTGCCGGTG
Organism: Triticum urartu; assembly: GCF_056163025.1. NCBI lineage: Eukaryota > Viridiplantae > Streptophyta > Magnoliopsida > Poales > Poaceae > Triticum > Triticum urartu. Next base: position 87,655,622 of record NC_141875.1, read on the forward strand.
AAGTACGTTTTCTTCAGGTAATTCCGATATTGCCACCAAGCATTCTTGAAGATAGCAGAGGTATTAGCACAGGTTACCTCATCCTGAGTTTCCAAATCGGTCCTTTTCTATAGAGAAAATGAGAAAATTTGCTGTATTATAACCATCATGGAGGTAGGATGTATGGGACGAAGCAAAGTAATTGCCATGAATAACATTACTTACACATAACTCCTGGACAAACACCTGTAACTGGCATTTTCCTTCATCTTCAATATAATATTTCCAAGATGGGAAGATACACACATACGATTTAACAACATCAAATGCGATAGATGCTAAACTACGACTAGCTGGTTGTGCTTCCTCCACAGGAATAGGCGTACTAACTGGTGGAGTTGGGGTTCGCCGTGATAGTACTGGACCTATGGGCACTGGAGCTGCCTTACTAACTGCTCTTGTTTGGGAGCTCTGTGGTGGAGATGGTGCTGTGTCAACAGGAACTGGGTTACTATCGGCTGGGGTTGGGGTTAGATTGGGTGAAGCTGGTTCTCTGTCCATCGTAGTAGGGGTACAATCTGCGAGAGTTTGGGTTATGTGTGGTAGGGCTGGTTCTTGTGCATGTACAACTGGGGTGCTATCTCCACCAAGAGGTAGCACTGTTTTATTTGAAGACCGTGTTTTTAGTCCGCTAGATACTGGCATCACCCGCTCCAATTCAAATGGCTGATAAACAGGAAACATAGTTGAATGTACAGACATTGTAGGAGAGACAGATGCAATAGATAGTGTGGAAAAAAGAGGGCATGAAATAGTTGACATGTATATTGTTTAACTAAAACGGATAGCATGACATAATTTCACATATATGATGTCTATCTAAACTGGATAGCATAGCATAACATAATTCAAAGATATGATGAATAACTAAAGAGGATCGCATGACATAATTCACCTACATGTTATCTAAGTAATCAGGATCACATCATTTAATTCACATATGTGATTTATATGCTAAATAGAGGGCATTCGATATGATGTCTGAACTAAGAACATGGTGTTGAATATTGTGTATATGATGTCTAAACTATGCAATGCAAGACACCGTATGCATGATATGAGCAGTATAACCGTGCCAAGTTAGAGCATACACCTCAGTGGGGGGATAGGACTGGTCATCTGTCTCTGAATCCATCTCTGAGGAGCTATCGGGACCCAACAAGAGATCTGCTTCGACATGTAGCACTGTCTGCTCTGAAGGCCTTGTTTTCACTCCAGATTTTTCCATCTCCCACCCAAATGGCTGATTCACAGGAAGAGTAGTTTAATGTACAAACATTGTCGACAAATGGAAATGTAATGAAGAAAAGGATGGGAAAGATATCATTCAAATATATGATGCCTGGTTAAACAGGATGGCATTGCACATTTCACATATATTATGGCTGGCTAAAAGACAAGAGACTGCATAATTCCCATATATGATATAGAAACTAACAGGTGGCATTACAGAACATGTCTAAACTAAGCAGATGACATATATGATGTTAAAAGTAGGCACTGCAAAGCAACATACGCATAATATGACTAACATCATCATGCCAAGGTAGAGCAAACACCTTGGGGGGTAAATAGGAGTGGTCAGCGACGTCCGAATCCGCCTCAGAACAGATATCTTCCTCTGGATTACAATCAGGAGAGGGGTGGGGAGGGTTTGCCATTGAACCCACCATGGAGCGATGTCTGCATGACATTGTATTGTCGCGCAAAACTCTTCTCTTTTTCTCTACATGTTCAGCATGACTGTGTACAATATCTGACATGCATACGAAAAAATATGGTGAGATTATGTAAGGAGAGCATGCAGAAATTTAGAGTGATGGTAACAACCAGTGGATCGATGTTTTTCCGTTGAACCAAAATAGCCCTAATGGATCGACGTGAATGTATAGTAATAAGTGATGCAACAAGTGTACAACCTCTTTGCCGTAGCCGTGTCGACCTCAGCATCATTGGGTTGGTCGCTGAAGCAGTTGAGGCAGAGGTGGCTGTCGGAGGTGTGGAGGAAGATCTGAGGAATCTGTAGACGGCGTCCAGGGCACTGCTCTGTTGTGACGGATCGTTCTATCGTTGGAGCAGCTCCGGTGAGCCGTAAGACGTCAAGGCTGAAGCAGCACAAGACAGACATCGTCAATCTCAAGTGGGATTCTAATAGCATCTCCAATAGATGATGTAAAATGGATGTAAAATTAACATCACCAAAAACCACCTGACTACAACAGATGAGGTAAAAACTGTTGACTCTGAACTTAACTGTCGAAACTGAAATTTACTGTGGAATCTGAATGCTACTGTCGAAACTGAACGCAATGGTAGCAGAGAGGCACTTGACATGTAGTTTAGGGAGGGCCTGCAGTTCATCTTCAACCTGCACCCCCTGAGCCGCCAGCCACCACCGGCCGAACCGCCGGCCCCAGCGCCGCCTCGCCGCCCCGGCCAGCCCTCTAGGCCCCCGCCCCCACCCTGAACCCTAAGATAGATAGTGGGTACCTCTCCGGCGAGCCCCCGTCCCCGCTGTGGGTGGTTCTTCCTTAACTCCGGCGAGCCCCCCCAACCCCTGAAAATCGACTAACCCAAAAGTCGATTCAGTCGACTGAAGTGTGGCTTAATCGGAGCAGAGCAGCAGCACGAGCGAGGGGGAGAGCAGCTGCAGCAGCTGGGCGAGCGAGCGATCGAGCGAGAGTCAGTGCAGCATCAGCAGATCTGGCTGGTATGGACGCCGCCACCGAAGGGGCCTCGCACTGGGGGAGAGCCGCCGTGGAGATGTCGCCTGCGGCGCCGGCTTCAAGGTAGCCGCTCCATGAGGGTGCGGGATGGAGCACCGTCGGCGCCGGGAGGTCGAGTTAAGGAGAAGGTGCGATGCGATGAGTGTACAACCTCTTTGGTGGCGCTGAGTAGGCCTCGGCTTCGTCCGAGGAGTCGGTGAGGATGCTGCGGTTTGGTGGAGCAGGTTAAGGCGGTGCTGTGGGGATGGAGCAGCCGCAATACACAGGCGATCGTCGGAGCAGCTCCTTGGAGGTGGAGGACGGGGCGGCTGAACCGGCGGGACGGCGAGATGGATGACGGATCCTCATCCGGGGAGGTGGACGAGGGACGTCGAGCTGTTGCGCTGGACGACGTCGTTGGGGAAGAGGCTCCGGCTGGGCAGCGGTGACGTGGCGGACAGAGGAGGGTGGGGTTTTGCGGCTGCAGCGGAGAGGTTATGGCGGCCTGGGATTTCGAACGGCGAAAAGGGGGCGATGGGAGGGGGTGAAGCATGACTTAGGAACGCACTTGTCCAAAATGTAGGGTGTGTTACAAAAGTACCCCCCACCGATTTGAACTAGCGGCCCTTTCGGCTCAGGGTTAGAAGGGGGATTTCGCGTGTCGGGATTTGGCAGCTGGAGGGAGTTTTCGCACGCGTTGTAATTTCGGGATAGCAAGGCGCGGGTTGTGAAAGCGCTAGTTTTGGGAGCACGATATCTGAATTTTTGTGATATAACAAGACGCGGGTTGAATTTTAGGGACAAGCCTAACGTGTAGTAATATTGTACTTGTACGTACCAAATCAATTCACACTTCCCTCAACCAAAAAGAAAATGAAAAAAATAAAACTATTCACACCACACAAAGAGAGAGTCTTGCCCCGTTTTACTATACAAATGCTATTCAAAGCTACTCCCTCCTTCCATCTATATAGGGCCTAATACGTTTCTCGATGCTAACTTTGACCAAATATTAGAGCAATGATATATGACATGCAACTTACACAAAGCACACCGTTAAATTCGTCTGTGAAAGGTTCTTTCAATGATATAATTTTCACATTGTGCATGTCATGTACTATTAATCTTGTCAATAGTCAAAGGCGGTCTTAAAAATCTCATTACACCCTATATAGATGGAAGGAGGGAGTATGAATCCATGTTATGTCCGATTAAATTTTTTCGCTTGCTGTATAATGCATGTAACCTACTCATACCAACATTTTAGTGCATTCCAAATGTCTATACTACCGCTGCAATTCGAACTAAATTTGAATTCGTTTCTTTATTTCAATAAGAATCTACAATCATGATTGTTGCCAACTTCAACCATCATAGTTTCCTTGCTATCCGCCAGATATAAATCAGACGGCCTATAATGCAGGATGGCAGGCACACCATCATCAACAACTCTATTTTTTTATAAGAGTAGAGATAAAACATATTAAATGTAGTATACCATGTTCATAACCACACCATGTGTATCACCGTTATATATATTCACACATCCATCGGTTTGAAACACTATGATAAATTCTTCAAATATCTGAATTCGCTTTTTGTAATGAAGTATATATGATCTCTATTCGTCTTTTACACCCACACAACCCTCTTATCTTTGTAGCTAGCGCTAACTTTCTCTTGTGCATGCACACGCCCGCATCCCTCTCACCCTCCCTCAGCATTCTCTAGCTCCATCGCGCAAATTCATCTTTTCACTTTAGATCGTTCATCCACGGTGTGTGTAGGCCCCCCAGCTCCTTCTTTACGGCACACATCGATCGATATGCCTCTCTAGCCAGGTGTGCCTAGCACAAACACAAGCTTCCCCTCTTCTCTTGTCACTGTCCATGCCTCACTCCCACCACTCTTTTCATCGTTCTCCTACTCACACACTCCTCCCCCTCGATATAGTATGCCTCTCGTACCACCTCCTACATGCATCCCTCTCTCTCTATCCTTCTCCTCGTGCCTCATTTGCTTCTAACACACACATGCATGTATACCGATCGATCTCCCAACATATACCTAGATCGACTTTAACTACCCCCCATCGATCGACGTACCTCACAAGTTATGTCTCTCCTTTATCTTACAAAGGGCGATTGATCTTCCTATGTAGTTACGTCTGCTTACCACAACCACATCGTCCCCCCTCATCATTCGTGCATGCCTCTTGACCCGTCTCTCACACGCACGTGCACAGACAACAAGCAGCCATCTCCTCTCTTATTGATATTGCGGGCGTGCCCTCTATTTGTCTAGCAAGCCTATCCCACCATTTGTTAGAAGCAACTCCACTACCACCCCCTCCAACACTCTAGCTCTGTCTCTCTCCCAACCTTATTCATCTCCTACACATATGCATGGATGTCGATCGATCTCCCTTAATACATGAGGCAGATCGATCTCCTTAATACATGAGGTAGGCCTCTCTCCTCCTCCACACATATACCAGCCATTGTACCTCTATAGTTAATTGGGCCTCCCTCTTCCCCTCACCACACACCGATAGTCGAGCGCTGCAGGTAGGTATCCATGCCACAGAGACAAACTGCACATGTCCCATCTCACGTTCCAGTAGGCCAACCATTCTATATCTTTGACGTGGGCACACACAAATTCAATGGCACTCTTTATCGATCGCACACGCACACACACACATCGTCCCTCTCTTCGATTCTATGGACACCTCAAGCCGATGATAGCTCCACTCTCTTCTCATGGATCGCCCCCTCTATATATATGTTATATCCAGGACTCTATTTCACACACATTGCATATGTTAAATTTTTTGATTGACCCCCTCCCCAATAACTCTCAAGAACCCACACACTATATCTCTCTAGGTTTGTATCTCTCTCACACAACCCCACGCAGGTGGTGTACATATACAAGAAGAGAATAGGTGCACCGTGCATGTACTCACGCTTCGTGCCCAGCCACACCCGCGCAGGTACACGGTGGAGCTCATTTCTTTACGAAATGGCAGCCCACGTGCTAATTTGAACGCCTGTAGCGGTTGTTTACCTAGGGAGGTCGTGTACCACGCGTGCACGAAACAAAGTTTGACTTGACGCGTTGCCGCGTTATTTTTAAATAAAGTTATAGCGCTCAATGGCACGTACACATAATATAAAATGATTTTTATGGAGGAAAAGGTAGTCCGCTCTTCAGAGTATCTCACACAAGGCTCTGGTGGCCTCTCTCTCTCACCGTGGGTCACTGATCCGCCCGCATCCCGTCCGCCGGGGGAAAGGGAGTGCGGTGGCCTCTCTCTCTCTCACCGTTGGTCACTGATCCGGCTGCATCCCGTCCGCCTGGGGAAAGGGAGTGCGGTGGCCTCTCTCTCTCTCACCGTTGGTCACTGATCCGGCCGCATCCCGTCCGCCAGGGGAAGGGGAGGAAGTGCATCGTTTCTCCGTTCGATGGCGCCGAGGCAGCACGTCCCGATCTGCGGTACACGCTGTTCTCTCTGACCAAGCTCCGGCGGGCAGGGCCTACGCCACCTGCTCGCAGATTCCGCTCGCTGCCGCTCACCTAGTTACATCCCGACGACCTCCAGGTATCCCCTCTGGCCTTGCTCCACTGCCCATTTTCCCACGTCGCTGCATGTGGATCTTCCATAGTTCTTTACCCAAAAAGTCGCTCGTCCGGCGTACTTTCCATATTGCATTCTTGTCCTCACACCATTTTAGACAAACACAACAGTGTTGTTATCTTCCCTTAGGACAAGGAATATGCTTCTTTTTTGTCGTCGCATGTGTCATCAACTGTTATTGGCCAGTAATTGTTTCCTTTCTACCTCTTTTTTGCAAACAGGGCTATCCATTTCACGTCGTTGCTATTGCGACCTTTTGGTGAACTGCACAAATCACTTTTTTCTTAAGAGTGTTTTGTGCAGTTGTACTAAAATGTCACACGGGCAACGTCTCTACATTTCAGTGCGACTGCACAAAGGGAGATTGGTTTTGCTCTATCCTCCTCATCCAACTCCGAGCCTAATCTTCTCCAACTAGTTAGTCTTAAGAGAGACTGCAAAGGTGACCGGCTTCTATTTGTGTGTTTATTGTTTCATCAACAATCCTCTATTATCGTAATCACACTTGATATCTTTGGAACAGGGACGCTCAGCTCTATTTTAGTGGAACTGCACAAAATGATCGGAATGTTGCATGCTCCAGACAGCTACTTTTTTCCCCAACATGCCTTGTTGATTTAGACAGAGCTGGGGGGACGTTGCTGCCAATGAGAGCATGGATCAATTTTAATTTAACACCTTCTCACAACTTTGTCTTCAGTTGTGATGTAATTATTAGCTCTGATCTGCTAATAATTGACATGCATTAGCAAGGATGTTAGTTTTTTATTGTTTCCAAAAGAGCATCGATGGCAAGACACGCGAAACAAAAGCTGAAGGCTCACACCATTATACAATTTCATGTCGCTGGAAAATTATTTGTATAGTACGTCAATTATGTAAACAAATGATGGAAGCTTGATAGCATTGCCAGAAGCCTCTTCATCATCCGGGTCCATGTGCCATGCACAAAATTATACTCCTTCGTTCCTAAATATTTGTCTTTTTACAAATTTCAAACGGGCATATTTTAGAGTGTAGATTCAGCGCATAATTGGTTTGCTGCCAAAAATTGGCATGCCAATGTTTGGCATTGTGCCAAATATTGGCAACTACTTGGTTGGCTACGAGTTGTTTTGCCTCTCTCACATAAAGTTGCCAATAGTTGGCAAGTCTCGGTATTGCCAATAGTTGGCAGTGCCAACATTTGGCAAGCCAAATATTGGTAGCAAACCAATTATGCTCTCACTCATTTTGCTTCGCATGTGTACTCCCTCCATTCCTAAATATTCTATTCGTCTTAACAGAGATTTCAACAAGTGACTACATACGGAGCAAAATGAGTGAATCTACACTCTAAAATATGTCTATATACATCCATATGTGCCAGTCCATTTGACATCTCTAAAAAGATAAATATTTGAGAGAGAGTAGTCACTCGTTGAAATCTCTAGAAAGACAAATACTCCGGAGTATATTTAAGAACCGAGGGGGTAGTGCACAACTGCATGGGAGACTCAGCCCGGTCGTTGCGCCACATTAATAGTGAGTAATGAGCAGTCAAATCATAAGCCCCACCTTTCCCACTGTAAGTTGCTCTGAAGAAGCAACCATCAATACGCTCTTCTTTGAATCCGCTCATACTACTCCATCCGTCACTCTTTATACAGCGCGCTTCAGAAAAAAGAAAAAAAATCTGTGGGACCAAGGCGACTAGCGATCGGCCTGAAAAATAGCATTGGTAGTTATAGCACGTCGTCTATTACTAGAGGGAATAATGCGTACACACATGCATGCAGTGTGTGACGCCCCCGATTTGACCGTACACTAATCATACACGCAAACGTGTACGATCAAGATCAGGGACTCACGGGAAGATATCACAACACAACTCTACAAATAAAATAAGTCATACAAGCATCATATTACAAGCCAGGGGCCTCGAAGGCTCGAATACAAGAGCTCGATCATAGACGAGTCAGCGGAAGCAACAATATCTGAGTACAGACATAAGTTAAACAAGTTTGCCTTAAGAAGGCTAACACAAACTGGGATACAGATCGAAAGAGGCGCAGGCCTCCTGCCTGGGATCCTCCTAAACTACTCCTGGTCGCCGTCAGCGGGCTGCACGTAGTAGTAGGCACCTCCCGAGTAGTAGTAGTCGTCATCAACGGTGGCGTCTGGCTCCTGGGCTCCAGCATCTGGTTGCGACAACCAGGTATAAAGGATAGAGGGAAGAGAAGGAGAAAGCAACCATGAGTACTCATCCAAAGTACTCGCAAGCAAGGAGCTACACTACATATGTATGCATTGGTATCAACTGGAATAAGGCTATTATATGTGGACTGAACTGCAGAAAGCCGGGATAAGGGGGGATAGTTAGTCCTTTCGAAGACTACGCTTCTGGCAGCCTCGTCTTGCAGCATGTAGAAGAGAGTAGACTGAAGACCTCCAAGTAGCATCGTATAGCATAATCCTAACCGATGATCCTCCCCTCGTCGCCCTGTGAGAGAGCGATCACCGGTTGTATCTGGCACTTGGAAGGGTGTGTTTTATTAAGTATCCGGTTCTAGTTGTCATAAGGTCAAGGTACAACTCCAAGTCGTCCTGTTACCGAAGATCACGGCTATTCGAATAGATTAACTTCCCTGCAGGGGTGCACCACATATCCCAACACGCTCGATCCCATTTGGCCGGACACACTTTCCTGGGTCATGCCCGGCCTCGGAAGATCAACACGTCGCAGCCCTACCTAGGCACAACAGAGAGGTCAGCACGCCGGTCTAAATCCTATGACGCAGGGGTCTGGGCCCATCACCCATTGCACACCTGCACGTTGCTTAAGCGGCCGGAAGCAGAACTAGCCCCCTTAATACAAGAGCAGGCTTACGGTCCAATCCGGCGCGCGCCACTCAGTCGCTGACGTCACGAAGGCTTCGGCTGATACCACGACGTCGAGTGCCCATAACTGTCCCCACGTAGATGGTTAGTGCGTATAGGCCAGTAGCCAGACTCAGATCAAATACCAAGATCTCGTTAAACGTGTTAAGTATCCGCGAACACCGACCAGGGCCAGGCCCACCTCTCTCCTAGGTGGTCACAACCTGCCCTGTCACTTCGCCACAAAGATCCACACAGAGGGCCGTTGGGACAAAGGTCCTTTCAGCCCCCAATCCGTGAATCACTCGCGGGTGCTCCACAAGCCGACCCGACTTTAGTCACCACATGTATCATGTATAAAGTATATAGTATATACCCGTGATCACCTCCCGAGTGTTCACGGCCCGATAATATAGCATGGCAGACGGACAAGAATGTATGGCCACTGATGATAATCTAGCATCCTATACTAAGCATTAGGATTGCAGGTAAAGGTAACAACAGTAGTAGCAAGGACAGACTATGCATCAGAATAGGATTAACGGAAAGCAGTAACATGCTACACTACTCTAATGCAAGCAGTAGAGAAAAGAGTGGGCGATATCTGGTGATCAAGGGGGGGGGCTTGCCTGGTTGCTCTGGCAAGAGAGAGGGGTCGTCAACACCGTAGTCGATCGGGGGTACCGGCAGCGGTCTCGGGGTCTACCGGAAAGAAGTAACGGAGGGGGAACACATTAAATAACAGAGCAAACAAAGTAACACAAAACGTAATATGGCAATGCGCGGTGCTAGAGGTGACCTAACACAGTACTAGGTGATACCGGTGAAGGGGGAAACATCCGGGAAAATATCTCCGGTGTTTCACGTTTTCGGACAGATGAATCGGAGGGAAAAGTTCCATGTTCATCATGCTTGAGGTGTGTGGTAGGCAAATGATTGGCATATTTGGATTCGTCTAATTTTTCTGATCATCTTTCATATATAAATTATTCCGATTCGAGTTACGGATTATTTTCTATGGATTTTTCAAAGTTTTAACAATATTTCGAAATTATTATTAACTCGAAATAAAAGGGGAAATTGCTATGTGCACCCAGCAGAGTGTACACAGCAGGGCCACCGGAGGCTGACAGTGGGGTCAACAGTGCAGTCAACAGTCAACTGTTGACTGTTGACTGGTCAAAACCGTAGATGGGCCCAGGTGTCATTCACACATATCTTGCATTTTCTTTTTAAGTGGATATTTAGAGGGGGGTCCACCTGTCATTTTCACTATACCTAACCACTGATTAGACTAACTAGTAGGAGTACTAGTTAGCTAATGGAGAGCCGGCCGGCCACCACACACAGAACACACACGCACACACAATGCCAAGGTTAAGAAAAGATAGCATTTTGTGATTTTTGTAAGATTTAAACCATGCATCAAATGAATTTGGTCCAGTGGAGTAATATGAAGTTTGTCAAGTGTACATTCTACTCATATTTATTTTTGGCCTGTTAGTAGTTGTTTAACCGGAGTTTAGGGGCTGTCTAGGGGGTTACTCATTGTAGAAATACAAAAGCTAGCTAGTAGCTACAGTACTAGCAGTTGTTGTATAAGCAGAGCACTGGCAATGGCGTGGCACAGGCGATGCGGTGCACCGACGCCGCGACGCGAGCGAGCTGCACACGGACGCAGCAAGCGCGCGAGGCCGAGGGCGGCCAAGGCGCGAGCGCGGGCGGCCCGGGGCAGTAGCTAGCGAGGCAGGGCTTGGCCCGGGCGGGCAGCGTCCATGGCGTGCGCGGAAGTGGCCGTAGGCCACGGTGGGCGTGTGTGGGGACGGGGATGCGGCAGCGCGGGCGAGTGGCCGCGGAAGTAGGTAGGGCCTCGCAGAGGCCGGCGCGTGCGGAGGCACGGCCAGGCGCAGCGGCGGCGACAAACGAGGCGCGTGGAGCGTAGCGAGCGAGTGCAGGCACCTGTGGGCGCGCACTCTGGCGTAGCGAGGGGAGCGGTCAAGCGACGGTGGCGCAGGGCGTGGTCAGGTAGCGGGGGCCCGAGACAGGACGCAGCCGGCGCGGTCGTGCGCATGTGCGCCCGCCGGCGGGGCCAACGCATGCAACAGTAGTGGCTGTCGCGATGCGGGCGTGGACGTGATGGTGCTCGGGGCTCGCGGGAAAAGGCAGCTACGACACGGGATTGAGCAGACGAGGACGAGGGGAAAGGATGAGAGCTCACGGTGAGGCACATGAAAGGCCGGCGACGGATTAGGAGCAGCAGGACGGTCGCAACGGACGGAGCTCGTTGAGGAGGAGGCCAGGGACGACGAGGCGGCCACGGCGAGGACGAACGGCGTCGGGGCGGCAAGCGTCGTCTTCGCGCGCGTCCTAGTGGAGGCGGTCGGGGACGGGGAGCTTCGGCGTCAGGTGGCGGTGACAGGGCGCCGCGGGCGTCCGGATCGGGGCGGAGAGGGAGAGTGAGGAGAGAGTTAGGGCTAGGGTTTTCCGACGAAGGGGCGCCGACCCTATTTGTAGGCGGGGGTTCGCCGGCGGATGGCCGCCACGGCGTGGACCGGTGCCGTGGCGGGCATCGGGCATGCCCACGACCCCCCCACGAACAGGGAGGGAGCGGGTACCGGGGGAACTGGGCCGGCCTGGTGGTTAGGTGGGCCAAGTGGCCTAGTGGGAGGGGATTGATTCGTTTAATTTTATCTTTTTGTTTATTAACTTTTTATCTTTAACCTTTTATTTTTTATTTAATTTCCACACCATTATAGTTTAATAAAAATATGAGACCCCGACCTAAATTAGTGTTTTAGTTTAACCCTCAGCCACAAAAAGTTTGGTACTCAATTAATTTAGTCCAAAAATTTACTATTTTAAAAGGCATTTATATAGTAGTTTAAGCCATTGTTATATAAAAAAAAGAGCATTAAATATTTTATAAAAGTGTGGTTCCTTCACCAATATTACCTATGAATTATTTGGTTCACTCCCAACATTTTATTTTTAATATTTGAAAAAAAATTATTGTTTGCTTGATTTTGATTTTGAATTTGAATCGGGTTCGAACTAACGCGAGATTAGCGACAGTAACGGAAGTGACATGGCATTATTAGCAGAGGTTACTGTAGCTTGATTATCCGGACGTCACACAGTGCTTCCACCCCGGGTACACACATGCATGCACTCCGTAGTAGTACAATACATGAAGAGAAAATTGTGGACTTGATTGCGGTTACCATGCCCTAATTAATTGAGCATTATACCAAGCGCGTCTAAAGTCTCTCTGGTGGTGGAAATGCATTGAGAGAAATGCATCATAATGAAGCGCGCCATGTAAACTGTGACGGAGGATGGAGTAGTATGAAGGTGCAAAACCAAGTACGCGTACTACTGCGCTTGGCTCTTCGTCCCTTCGTGAAGTCGAACAATGATGGTACTCCGCATGTTGGGTACTACAGTGTATGCCTCTGACAATCTGACACCGAATGGACTGATGCATGTCCACCGAGGGTAGGTTGCATTAGTTAAAAGGCGTAAGAGAGCTTCACCTTGTCCTGCAAGCTTCTCCTCGTTCTGCGAGTTGACGGGACACACCAAAAAGTAGTGCTAGTCCATACTCCCTCCTTTTCGGTTAATATGGCTTAATCTTTTTTGCGGGTAAATGAGAGAGCTTTATTCATATATAAGTATTCTTAGGACGATCAGCCAAGACACTGGTCACTAGGAAGCGAGGTACCCCACAAAAAAAGTAGGAAGCGAGGTGTTTCATCAAGCCAGCTCTCGGCCACATTCAAAGTGCAGCAAGCACGGTTCGCACGAAGATGCGCCGCAAGGTTTGCTGACCTGTTTACATGCTGAATAACAAAAAAAGAGGAAATATTACTGAGCGCTACTATTTGTAACAGGATATGAGCCAGAATTAAGCGAGAATTGTGGCGAGTGTTCCATGCAATCAACTTCCATTATCACATGCGAGAATCCTCGAAAAGAACCCAATGTGTTGAAGATTGCTTTTATCACATCTATTACATTATTAAAACGATAGAAAACGATGGGAGATGATTCAGTATTACAAAGTTATGATAAATGAACGGCAATGATTTGTTGACCTCAACTTATGGCAGTGTAAAGGCATACAGAGTCCACACGGCCAACGGCAAGACCAGCTTATAGGCAAAAGGAATTACATGGCCAGCTTAAGAAAAGAGTCCATAATCCATACGCCAACTTCCATCGGCTGGCTAGACTAGCGTATAGTCAATTAGTACACGAGCGTGTTATTTCATCACCACGACACTACGCACGTAATAACAGCAACAATATAAAAAAATGTATTAAAAACATATATAATGGGAGTATATTACAAGACGTGTACCATAATTATATGTACAACTCTATCATCCGACACATACAATAATGTATGGATGTATACTTCATCAAGTACATGAAAAGAAAGTTCAGCTGGATTACGAATTAGTCATGTATATAAATAATGTCCAGTCAAAAATGACTGTTCAGTAAAAAAACTAACATTCGGACTAGGAGCCACGCATCAAACCATCCACATATATCAGCAAAAATCTATATGGACGCAGCAATGTCCAAACCTATAAAAACAGAGGATGCACCAAATGCTAAATAAAAATAAATTTACTTTATCACTGGCACCTCAGCTGTTAAGTACATACGCTAAAAGTAAAAGAAATTGATTGCATTTTTTGCGGCAAAAAAAAACTGATTGCGAACAAAGATTCTAAATAGAAGATGGAATGTCATAAAAATACTAAGGATAAAGGAAATTGACTGCGTGAGATTGGTGCTAGATAGATTAATGTATGCAATAAAATGTTAATCTTCTTTTTGTTGCAGAAGAATAAAATTTTAATCTTCGTCGCAACTTACCATCAAATATTTATTCATAGTACGAAGTTTGCAATTTTCTACCAGCATATGCGTACAAAAAACATAGTCAAAGATACATGCTAGAGACCGATTCAATGTGAAATTATCATTCATATGTATTTTTAGTTGAGCAAATTGATATAGAAATGATTAGAAAAATGAGCTATGACAAGAATAATGTATAATATAATATTTTAGCTCTAAAATTTGAATACATAGAGACGGGTCACGAGAATAGAGCAAGAGAAGGATTCCTCAAAATAGAAAAGACAATTGAAACACGATCAGTGCTGAAGTCCGTGATGGGTGACGACACATGCATGGTTAATTACGAGCCATCAATGTTTGTTTTGAGAGTTCCCAAGAAAGTCGTATATAGTAAAATATAAATACACGACGAGTGACGATTGTAAGAAGAAAATCCAAGAAAAAATAAAGAAATTATTATCAAACTACAGTTTTGTACGATGGTTGTACTCCCTCCGTCACAAAATAAGCGTCTCAACTATGTACTAACATTACTAGAAAGTTATACTAAGGTGAAAAATTCAAAAAATATTGTCAAACTACAGTTTTGTACGATAGCATTCCCTCCGTCACAAAATAAGTGTCTCAACTCTGTACTAACTTTACTACAAAGTTGTACTAAGGTTGAGACACTTATCTTGGGTTGGAGAGGGTAGATGTCAGTGTCGTCACCAAGGCCCTTACAAAAAACTAATATGCTCCATGTTTTTTTTTTCTAAATTTAATCATATTTTCTCAAGACACACAATTTGATTAATATGTTTTTTGTCACACGAATTTAATTGAATAATCACCGTAATGCCCAGCATAACCTTAACTTAAACTGCAAGAGAAAACCGAGATATTATAGTAACAGGGAAATTAATGTGAGGTTTACACAAGAAAATTAAATACTAACGGGAGGAACAATCATATGAATTTTCCGTGTGGGCATATCTAACGTAAGCTTGAAGTATGGAAAAATATTGAAATATTTCTACGGTAAATATCCTAGAAAAAGCAACGTGCATGGGTTCTATATATGCAGCCATGTGGGGTCTAAGAGTACTCAAAGATAATGATAGGAGCTGAGTGAATATGAGCAGATGTATATGCAGGAATTAGTATGGTCACCAGTAGAGTTAACCACATCTTCAGGGGAGAAAATGTGAATATGTAAGTATAGTACATAAGACTATACAAAGTGTGTCTACTATGCAAAAATAGAAGAAAAGAATTGTTTAGGCAGAAAAAGGAAAATGGCTGTGAAAAGTTAAATTACAATCGATGTAATACAAAATGTAGCTTAACAGGAATATTTTAAACAACACCCAAAGCAAATTTCTTGAGACCTGCTTTGTAGGAAATATTTTTCTATTTTTCAAAAGATTTATCACATGCTAATACTGTAGTTTCAAATCAAATATCAGTTTCCCACAAGGAAATAACTAAATGGTGAGCAATTCTGAATATGTTATTTCATGTTGTATGTAGGTGACAAGTTCTTTAGTAATTCCTGACATAAACAAAGTTCTTTTACAATTAGATATATACCACTGAATGCCACAACATCATTACAAAAGCCAATATTGCTTGTAAAGATTTCAAAACCAATGTGGAAGGTACAATATACAAATATACGATTCGATAAAAAATCTAGCTGCGCAAATGCGCGGGTGAACCTGCTAGTTTTAAAATTATAATAAGAGTGCAGACGCTCCTCCATCCGGTTCCTAGTACTAGTATAGTACGTACCTTTATGGATTATAGTAGTAGTACTAGTATCCTTTGGTTTGTAGGATTTTTGTAGGAATTCTATAGGATAGGATTTGCAAAGGAAAAATTCCTTTGAAGCCCTTTGATTTGTAGGAATGGATTCCTATTCCTATGTAGGATAGGAATCAATCCTTCACGTTTTGGAAGAAAAAAACATTAGCCTAGACTCAATGGAAGAAAATCCTATCCTATTCACCAAATGACATCCCTTTCTCTCTAGGAGTTGACATGCATGTCATCTCACTTCCTATGATTTTCCTATTCCTATAAAATTCCTATCCTATGAACCAAAGAAGGCCTAAACTTTGCGCTTGGCTGTTCGGGAAGTCGAACAATAATAGCACTAGTAGTATAGTGTATGCTTCTGGCAATCTGACACCGAATTAACTATTGCACGTCCACCGCCTGAGCGAGGGAGAGCTTGCATTAGTCAAAAGTTTCTCCTTGTCCTGCGAGCCACCACACGCAAGCTTCTCCCGCCCTGCAACCTTCTCCTCGTTCGGCAAGTTGACGAGACACAGCAAAGTAATGCTAGTCCATGCTGCCTCCCCTCTGGTTAATATGGCTTAATTTCAAACGAGATAAATACACTGTCTGTCACTGTATATTTGTAAAAATACGGTCAGTGGAATTCATAATACGCTCATTGCGCTCAATATATATATTTTTCGGTGTTCGTACGGTCACTAACTCACCCTGACTGAGTATGTGTGTGCATGCACGTGTAGGTTGAGCACTTGAGCGTGACCGTGTGTGTTCCGTCATGTGCTCGGACATGCATGCATTAGGGCGTCGCGCGCGTTTTTGCGTCCATGTGTACATGTGACTATTGCATACACGTAGGGGGAGTACGTGTAGGGGCCACTAAGGAGCAGTCAAATCACACAGTAAGTTAGTCGGAAGAAGCAACCATCATTTCACTCTTGAATGACACGTACGCAATATAAAATGGTTGATATGGACAGAAAAAGAAAACCACTATATATACACTAGTAGGAGCCTAAGCTACAAGCCTGCTTGCTTAGGTTGCTCTCTTCACAAGCATAGAACGACGGGCCTGATCCCGCAGCCGGGGGAAGGGAACAATGTTCTGCATAGACGCGGTCGACATCGGCGAGGGAGAAAACCCACAGTCGGTGCATCCCAATCGGGGGTCACCGCGGTATGGGCCGATGCCGTGTCCCAACCGCCCTTCTAGCTACAGCCCGACGTCCCAGGTAGTCCATCTTCCTTTTGGAGCCGGCTTGCTCCACTGCCGTAGCTCCATCTCCATGTCGATCTTTCTCTACTTCTACCGGCTTCTACTTGTGATGAGTTTATGTCTCATGAACTAGTGCCAGTACTATTATTCTAATCACACTTCTTCAATATCTTTGCCATCAGGGATGCTCAGGTCGATTTTAGTGGAACTGCACAAAAGCATCGTATGATCCGAGGGTGCCAGCCGTCTTTCCTTCGACAGGTTCTACCTGGAAAGGGAATTAAATCATGTTTAGGGTTTAGGTTTTAAGTCGTAGTGACCCCATCAGTAGTTTTTCTATCGTACACACTCTCACAACTTTTGTATTTAGTTGTGAAGTAAATATTGGCTATGATCTGTGAATCATTGAGATGCATCAGCATGAGTGTTAGTTTTCCTTTGTATTTGATGGAATGTTGTAACGGGGCAACCTTGGAATAGGAATGAAAATGGAGTGGAAAAGTTTCCGTTTTTCCGGAGAAAAAATGGAAACGGAGAGAAACCAATGTTTCGTTTCGTTGGATCACGCCATCGAGCAAAACCAACGTTTAAATCACGTCTGTCGTGTTCGTGTCTCACCCTCCTCCACGGCTCGACCCCATGCGGTCGCTCGGCATGCCACTCACCGCAAACCGAGTAGTATACCATAACTTTCCCGCCTGCTTGTCGATGGATCGCGCCATGGAGTACTAGCACTACTGGAAGAGATTGACGAGTTGGGGGAGGACAGCTAGCTGTAGCACGGACTCCCAAGAACTTACTACTGGAAGAGATCGCGCATGTTGTAGCCGGCTATTGCGACCTTTGAACGCGGAGCGGCCGCGTGCACCTGGAAGCGGCGCAGGCGATGCTCTCTCGGCCGGCGTGCCACAATCAATGCCGGCACCAGTGAGAGGTCGCGTCCGCTCTGGCCGGGCATGAATGCGACACTAACCGTTTCGGGCGGGAAGCACGCACGGGTGATGAAGAGGGTTCGTGTTGGTCAGGACCGGCCGTGGCAGCGGTCCGGACGTGCGCAAACAAGAGATGTTGTACGTTAATATTGTTGCATATATAATTAACAACATAAATAATGTACCAGTTGGACAAATATGATTGGAGATGGAGATGGAAATGGAATTTTACGTAAACACGGATATGCATGTCTATGTCTATGTGTGTGTGCGCGACGACTCTCGTGACCTGGAAGCGGGGGCGTGTTTTTGATCGAGTTTTCTTTCTTGGTACGTTAGAAAATTAGTTTGTCTAATTCACATCTAGATGTTATTTAAGGATATCACATCTAAGCTCCCACAAGTATATAATGTAGCAACAAGAAACAAAAAAAACTAGGAAAAGACCACAAACAGAGTGGACATCAACTTATATGTGACATAACTATGTCACATCTAGATGTGTCCTAGATAGACCCTTAAAAAATTGTCCGCCAATTTTCGTTTCTTTTTTCCGGGAACGCGCATATTCTATTTAAAACCACTGCTATGTAGAGATTTTTTTTTACTCCATTATAGCCTCTTGCTTGATAGAGTTTCTCACGTCTCGCTCTCTCACCCTCTCCATATCAAAACAAGATGACAGTGTCCACTCTATCTCTCTCCTCACCGGTGGTCACAGATCCGGCCGAATCCCGTCCGCTGCGGGAGGTGAGGAGGTGTGGCGTTGACGTTCTCGCCGTCGGCGACGGAGGAAGCCGATGCGCACCGTCCTCTCGGAGCCGGCGCTGGCGCGGACGAAGATCCTCCACACCCTTGTTCGCTACCGTCGTGTGGGCAGATCCCGCCCGCCTGCCTAAACGACATCTTGCCCACCTGAGGTATAACTTCTTGTACTGGTCCAGCTACCCAGGTCGCTGCGTGCGGGTTTTCTTCTATGCGACTACTCCCCAGCTCCCCATGCATAGTAGCTAGGGTTCGTCGGCTGGTCCAACATCACTTACTAGTACTATTATAGAGGAAATGCCACTCAAAAAGTTGTCCTGATTTATGCCTCGGTGGAGGTATACATGTTGTTTCAACAAAAAGTACATGGTGGTTGTGCGGTCATTGTCCATATGGTGGTAGTACTATCATTGGTTAAATGAAGAAATGCTTTTTTTCTCGGGTATCCTGGTTTAGTTCCCATCAAGATAATTATGATGCTTCTGTTTGTTGGTGTACTTTTCATTAATTCTTATTGACAATTGAGATGTCGTTGCTAACCCTTTTTTATATTTTTGGAAACAGCAATGCGTGTCTCCATACCCGGGCATGTCTTCCTCAATTTTAGTGGAACTGCACAAAATTGGATGGCCGTTGTTGTTCCGCCTCACTGTCCTCTGCCACATGGTTCTTCCTTCCTCGAGCTTGATTACTGAGAAGAAACAGACCATAGTGAGGATTTGTCGAACTTCTTAGGTGCCTCACCCAAACTTGATGCCAAATGGATGATGCATCACCACGATGACCTATCGACGCTCATGGTTGCGCCTCATGGTTGCGTCGGCTCGTGAAGCTGATCGATTTTCGATGAAAAACAAGCTGTCTTCCATCAGTGCTCTTTGCTTCTTACGCACAAAGATGATATCCTTCGTCAGTTCACCTTGGTTGCGTTGGAGACGCAGTCGTCTTTCATGTTGGTGCAATTTTCGCTAGGGTTTTACGACAGGTGGGCCCAAAATGTGGCTGGCTCACCTGTCATACAACCAAAAGCAGGTGCAGTGAAGGCACCGAAGCTCAGTCCGTACTACAGTAGTATATATATAAGCGGGAGCCTCAGTGCTTGTTCGCTAGGGTTTGCACTCTCCACACACTCGCCGCACTACATATATGTTACTCCCTCCGTTCCGAATTACTTGTCTTAGATTTGTCTAGATACGGAGGTATCTAGCACTAAAATGAGTCTAGATACATTTGCTAGGGTTTGCCATATTCACAGTCTCTCACCCTCTCTTCACCAGATCTAAACAAGACTGCGTTGGCCTCTTGTCTCTCTCCCCCCTCACAGCTAGTGAAGGAGGCATCCGTATCCCGTCGCATCGGGAAGGGGAGGAGGTGCAGCGTTCACTCTACCGCCTTCGGCGAGGGAGGCAATCCACTGTCGGCTGCGCTGTTCTCTTTCACCCAGCGCCGGTGTAGGAGGGCCACCGACCCCTACTTCCTCGCTGCCGTACTTAGTGTGGGCAGATCCGGCCTCCCGCCGCACGCCTTGCCACATCCCGACGACCCTAAGGTATAAGTTTCTTTGAAACCGTCGTTGCTCTAGCTGCATGCGGATCTTTTTCGATCTGTAGTCGAATCTAGGTCTTGGTTCAAAGAGGAATGAAGGGTGCGGTGGGCTGGAGCAAGAATCTAGGACGTGGTTCAATGAAGAAAGGTGGGGCGAAAAGTAGTATAGACTGGCTATCCAGCCGCTTTGTAGGTCGAAAAGGGAAAAAGGGGGTAACCCAGTACACACATCTGTAAGGAACCGATCTCTTTGTTGAAAAGGGAAAGAAACTGGGGGATCAGGTAGTTTGTGCACGACTAGATTTGCTGCCCTCACATAGGAAGAAGGTTCAAAGAGAAAAAATATGGGACCAGCGCATATATGCTGCTTGGCTACATACTCTGCATCACCCATTTATACATGTGGACGCACATGGTGCTGGCATGTCCCATGCAACTATTTTGCTATTGTTAATCTTAGAATTAACTACTGATCTATTTTAAAAGAATTTCTCTATTAATATGAATCAATGCAACCGTTTTAGAAATGCCACTGTCCTATACTTTGTTTTCCATCAAGATAAGGTAGATGCTTCTTTTTGTGGCCGCATGTTTCATCCTCCTTTATTGGCCAGTAATTGTTTTCTTTTTTGCCTCTTAAAACAGGGATATCTATTCAACTTGTTGCTATAGAAAACTTAAATGTCACACTGGCAACTTTGCTTGATTTCAGTGCAACTGCACAAAACTTGATTGGATTTCCTATTCGTGTTGTTAGATTCGTATTTTATGTTGGTCGTCTCATGAAAGGTCAGTACAGGCCTTCATTCACATGATTGTGCAGTGTGCTTTGAGATGCTGTGCTACTTGTATTGGTACTGTTTTAAATAAATGATGAATTGAAGCTATTGTATTGCTGTCTTTTCCCATTAAGTAGTGAACAAAAATGGGACCAACCCAGACATGATGCTTGTTGCTTTGTTACAACAAATTTAGCATCACCCCCTTTATAAGCCAGTAATTGATGCCACTCTCAAAATTAAGTTCTGAATCTTATTTCAAAACTGCAACACTTGTTAGGGATTGGCGAGATTACC
Organism: Triticum urartu; assembly: GCF_056163025.1. NCBI lineage: Eukaryota > Viridiplantae > Streptophyta > Magnoliopsida > Poales > Poaceae > Triticum > Triticum urartu. Next base: position 87,677,053 of record NC_141875.1, read on the forward strand.
ATTTTTGTGGCCGCATGTTTCATCCTCCTTTATTAGCCAGTAATTGATTCCTTTTTTGCCTCTGTTTATACAGGGATATCTATTCAACTTGTTGCTATTGTGACATTTTGCTTGGCAACGTGAAACACTTTGCTTGATTTTAGCGCAACTGCACAAAACGAGATTGGATTTCCTATTCGTGTTGGCAGATTCGTACGTGATCTTGTGTGCGTCATGACAGGTTGGTACTTGCCTTCATCCACATGATCGTGCAGTGTGTTTTGAGATGCTGTGTGAGGGAGTCTTGGATTAGGGGGTGTTCGGGTAGCCGGACTATACCTTCAGCCGGACTCCTGGACTATGAAGATACAAGATTGAAGACTTCGTCCCGTGTCCGGATGGGACTTTCCTTGGCGTGGAAGGCAAGCTTGGCGATGCGGATATTCAAGATCTCCTACCATTGTAACCGACTTTATGTAACCCTAACCCTATCTGGTGTCTATATAAACCGGAGGGTTGTACTCCATAGGCAATCAACTCCATACACAACAATCATACCATAGGCTAGCTTCTAGGGTTTAGCCTCCTTGATCTCGTGGTAGATCTACTCTTGTACTACCCATATCATCAATATTAATCAAGCAGGAGTAGGGTTTTACCTCCATCGAGAGGGCCCGAACCTGGGTAAAAAACATCGTGTCCCTTGTCTCCTGTTACCATCCGGCGTAGACGCACAGTTCGGGACCCCCTACCCGAGATCCGCCGGTTTTGACACCGACATAGGTGCTTTCATTGAGAGTTCCTCTGTGTCGTCGCCTTTAGGCCCGATGGCTCCTTTGATCATCAACAACGATACGGTCCAAGGTGAGACTTTTCTCCCCGGACAGATCTTCGTCTTCGGCGGCTTCGCTCTGCGGGCTGATTCGCTCGGCCACCTGGAGCAGATCGAAAGCTACGCCCCTGGCCATCAAGTCAGGTTGGAAAGCTTAAACTACACGGCTGACATCCGCGGAGACTTGATCTTTGACGGGTTCGAGCCACGGCCAAGCGCGCCGCACTATCTCAAGGGGCATGATCGAGCTCTGCCTCCGGACAGTGTCCTGGAGGCCGCACGCGCATCGGTTCCGACCCCTAACTCGGAGCCTATTGCACCAATCAAGGATGAGTGGTTGGACGTCACCTCGGGGGCTGCGATCCCGAAAGTGATCAAGCCGAACGCTAGCCCCGCACTCTGCACAACCCGTGACTCTGAGGATCCGGACTCCTCCCCGGACTCCGAACCCCCCGCGCCCCTGCCAATCGAATCCGATTGGGCGCCGATAATGGAGTTCACCGCCGCAGACATCTTTCAGCATTCGCCTTTTGGCGACATCCTGAATTCTCTTAAGTCTCTATCTTTATCAGGAGAGCCCTGGCCGGACTACGGTCAGCGAGGATGGGATACGGACGACGAAGAAATTCAAAGCCCACCCACCACCCACTTGGTAGCCACTGTCGACAATTTAAACGACGTGCTCAACTTCGACTCCGGAGACATCGACAACATGGATGACGATGCAGGAGATACCGACGAACCAACGCCCATAGGGCATTGGACAGCCACCTCATCTCACGATGTGTACATGGTGGATACCCCTAAAGGAAGCGACAACGAGGAAAAAGGGGATGGGATGGGAGATCGACCCCTCGAAAAGCAATCAAAGCGTCGGCGTAAACGCT